>NC_091176.1:27284651-27454651 GCF_040958095.1 Procambarus clarkii
ACGGTAGTGTGGTTGTTCACGGTAGTGTGATAGTTCACGGTAGTGTGGTAGTTCACGGTAGTGTGGTAGTTCACGGTAGTGTGGTAGTTCACGGTAGTGTGGTAGTTCACGGTAGTGTGGTAGTTCACGGTAGTGTGGTAGTTTCAGCGTAACGGCACCGTAAGTCAGGTGTGGGGTTGACTGAACACAAAGACCCACGAGCACTCACCGTCACGCACTCTCCCTCTCCGTCAAGACGCCATTTATACACCCACCTCTATAGAGATGGTGCACACACCTGTAAAGAAGGGACGCACCGTGGGCGGCGGCGAGTGGGCGTTGGTGTACACACCTGTGACGACGGGAGACGCCGGGGGGGTGAGTGGGCGTTGGTGTACACACCTGTGTCGACGGAAGACGCCGGGGGGGGTGAGTGGGCGTTGATGTACACACCTGTGTCGACGGGAGACGCCGGGGGGTGAGTGGGCGTTGGTGTACACACCTGTGTCGACGGGAGACGCCGGGGGGGTGAGTGGGCGTTGGTGTACACACTTGTGTCGACGGGAGACGCCGGGGGGTGAGTGGGCGTTGGTGTACACACCTGTGTCGACGGGAGACGCCGGGGGGGTGAGTGGGCGTTGGTGTACACACTTGTGTCGACGGGAGACGCCGGGGGGTGAGTGGGCGTTGGTGTACACACCTGTGTCGACGGAAGACGCGAGGTGAATTTCCGAAATACACATGTGGGGACGAGCTGGGACTATGAAGCCGTCAATCACTGATTGGTAAATGAACTACGCGGCCGCACTCTCCACCCTTCACCGGTCCGCTGCCCCAGTCTCCTGAACGAGCCACTCGGACCAATCAGTAATTGTGAGTCAGTCGGAGAATGGAATGAGTTTCATCAGACCGTTCCGATAAGAGCTTGGGTGGGGGGGGGGGGGGGGGCAGAGGCCCCCCGCCTCTTTCCCCCCCCCCCACCGGGTCATTACAGGTCACCCAAGGTCATACAGCATCTTGAGGACGACAAACGACCGGATCCGGACCTTAGGAAATAACGCAGTCAACCAATTCGTCAGTCGAGTATACCTTTATAAGAAACATATTGTTTGTCGGAACGTGTCCGACACCGAAGGTGGACACGGGAGCCTCACCAACATCGTGGGTGGAGACGGGAGCCTCACCAACATCGTGGGTGGAGACGGGAGCCTCACCAACATCGTGGGTGGACACGGGAGCCTCACCAACATCGTGGGTGGACACGGGAGCCTCGCCAACATCGTGGGTGGACACGGGAGCCTCACCAACATCGTGGGTGGAGACGGGAGCCTCACCAACATCGTGGGTGGAGACGGGAGCCTCACCAACATCGTGGTGGACACGGGAGCCTCACCAACATCGTGGGTGGACACGGGAGCCTCGCCAACTTCGTGGGTGGACACGGGAGCCTCGCCAACATCGTGGGTGGAGACGGGAGCCTCACCAACATCGTGGGTGGAGACGGGAGCCTCACCAACATCGTCGGTGGACACGGGAGCCTCACCAACATCGTGGGTGGAGACGGGAGCCTCACCAACATCGTGGGTGGACACGAGAGCCTCACCACCATCGTGGGTGGAGACGGGAGCCTCACCAACATCGTGGGTGGACACGGGAGCCTCACCAACATCGTGGGTGGACACGGGAGCCTCACCACCATCGTGGGTGGAGACGGGAGCCTCACCAACATCGTCGGTGGACACGGGAGCCTCACCAACATCGTGGGTGGAGACGGGAGCCTCACCAACATCGTGGGTGGAGACGGGAGCCTCACCAACATCGTGGGTGGACACGGGAGCCTCACCACCATCGTGGGTGGAGACGGGAGCCTCACCACCATCGTGGGTGGAGACGGGAGCCTCACCAACATCGTGGGTGGACACGGGAGCCTCACCAACATCGTGGGTGGACACGGGAGCCTCACCAACCAGAACACATGAAGCAGTCTTCAGATAATCCCAGTGGCCCTCTGACCGCCTGAGCAGGAGAGTCAACACTGACGGTAGTAATTAATCGTGGGATTAATGTTATAATCGCGATCAATGTGTATGTCACTCTCTCTCTCTCTCTCTCTCTCTCTCTCTCTCTCTCTCTCTCTCTCTCTCTCTCTCTCTCTCTCTCTCTCTCTCTCTCTCTCTCTCTCTCTCTCTCTCTCTCTCTCTCTCTCTCTCTTCCCCCCCCCCCGCCCTTCATTTCCCTGTCTCTCTAATACGCTCCCTGTCCCCCTCCCCCTCACCCCCACCTCTCAGCAACCCCCCCCCCCCACAATAACCTACATGTGTAATGAACTGTGAGTGTGCGCTGGCTACTCCACACGTCACCAGTCCTCGTCTAATTGTGCTTGCAGGGGTTGTGCTTTGATTCAGTTGGCCCGCCTGAGCTTCAGTACAAGTCCTGTACTGGTTCCATCCTTTATAATGTGTCTGTATCACCTGGCTACTTGGTTTATCACAAATGTTCCCTTGTTCGCGTACCATTCATTCCAAATAATGTTATTTCTGCCGTTATTAATTGCCCAAATAATTTTGTATGTGGTAATCATGTCTACTCTTACACTTATGTCTTCCAATACCGTGAGGTTTAAATACTGTAGTCTTAACTCGTAACTGATACCTCTGAGCTCTGCGATTAGTCAGTGTGGCCTTCTCCACCTGGGTTTTGTGTTGGACTAGCTAAACACCACCACGCTGGAGCCATATATTCCAGAAATAGTCTGACATATGTGGTGTGCATATATATATATATATATATATATATATATATATATATATATATATATATATATATATATATATATATATATATATATATATATATATATATATATATAATATGATCCTAAATGATATCATACAGAGATTTGATCTCCTTAATTAAGTTGGCCAAGCTTATTTACGCCGCTCTTGAGAGCCTGAATGATCCTTTGAAGAGTTTCAGCTTTCATTTGTCACCTTAAATCCCGCGTCGTCCTGTTCAGAACGACCAGTTGAAGCGCCCTGCTCGAGTGCTCGAGTTAAAGTAGCCATTTGATGGGCCATTATTTCCCTATGTATAGGACCTCCAAGCTGCGTTTCTTCGGATTAATCCTATTCATAATTTTTGCAAGACACACTTGTTATGCTCAGACTTTACAGTACACATGTCTATGTTACACTACACATGTCAATGTTACACTACACATGTCTATGTTACACTACACATGTCAATGTTTACCGAGTAAGCACTTGTGGCTGATCGAAGATTAAGCACGTTACCCAAAACACAAAAATAGATGTGCCTGCTAGTACGTGCTGTTATGACACAGAAGTCTATAGTCTTGCTGGGCTGATAGGTGAGATAGAGTCGTCAAGGACTGCCATGACACTTGCAGTTCAATCACTGTGTGTTCAGCCGTGACACGAGAACAAGGTTAATTGTTAAATGTATTGTATGTAATTGCACATTTTTTTCTTCTCCTACGGTTCGTGTCTTTTGTAATTGTTCTTGACTGAGATGTTGTAAAGTGATGTTCGGTTATTATGAGCGTAGACACAGCCAAGTGCAACCCTTCATGTCATTATCGTACACACGCGAATTTTGTAGGTGGTTATCATGTCTCCCCTTACAGAAGAGTAAGGGGAAACATGATAACCACCTACAAAATTCTCAGGGGAATTGACAGGGTGGACAAAGACAAACTCTTCAGCACGGGTGGGACACGAACAAGGGGACACAGGTGGAAACTTAGTACCCAGATGAGCCACAGGGGCATAACAAAGAATTTTATCAGTGTCAGAGTAGTTAACAAACGGAATGCACTAGGCAGTGATGTGGTGGAGGCTGACTCCATACACAGTTTAAAATGTAGATATGATAGAGCCCAATAGGCTCAGGAATCTGTTGATTGACAGTTGAGAGTCAGGACCAAAGAGCCAGAGCTCAATCACCATAACCACAACTAGGTGAGTACAACAAGGTGAGTATACACAAAGAAAAAAAACATTGTTTGGGGAATGAGTATACTCGTTAGTTGTTACAAAGTAATGAGGTTTATCCGGAGTCTACAACCCCCCCCCCCTTTTCTCCCAGCAACCTCCTCCCTCTCCACCCCTCCCGAATCCCCACCTCCCCGTTCCACACTCCCCACCAAGTCCCAGGCACTCACCCCCTCCCCCCAGCCCCCCCCCTTCTTTTAATCCTTCCCTCCTAAACTCTTTCTACAGGACATCCGCTATCCCCCACCCCGTTTTAAGGGCCCCCCCTCCCCCTCTTACTTCCTCTCCCCTTCTCTTAATCCTGACCCCCCCTCCCCCCCTCCCCCCCCCTCCCCCTCCCCCCCTCACCCCCTCCCCCCCCCCCTCCCACTGTGTTAGTGTCACGTGTGTTGCAACTTCCGGCGAGACGCCAGATTTGTGGGAACTGTTGTCACCCTGGATGACACTGTGAATGTTGCCCGCACGTTACTGTTGGTGTTGACCACTGACGGCTGGTGTGAGGTGACGCATGCATGCTGTGTACGTCACACACACACACACACACACACACACACACACACACACACACACACACACACACACACACACACACACACACACACACACACACACACACACACAGTTGAAGGGAATTGATAGGGTATAAAAAGAGTCTATTTAACACAAGGGGAACACGCACTAGGGGACACAGGTGGAAACTGAGTGCCCAAATGAGCCACAGAGATATTAGAAAGAACTTTTTTAGTGTCAGAGTGGTTGACAAATGGAATGCATTAGGAAGTGATGTGGTGGAGGCTGACTCCATACACAGTTTCAAGTGTAGATATGATAGAATTCGATAAGCTCAGGAATCTGTACAACAGTAGATTGACAGTTGAGAGGCGGGACCAAAGAGCCAAAGCTCAACCTCCGCAAGCACAACCAGGCGAGTACACACACACGCACGCGCGCGCGCGCGCTCGCCCGCCCGCTAAAATACTGGGTCACAGACGAGCCCAGCTGAGAGGCTTTCTCTGTCTCGCCATCTCCAGCTTGTGCAGCGTCAGGATGGAAAACTATCGACATGAGGCGACTGATAATGGCGATAAGGATCTGCGGCGGGCGTCCCAGGGACCCCCCCCCCCGCCCCCCGCCTGGGTGTGTACACACCTGCGGGTGATCGAGAGACCAAGTGACGAACTGGTGCAGCTGTGTGGCCGGCGGCCCTCGCTGACCCACACCCGTCAGCGCTCCTCGCCTCCTGTGCTCACCGTTCACAGTGTGCCGCAGGTGTGCTCACAGTGTGCCGCAGGTGTGCTCACAGTGTGCCGCAGGTGTGCACACAGTGTGCCGCAGGTGTGCTCACAGTGTGCCGCAGGTGTGCACACAGTGTGCCGCAGGTGTGCTCACAGTGTGCCGCAGGTGTGCACACAGTGTGCCGCAGGTGTGCTCACAGTGTGCCGCAGGTGTGCACACAGTGTGCCGCAGGTGTGCTCACAGTGTGCCGCAGGTGTGCACACAGTGTGCCGCAGGTGTGCTCACAGTGTGCCGCAGGTGTGCACACAGTGTGCCGCAGGTGTGCTCACAGTGTGCCGCAGGTGTGCACACAGTGTGCCGCAGGTGTGCTCACAGTGTGCCGCAGGTGTGCACACAGTGTGCCGCAGGTGTGCTCACAGTGTGCCGCAGGTGTGCACACAGTGTGCCGCAGGTGTGCTCACAGTGTGCCGCAGGTGTGCACACAGTGTGCCGCAGGTGTGCTCACCTGTATGCCGCAGGAATACTGTGTACTGTAATAAGAGCAAGGACGGCGTACTAACCTGAGGATAGGTGTCTTCCCCCCCCTCACCTACACGGTACACGGTACACGTATAAGAACCTTACTCACAAAGGAACGTTGCTGGTGGTGGTGGTGGTGGTGGTAGTGGTAGTGCTGCTGCTGGTGGTGGTGGTAGTGCTGCTGGTAGTGCTGGTGGTGGTGGTGGTGGTAGTGCTGCTGCTGGTGGTGGTGGTAGTGCTGGTGGTGGTGGTGGTGGTAGTGCAGGTTATTGTGGTGGTGCCAAGGCTTCTCTGATGGCACTATAGCTTGTGCGAGCATACCTAAACCGCGGGTCATGAGCCGGAGCGCCACACACCTGCCGGTCCTTATAGCAACACTCACACCGCTCGGGATCTTCACCTTGTGGTCACCACCAGCAGGAATCCTCTGCATTAAGTGTGAGGACAGGCTGCGAGAGAGTCGGCTGGGACTCCCGGTATGGTCAGATACCACAACACCAGAGCCGGTATCTCCTGTACTGTAGTAGGCTATAGAACACCCGTCCCATGCGTCTGATACCCGTCCCACGCGTCTGACACCCGTCCCACGCGTCTGACACCCGTCCCACGCGTCTGACACCCGTCCCACGCGTCTGACACCCGTCCCACGCGTCTGACACCCGTCCTACGCGTCTGACACCCGTCCCACGCGTCTGACACCCGTCCCACGCGTCTGACACCCGTCCCACGCGTCTGACACCCGTCCCACACGTCTGACACCCGTCCCACGCGTCTGACACCCGTCCCACACGACTGGCACCCGTCCCACGCGTCTGACACCCGTCCCACGCGTCTGACACCCGTCCCACGCGTCTGACACCCGTCCCACGCGTCTGACACCCGTCCCACGCGTCTGACACCCGTCCCACGCGTCTGACACCCGTCCCACGCGTCTGACACCCGTCCCACGCGTCTGACACCCGTCCCACGCGTCTGACACCCGTCCCACGCGTCTGACACCCGTCCCACGCGTCTGACACCCGTCCCACGCGTCTGACACCCGTCCCACGCGTCTGACACCCGTCCCACGCGTCTGACACCCGTCCCACGCGTCTGACACCCGTCCCACGCGTCTGACACCCGTCCCACGCGTCTGACACCCGTCCCACGCGTCTGACACCCGTCCCACGCGTCTGACACCCGTCCCAAGTGTCTGACACCCGTCCCAAGTGTCTGACACCCGTCCCACGTGTCTGACACCCGTCCCACGCGTCTGACACCTGGAATACCAGGAATTGGCAACCTTTCATGTGAAGAGAGACGAGAAAGTTTAATTTGCATTCACTTGAAAGGGTGGGAGTGGGAGGCGACATGATTGGAATATTAAAGATATCAATAGAAATAGAACGTGATTACGATATAGAAAATACTTGAGAGAATTAACAGAGAGGGACCAGAATAAGACCCCATGTAGTTAGCTATAAAATGGTGGGGGATGGTGGGGGGGGGGGGGGGATTGGCACCTGATTTGGGATTGTGTGTGCCCTTGTAGCAGGGTTAGGTCAGCCTGGAGATGTTGTGTCCGCACATGGGGTATGTGCAGGATAGGTCACTGCCAAATTAAATTATCTCAAGATAACCTCGAGTACTAACCTGTGCGAGTCCCAAGCCGACCAAGTGGAAGGATGGAGAGCTTAGCGCTCAGCTTAGAGATTGTTCTTAAGCAGGAAGTGGAGAAAGTAAAGAAGTAGGAAAACAAGAAAGAATGAGCAACAAGGAATGAGACAATGAGAGCTCGCACGGTACAAATCCATGTCCACCCCCTTTGGATTATGGCATATAAATGAAGGGTAAAGCTAGATAATTCAATTATCACAGTAACGGGTGAGCAAATACTCGCCTGATTATCACTGCATAAACATGCACATGTCATGCCTTGTTGGCCAGTGGTGGGCCAGGCCAGGCAGAGGATGGCTATAACAAGTATGACCCCCGAGTGAAAGTTCAAGAGGGAGACGGGCGGGAAGAGGAAGAGACAGCACCGCCAGGAGAGGAAGTACACGTGTCTTGTTGGTGGTCCCCCCCCCCTTCCTTTGCCCCCCCCCCCCCCCGCCTTCCATTGATCCCAGCCCCCACCCCCCAACTTGCCTTGCAATTTTGCACACGGCCAAATTGTTGAATTTCTCCACCTTCCTGATCATTCTCCTCTAATATCCTCTCTCTCAGCCTCATACTAACACCGGCGCTTTAGTTGAGGCAGGTCGGTGACGTCGAGGTTCATGTAGCATATTACATCCTCCTGTTGTGATGCCTCGGCGGGTCAACCATCCATATTTGTCCACAGTCACAAGTAATAATTTGTCTGCACGGATTGTTGTCTCCTTGTGGCGTGTGAGGTGTTGTTAGGCTCTCAGTGGTGTCCACCTCAGGTACCGTCTCACTCAACCACCCTCTCACTTCTCACTTTCTTAACAAGAAATGAATTTCTTCTGCAATTTAATTCCCTTGCTTTCTCCGTACTGTTCGTCCAACCCGTTCTCGCACTTGCTTATAGTCAATATTGGCTTATTTAATAAGTGCATATGTGGCATACTAATTGATTGTAAATATTTTAGTTTACCTTGAAAAGCTTCCTAGAAAACACCAACCTTACCTAACCTTCTTAGTATGTTAAGATAAGCATCTTATTGCTTCTTAATTACAATTATTACTTAACCTATCGTTTGTCACTGTCTACCTTTCAATAGATTCCTTTCAGTTCACCCGTGTCTTTACCTATACACTTTTAACACTAGTTTTCCTTTCACCGATTCCTCCCCTTTTTTAATATTAGAAATTATATTGAACCGCCCAATGTTTTCCCAGCTTTTACATCTTCCAATTATTCTGTAATCTGCTGTGAGCTGCTTCATGTCGAGCCCCTCAAGTAGTGTAACCCTTGTCAGCATCTTCTCCTTACCTAAGTATCTTCTTACCTTACCTTAATATCTTCTCCTTAGGATTACCCCGCCAGATTCCCGAGGGAGTGTAATTGTCTTGAGCGAACAACTGATAACACACTTGTTTCACTCTACCCTGCAGGCGTGGTTGGTGCGCCTGTCCTCTGTACGGCTAATGACCCTTATCTGTTGAAAACTAACATGAGAGATAAACAGGAGAAAGGACATAAAGAGTCACAGACAGACAGACAGATAGACACAGACAGGCAGACACAGACAGGCAGACAGACAGACAGACAGACAGACAGACAGACAGACAGACAGACACAGACAGACAGACAGACAGACAGACACAGACAGGCAAGCAGATAGACAGGAAGACAGGGAGTGAGGCGGGTAGTACAATAATAATCAGGGAAATAATCTTGTAAGAGATGAGGCTGAATCTATCTGGCTTTCTCTCACTAACCTAAATAGCTACATCTCAAGAGTTTAGAAACTGTGTGTGTGTGTGTGTGTGTGTGTGTGTGTGTGTGTGTGTGTGTGTGTGTGTGTGTGTGTGTGTGTGTGTGTGTGTGTGTGTGTGTGTGGCTGTGTGTGTGTGTGTGTGTGTGTGTGTGTGTGTGTGTGTGTGTGTGTGTGTGTGTGTGTGTGTGTGTGTGTGTGTGGCTGTGTGTGTGTGTGTGTGTGTGTGTGTGTGTGTGGCTGTGTGTGTGTGTGTGTGTGTGTGTGTGTGTGTGTGTGTGTGTGTGTGTGTGTGTGTGGCTGTGTGTGTGTGTGTGTGTGTGTGTGTGTGTGTGTGTGTGTGTGTGTGTGTGTGTGTGTGTGTGTGTGTGTGGCTGTGTGTGTGTGTGTGTGTGTGTGTGTGTGTGTGGCTGTGTGTGTGTGTGTGTGTGTGTGTGTGTGTGTGTGTGTGTGTGTGTGTGTGTGTGTGTGTGTGTGTGCGCATCATAGTGCGCTTGTGCGCATCATAGTGCGCTTGTGCGCATCTGTGTGCGCTTGTGCGCATCTGTGTGCGCTTGTGTGCATCTGTGTGCGCTTGTGCGCGTCCTCGAGGTTGATGGGTCTCTTAAGGTTGATATCACACGGACACTGTCTCCCGAGGTCCACATGAAGCAGATATCACCAGCGGTGTCCGAGATTGGCCAATATAAGAACTGGAAATCTAAATAACGATTCATTCAGGATACTTTGTACCATGTAAGTTATCAGGCCATTTTGTACCACATAACGTTAGCTCAATACTGGGATATGCAGCGTGTCCAGGTCGTTCTTATCAAACAGAAAACGAAACTGGAGAAGTCTAGGAGAGACAGTGTTGCTACACAGACACAGTTCTGTGTCTGTAGTCAGGGAAGACAAGGCCAGACTCATTGGGTGGTACACGGACATGTGACACAGAAACTAGCCTAAGATCCCGTATGAGCCACAGAGATACTACAACAAATATTATTAGGGGTAGTAAAGAGGTGGAGTGCGCCAAGAATGTTGTTGTTTAATGATTCGCTACCTGGAACAAAAAGTTCCAAGCAGCACTGGCTATGGTGAGCCCGTAAACGCCAAGAAGCGATGGTGGTGGAGGCTTCCATGCGCAGCTTCATGTATGACAGAGCTTGACAAATGCCTGGAGACCTGGGCCCAGAGTCACGAAGCAGTTACGCAAGTACTTACGATCGTGAACATCTTTCCTCAATCTTTGACGGCTTTGGTTACATTTATTAAACAGTTTACAAGCATAAAAACTTGCCAAATCAACTGGTGTTATTGTTATAAACAGCCTCCTGGTGCTTCGGAGCTCATTAACTGTTTAATAATTGTAAACAAAGCCGCCACAGATTGAGAAAAGATGTACAGGTTCGTAAGTGTTTGCGTAACTGCTTCGTGAATCTGGAGACCTGTAGAGCGGTGGTGTGAAGGTGGCGAGACAGTGCTATAAGGCCATGTAGCTCGACTCCTGCACACACACACAGTCAGGTGAAGACGCCGACGCTGGTGACTAACACCCAGGTACCTATTTAACTGCTGGGTAACAGGGGCATGGTGAAAGAAACTCTGCCCATTGTTTCTCGCCGGCGCCCGGGATCGAACCCGGGACCACAGGATCACAAGTCCAGTGTGCTGTACTGAGGGCCGACCGGCTCCGTCGGTCGGAGCCGCTCGGCCCTCAGTAGCGGAATCTAAAACAACAACAACAACAACAATGTCAAGAAAACTGCCCCCCCCCACCCCCCCAGGACATAAGAAGGCCAAGTTAATTTATTTAATGTTCGTTAATGGCCAAGAACACCAACGAGGCAATAGAAGTCGTAAAGAACTTTGAGAAGCAGTTAATGTAAACAAGCAAACGTTCTAGAGAATACATATTGCAAAAAAACAAACACATTATGCATGACAACTGTCATATCCAATATACGGATGTAGGCAGAGTACTGGATTAACAGTAAATGAATTTTGGGTGTAATATGAGGATATCTTCAAGAACACGAGAGTGAATAAAGTTGTGGTTGTTATCAGGTTGTGTGTGTGTGTTTGTGTGTATGTGTGTGTGTGTGTGTGTGTGTGTGTGTGTGTGTGTGTGTGTGTGTGTGTGTGTGTGTGTGTGTGTGTGTGTGTGTATGTGTGCGTGTGTGGAGAGATAACATAAGAACAGCCTTTAGAAACTTGTGTAAGGAATCTTTCAGAACTTTGTATACCACATATGTGGTATACAAAGTCCATATCTAGTCAAGCACAAGACTAAACTGGAAAAGGTTCAAAGGTTTGCCACCAGACTAGTACCCGAACTGAGGGGTATGAGCTACGAGGAGAGACTACGGGAATTAAACCTCACGTCACTGCGAGACAGAAGAGTTAGAGGGGACATGATCACCACGCACAAGATTCTCAGAGGAATTGATAGTTTAGATAAAGACAAGCTATTTACCACAAAGGGCACACGCACTAGGGGACACAGGTGGAAATTGAGGGCCCAAATGAGTCATAGAGACGTTAGAAAGAATTTTTTCAGTGTCAGAGTAGTAGACAAATGGAATGCATTAGGCAGTGATGTGGTGGAGGCTGACTCCATACACAGTTTCAAGTGTAGATATGATGGAGCCCAGTAGGCTCAGGAACCTGTACACCAGATGATTGATGGTTGAGAGGCGAGACCCAAGAGCCAGGGCTCAACCCCCGCAAGCACAATTAGGTAAGTACACACGGTAATGAAAAAGCTGGAGATGAAGGTATGAGTGAAAGGGAAGGTACTCCATTTGATAAGGGAGTACCTAAGCAACAGAAGACAACGAGTCACTGTGAGGGATGAGGTCTCAGATTGGCGAGACATCACCAGTGGAGTCCCGCAGGGGTCAGTCCTTGGACCTATACTGTTTCTGATATATGTAAATGATCTCCCAGAGGGTATAGAATCGTTCCTCTCATTGTTTGCTGATGATGCAAAAATTATGAGGAGGATTAAAACGGAAGATGATAGTAGGAGGCTACAAGATTATCTAGACTAAATGAATGGTCCAACAAATGGCTTCTATGACCTCCCTCCCAGTATGAGTATGCCATTATGAGTAGATACTCCTTCCCAGTATGAGTATACTCCCAGTAGAGTATGCCGCGCCATCATGGAGTCCCCACCTGAAGAAACACATAAGGAAACTGGAAACGGTTCAGAAATTTGCGACGAGGCTTGTCCCAGAGTTGCGAGCGATGGGATCTGAAGAGCACCTCAAGGAACTGAACCTTACGACACTAGAAAAAAGAAGGGAGAGGGAGGGGGGATATGATAGGAACGTATAAAATACTCAGGGAAATTGACAAAGTGGAAAGAGATGAAATGTTCACACGTAATGTTAACAGAACGAGGGGACATGGGTGGAAACTGGAAACTCAGATGAGTCACAGGGATGTTAGGAATTTTTTTTTTAGCGTGAGAGTAGCGGAAAAATGGAATGCACTTAAGGAACAGGTTGTGGAAGCAAACTCTCTTCATAATTTTAAAACTAGATATGATAGGGAAATGGGACAGGAGTCATTGCTGTAAACAACCGATGGCTGGAAAGGCGGGATCCAAGAGTCAATGCTCGATCCTCCAGGCACAAATAGGTGAGTACAGGGCTCTTCCTCGTCCCTCCCACTTCTCCTCCCCTCCTCTTCCGGTGCCACCCCCATGGGGCCTCCTCCCCTCTCTCTTGCTTCCTCGCCCCCTCCCTCCCTGTCCTCGCCCCCTCTCTCTCTGTCCTCGCCCCCTCCCTCTCTGTCCTCGCCCCCTCCCTCTCTGTCCTCGCCCCCTCCCTCCCTGTCCTCGCCCCCTCCCTCTCTGTCCTCGCCCCCTCCCTCCCTGTCCTCGCTCCCTCCCTCCCTGTCCTCGCCCCCTCCCTCCCTGTCCTCGCCCCTCCCTCCCTGTCCTCGCCCCCTCCCTCCCTGTCCTCGCCCCCTCCCTCCCTGTCCTCGCCCCCTCCCTCCCTGTCCTCGCCCCCTCCCTCCCTGTCCTCGCCCCCTCCCTCCCTGTCCTCGCCCC
The DNA here is from genome assembly GCF_040958095.1 of Procambarus clarkii. NCBI lineage: Eukaryota > Metazoa > Arthropoda > Malacostraca > Decapoda > Cambaridae > Procambarus > Procambarus clarkii. Next base: position 27,297,827 of record NC_091176.1, read on the forward strand.
CTCCCTCCCTGTCCTCGCCCCTCCCTCCCTGTCCTCGCCCCCTCCCTCCCTGTCCTCGCCCCCTCCCTCCCTGTCCTCGCCCCCTCCCTCCCTGTCCTCGCCCCCTAGGGGGGGGGGCAACTTTACAAATACTTTCCACCCACCAAATCTGAGAGATTCCAAGCTTCCGGACACAGGCACATCGTGTCAGCTAGACGAACACTCTGGCATGACTCAATCTTCATTTCCCCACGTCTTAAACTTTCCTTCGGCGTGTACCCCTTCCCTCAGGCACATGTTCCACCCTCTCATCCACGCGTAACCCCTACCTTCCCCCCCCTCCACCCTCCCCCCTCCACCCTCCCCCCTCCACCCTCCGGAAAAAAAGGTGTTTTCTAATCGTGGCCTCTCCGACCGCCCCTGGAGTTGTGTTGCCAGGTTCTTGCCAGCATTGTGTATAAGACGTGGGGAAATTAGACGGTAGAGCGGCTGTCTCACTTCATGCAGGTCGGTGTTCAATCCCCGACCGTCCAAGTGGTTGGGTACCATTCCTTTCCCCCCCGTCCCATCCCAATTCCTTATCCTGACCCCCTTCCCAGTGCTGTATAGTCGTAATAGCTTGGCGCTTTCTTCTCATAGTTCTCTTCCCTTCCTATACATTTTCCACTTGACCAGCGCCTCTTATCCTCTCCCACAAGCCCACCCGTCCATCCCTTACTTTCTCACGCAGCGTATGTCTTATCTCTTCTCTCCGTCTGGGTCCTCTCCTTCCTCCCATCCGTCTCTTCGTTTACAGTTCTTCTTCTTTCCCCCCTCTCCATCTTTTCCCCCCTCTCCATCTTCCCCCCCTCTCCATCTTCCCCCCCCCTCTCCATCTTCCCCCCCCTCCATCTTCCCCCCCTCTCCATCTTCCCCCCCTCTCCATCTTCCCCCCCCTCCATCTTCCCCCCCCTCTCCATCTTCCCCCTCCCCCTCTCCATCTTCCCCCCCCTCTCCATCTTCCCCCCCCCCCTCTCCATCTTCCCCCCCCTCCTCTCCATCTTCCCCCCCCCTCCATCTTCCCCCCCCCCTCTCCATCTCCCCCCTCTCCATCTTCCCCCCTCTCCATCTTCCCCCCTATCCATCTTCCCCCCCCTTCTCCATCTCCCCCCCCTCTCCATCTTCCCCCCTCTCCATCTTCCCCCCTATCCATCTTCCCCCCCCCTTCTCCATCTCCCCCCCCTCTCCATCTTCCCCCCCCCTCTCCATCTTCCCCCCCCTCCATCTTCCCCCCCTATCCATCTTCCCCCCCCTTCTCCATCTCCCCCCCCTCTCCATCTTCCCCCCTCTCCATCTTCCCCCCTATCCATCTTCCCCCCCCCTTCTCCATCTCCCCCCCCTCTCCATCTTCCCCCCCCTCCTCTCCATCTTCCCCCCCCCTCCATCTTCCCCCCCCCCCTCTCCATCTCCCCCCTCTCCATCTTCCCCCCTCTCCATCTTCCCCCCTATCCATCTTCCCCCCCCTTCTCCATCTCCCCCCCCTCTCCATCTTCCCCCCTCTCCATCTTCCCCCCTATCCATCTTCCCCCCCCCTTCTCCATCTCCCCCCCCTCTCCATCTTCCCCCCCCTCCTCTCCATCTTCCCCCCCCCTCCATCTTCCCCCCCCCCCTCTCCATCTCCCCCCTCTCCATCTTCCCCCCTCTCCATCTTCCCCCCTATCCATCTCCCCCCCCTCTCCATCTTCCCTATCCCGCTCACTCCAACCATCTCCCGAAAACTCCCATCACTCCTTCCAAGATGGAGACCATTACTGGAAGGTGCAGTAGAGGCCTGCAACCCGCCGCACTTTGTGAAACATCTATACTATCAGAGAACTCTGCTTGTCTGTCCAAGGTTAGAGGCCAGACGCTTGTGGCTAGTCTCACCCACATTCGCAGGGGGGAATGGTCTGGGGTACAGGACGGACACAGGCTGGTCAGGGGAGCCCTAAGTTAAATGTGATAAGAAATATTTGCACTCATAGTCACCCCTATGCCACGTGGGCCATAGTGGAGAACTGAGTGCCACCTCGCTCGTGGTGGAGGGAGGCAGGTGCCACTGGGTCGTGGTGGAGGGAGGAAGGTGCCACCTGGCTCGTGGTGGAGGGAGGCAGGTGCCACCTGGGTCGTGGTGGAAGGTGTTGACTGGTCGGGTCGATGGCACTGGTAACTTTCTCTGGAGGGCGGGTAGTTGGAGGAGTCAGTGAAACTCATCCGTGGTTGACCTGGATGCTGGCCGCACTACAGACGGAGGGGGGGGGGGTGAAGGGGGGGGGCCGAGGCACTCAAAGTCCAGGCACCATAACCGCCTGGCGGGAGAATATGGCCCCGAAAGACGCACGTCTCTGTACAAGTCCGTCACTCGTGTCTTCAAGAACACCAATTGATACATGAGTTTAAAACTGATTCTTTGGAACTCTTCTTGATGTCAGTATACCGTGAAGCGTTGTGTAGCGGTGAGCTGCTAGAGTGAGCAGTGTGGCGCTAAAATGAGCGGCGGAGTTAGAAAGTGAAAAGGTATGGTCATTCAACCTAACCACTGGTAGTGGTACACCTCTGGTAGAGGTACACCACTGGTAGAGGTACACCACTGGTAGAGGTACACCACTGGTAGTGGTACACCTCTGGTAGAGGTACACCACTGGTAGAGGTACACCACTGGTAGAGGTACACCACTGGTAGTGGTACACCACTGGTAGTGGTACAACACTACCAGTGGTGTACCAAGAGTAGTGTGGAGCCAGCAGGCCGGCCACGACAAAAGCTGGGAACTGTTTTCACTTTTCTCCTTTTTTTTGTTTAAGTGTAGTTTCCTGCGGGCGCTTAGACGTGTGGGCTGACTGGTAACCCGCCCGGCTGACTAATTGACTGGCAAGATTCGCTGGCTGGCTGGCTGGCTGGCTGGCTGGCTGGCTGTCCGTCCAGCGGATGGGCTGAATTTCAGGCTCGTTATTAGGCTGGCTGACGGGTTTAGTGGTGTGAACTTGCCCTAAGCCTTCGGCGTATTGTTGATGAGATTTCAACGAACCCAACGGTAGTTATCCTAAGATTCCGTTAGTAAATGAATCAAGTTCCTGTTCATTTAATCTTTCTTTATCTATAAAATAGATATTCAGCATTTCTACCTGTTTGTGTTTCCATAGTTGGAAGCCAAACGCATATGGCTAGCCTCACCCTACGTCGCAAAGTGAATGGTGAGGACTAACCATTGACTAACTTGACTAAGGTTGACTAGCTGACTCCAAGGTGACTAGCTTGGGCAGGTTGGGGTCAGCTCCGTTGCTTCCATTAACAGGGTGTCGGATTCCAGCTCCCATGGCAACCCCATGAAATCGGTGGCCATGAAAGGCGACTAGCCAATCCCCTAGACTTTCATTACTTACAGGTACCTTGGCAAACTTGTATTACCACTGCTACCTTATTCAATCTTGTGTTGTTGATATCCTCAAAATGCATCCGGAGTCTGCCAGTGCAGATTGCTTATCACATGCCTCTGTATGACTAACCATCCTGTGTGATGGGGATTTCTTAGCATCACCTAGTTAGCTTTTTTTTTTTTTTTTTGACACACTGTACTCCACTTCATATAGTCTAGGGTAGCTGCACTAATGCAGATGTACCTCATTTCTTAATAAAAAAAAGGCAATGAAAACGTCCAGCAGACTGTACTCACCTAGTTGTACTCACCTAGTTGTGCTTGCGGGGGTTGAGCTCTGGCTCTTTGGTCCCGCCTCTCAACCGTCAATCATTAGGTGTACAGGTTCCTGAGTACTGTGCGACACAGTGCTTGCCAGGTTCACGTTGGGTTATCGTTACCTGTGGCAGGTGGGTACAGATAACGGATCTCCCAGTCCTGAGCACTCCAGGTGCAAACTCTGTGAGCAGGAACTGAGTCATGATCTCACACACTACATCACCGAATGCTCAGTTATTAGACCATTCAGACCCGTTGGTATGAGGTACCTGGAGCTTTGCAATTAGTTTATTCACTCTCGTGTTCTTGAAGATGGCCCTGCATGACTAACCATCCTGTGTGATGGGGATTTTTAGCACCACGTAGCTAGTTTTTTGACACACTGTACTCCCCTTCATATAGTCTATGGCAGCTGCACAAATTCAGATATACCTAAATGTGTTAATAAAAAAATACAGTATATATAATGGACGGTCATTTTCTTTATACATACATACATCCCTATGTAAGTATCCACATGGAAAAAAATTGATGAAAATAATCCGAGCGCTTTCGTGATTCAACATATTTTCAAGGAATAAAATAGACAGATAAGACATGAGTTTGGGCTTATGTGACCACTACACCTGAGTAGATTAAGAAACAAAGACATAATATCGACTAATGGAAGTGACATAATTGGGACTAAGCCATCCCATACTTCTGGGAGGGAACCATCTACACCCATAACTATTCTATATATAACTTTAGAGCTATTACAAAAGCGTCTGCGGTGTCTAACTTTAGGCAAACAAACATTCGCTCTCTTACAGTATAGATATATTTCATATATTTCATTGACCAGGATAATCGGAGCCTCGAACTACTGACCACATAAACAGTAGCCAGCCACTCTACCTACTGAGCCACCAACACCCCTTAACATGAAGGATTCCAGAGACACCAATCTGTTGGCCAACTGGAACTTTAGGCCTTCCAGAGGGGTGCCACTTTGGCATGTAAGTGTTAGGTGATGCACGTCTTAGTCGCGTAGTTTACATCGTCCTGGTCAAAATAATCTAGGCTGACACGAAAAAAAACTTAATGTTTTTTTTGTAGGAAAACCTGGAAATGTTGAAAAAAGTTGATGATAATTAGTTGTCAAGAGTTCAACTCGAGTAAATGCCATGTAAGGAAGATGGTAGGTGAGACAACGAGGCCGGACAAAATGTACAAACTTTTAAGGAAATTACTTGTAGAGCCGGATAGAGTCAATAGACTGGCAATAGACAACACCCCGAGCTGTCGTCCGTGTGACACACTATCCGGATAAAGCAAGTTAAGGAAAGAGAAGGATTAACTGACTTATTAGCCAGGTAGCCTTCTGTAAACCAGCTCACCCCACAGGATTCTCGCCTGACTGACTCACTGACCCCGTGATCTTGGCCTTGACTGTCGCTTATCCAGAAAACAAGACGGGCATTATGTTGTTGTGAATGCCATCGTCAGCCTCTTTCATCTCTGAGAGCTCCGTCACGCCTGCGTCAAGGGTGAGGAGCGACTGCCAGGCATCGACCAAGATGCCTTTTCAGTGTGTGATTTGTTTTATATATAAACGTAACCGGTTGACAGTCACGTACTGCTCGAGCTTGTCCATCTGCCAGCAGCGTGAGGCTGGAGATGGGAGAGGTGATGGTGGCGGTAGGAATGGGAGTGATCTTTCAAGTCTCCTGGCCAGAGGCATCACCTCTCGCCAGCCCCCTCCCACCAGCTCTGCTCAACTGCTTTCTCTGTTATCTCTTGTTGGAGGTATTGCGTGAGGACCCTGCGCGGTGGTGGACGCACTCACGCCGTCACAAGCGCACAACGCACAGTCCTCTCATCCTCCCGGTAACGCCTCACAACCGGCCTTCCCAACCATGTTTGTTGAGGTCAAGCCCAACATAGCTCAGACTAGCCCACACCAACTAAGCCTAGATCAGACCAGAGGCGCCCAGTTTTGGCTGCGATCATTTTTTTAGGGGGGGGGAGGAGGTTGTTTGGGGGGGATATAAGGTTAAGTGAGGAATACATGGAGAACTGTAGAAATGTGAACAGCATAGGAACAGCGACAGTTGAAGACTCAGTGTGTGTGGAGGCTGGGTTCTCTTCTGCGTCAGTGTTTGTAAGACTCATCCTACGTACTTGAGCATATCTGAATATGTACAGGTTAATGCTTTGATAAATGCATACTCTGTCTGGATTCTCTCGTGCTTTCCTCTTCCTCATTTTGTGGTTTACCTGTATTATTATTGTTTTAGAACTGTGGTTATTGACAGCTGTGTGAGATGCGGAGTGACCGGGATTGACTGGGACCGGGTCCCGGCTCACCTTGTGGCAGGCAGACAGGACAGGCTTAATGTTTGAGCTTGTTGGCTGTTATGTCGACCACTTCTCTTTATGCCCCCGACCCCAGCGGCGCCTCCGCCACCTCCACCACCTCCACTACCACCCCCACCACTACCACCCCCACCACCACCACCCCCACCACCACGACCCCCGCCTCCACCACCACCCCCGCCTCCACCACCACCCCCGGCGCCCCCACCCCCACATACTCTCCTTGATAATGACCTTAGACAAGCTCCACACTTGAGCAACAAGACCTGGGAGAACGAGTGATGGCATTTGCACCCTTGTTCTTGCTGCTGTTGTGATAAGTGTTACGTTCTTACCTTTATGTGCTTACAAGGCGAGCTTCAGCTCCCGAACCCCACATTTCAGTCGCTGACCATCTATTTCAATGGAGTCCGACACTCTTGCCTTCTATCGTAACTTTTAAACTATGTATGAAGATAACTAATTACTTCCCATTCCAGCTCATTCCACTTGGTTGTCTTAGACTGAGGGCGATCTATCACTGGGCTGATGGGAGTTGGTAATATACCCTGTGTTCCTGCCGCTGTTCCTTCTGTCAGGAACTTGATGTCAGGAGTAGGCAGGTCCTCCTGCCTACTCCTGACATCCCTCGCTAACAGTCATTCCCTTCAACCACACACACAACCATTCCCTTCAACCTAACAACCATTCCCTTCAACCTAACAACCATTCCCCCTCAATCTCCTCACGAACAACCATCCTCAACCCATCGAGTGTTAACAAGGAGAAGCGTCAAGGTTGGCAGAGTGAGAATGCCAGAAAAATTGGGTTGTTCCCTCATTCCAACCTTGAGTGGTAAGTGTGGGCAGATAGCACTTGAGCGGTGAAAGCCTCACTGCTCGCCTTTATAAATGTTGTGACATTATTATTATTATTTGTACTATTTACAGAGCAATCACACTTAACGTGATATATATCAGTGAGAAAATCAGCTGGAGCTCTGAGGTGACTCGAATCCGCGACCGGCTGACTCCCAGCCGCTGACGCTAACCACTAGACCATCCTGACTGGGTAAAAGTCATACAACCGGATTTCAACAAGATTTGGGTTGAAATCATTTGATCCATTTCACGTATATGAGATAGTTAAAAGCCCCCAACATTATTCATGTCATGTATCTGCTTGTTTATTTACCTACTATGCTATTCATCGCCCCCTACTCACCCACCCATCTTCCTGTCCACCCTCCCATTTACTCACCTACCCATGAGCCTACCTACCTACCCACCCACCCTACCCATCCACTCAACCCATCCATCCACCAACCTCTCTTCCCACCAGTCTTAAGTCACGACAACCTCGTCTGATATTGATTGTTTTATCTTCCCAGGTGTCTCGTGCCCTGAAGACCCCACCTCTCCTGCCCAGGTGCCCAGGTGAGTGTCTTGTGCCCTGACTACCCCTCCTCTCCTGCCCAGGTGCCCAGGTGAGTGTCTCGTGCCCTGACTACCCCACCTCCCCTGCCCAGGTGCCCAGGTGAGTGGCTTGTGCCCTGACTACCCCTCCTCCCCTGCCCAGGTGCCCAGGTGAGTGGCTTGTGCCCTGACTACCCCTCCTCCCCTGCCCAGGTGCCCAGGTGAGTGGCTTGTGCCCTGACTACCCCACCTCCCCTGCCCAGGTGCCCAGGTGAGACCCACATAGCCCATGGTGTGTCCTTGCCTCTCCTCTGTCGCCCAGCATCTTGCAAGACGACTCGGCTTCACAGCTCAAGGATAAACCCGACGTAGTCACATCGTCCCAGAGTATATCTTAACTCTCTTCATTCCTTCTTTAATATATAAGTTCTCTTAAGGTGCACTCAAGAGAAGGAATGGAATGGAATTGTTAGGGGGAAAGCGCTAAGCCATTACGACTATATAGCATTGGGAAGGGGTCAGGATAAGGATTTGGGATGGGACGGACGGAAGGAATGGTGCCCACCAACCACTTGGATGGTCGGGGATTGAACGCCGACCTGCATGAAGCGAGACCGTTGCTCTACCGTCCAGGGGCTCAGATAAGTTTATATCTATAAAATAGAATGTATCTGTCTGTCTGTTACACATGAAACACTGTGGTATGGGAGTTTCATAGGACAGTCGGGGTCAGCCCAAGTTCCACGATGAAAGGAAATGTCGGCATCTATCGCGACTTCTTGAGATTTTCATGAAATCTGAACTAAAGTATTAAGCATGTTTTCCGTAGAGTTTAACCCTTACTTCCTGTCATTTACGTCCTTCACTCACAAAATATAAATGTACCTGTGCAAGTATTATATTGTAGGTTAGGTAAGTTTAGGTTAGCTTAAGATAATTAAGAATTGTTTCTGAATATCGAATCAGAAATAAATTAGAGTGCCTGTGTGCCATTATTTTTTTTTAGGTAAATTGGCATAATTTGAGTCTTGGAAGGGGGGGGGTAATATTTTGGAAGGAAAGGGTAGAGATGAGAGAGGAGTAGACAGGTGGAAGAGGTGAGAGAGGAAGGGAGAGAGTGGGCGATTAGACGAGAGGGGAGAAATATGACGGGAGAGTTGGAGGGGGGGGGTGATCATATCACCAGAGGGATAACCTAACGCCCCCCTCCCCCCACAGGGTGATCATAGCACCAAGGAGAAGGTCAGCAGAGGCAGCGATCAGCGTCCTGACCTCTCCCGCCAGCCTCGTGCTGTCATCCACGAGGTGAAAGCTGTCATTGATATACACGTGTAAAACCAATAATAGAACAGCGAGGGTGACTTTCTGAGTGGTGCCTGGAGATGGAGGCGAGCGTCTTGACGGGGCCGAGGACCCGTCTCCACCTCGCCGTCTTAAAGGACCACTCGAAGACAGGAAGAACATAATGGCGCAGGTTCAAGAAAGGAGAATTATGTGGCATCTGTGTTTGTTGACATATATGCTATGGGATGACACGTATAATGCATTGTATTTAACGACACGTATTTAGCAGTCTCCGTGGTGTAGTGGTAAGACACTCGCCTGGCGTTCCGCGAGCGCTATGTCATGGGTTCGTATCCTGGCCGGGGAGGATTTACTGGGCGCAATTCCTTAACTGTAGCCTCTGTTTAACGCAACAGTAAAATGTGTACTTGGATGAAAAAACGATTCTTCGTGGCAGGGGATCGTATTCCAGGGACCATAGGATTAAGGACTTGCCTGAAACGCTTCGCGTACTAGTGGCTGTACAAGAATGTAACAACTCTCGTATATATCTCAAAAAAAAAAAAAAAAAAAAAATGTGAGGTTACTGGGCCTGGTGTGCACCTGGACCCGGGCTCACGTCTCCCCACCTCTCACCCCTCCTCGTCTTCTCACAGATATTTCACACCATTCCTCCCTGCCCCCCCCCCTCCCTCCATTCCCGTCCCAAATCCTCATCCTGATTCCTTCCAGGTGCTATATAGGTGTTATGGCATGGCGCTTTCTCCTGATAGTTTCCTTCCTCCCCCCCCCCCTTTTTTATTTTATTATACCTATTCACACTATTGTAATTTATTATTATTATTATTATTATTATTATTATTATTATTATTATTATTATAATAGTAAGTGCTTCGGTGGGTATGCTAATTAATGTCACCACTTTGTTACTAAGCACCAACTGCCTGTCTGGTGGGCCAGGAATGATCAAGCAGTTACCTAAGTACTTACGAACCTGGGGCCAGATTCGCCAGTTATAAACTAAGCCGCCAATGTTTGAGAAAAGATGTATAGGTCCGAACGTACTTGTGTAACTGCGTGTGATCACTGCTCGTCCTGCTGGCTGCTGACACCGGCCTGGTACTGTCAACTGCCTGTGTCTTCCATTGTATATTAGCACTTCAAGTGCCAGTTTGTAGCTTTTAAAGAGCTCTACCCTCGCTACTGGTCATTAAAGTTAGATTCATGAGGTGTAGGGTTGATGTATATGCCTGTTGACCAGACCACACACTAGAAGTTGAAGGTTCGACGACGTTTCGGTCCGTCCTGGACCATTCTCAAGTCGATTGTCGACCATTCTCAGACAATCGACTTGAGAATGGTCCAGGACGGACCGAAACGTCGTCGTCCCTTCAACTTCTAGTGTGTGGTCTGGTCAACATACTTCAGCCACGTTATTGTGACTCATCGCCTGCAGATGTATATACCTCTTGCTGCACCGATGGTGTTATGTCTGGAGAGAGAGAGAGGGAAGGAGGATTATAGTGCCTCTAGCAGGACCTATATGTCATCTAGAGAGAGAGGGAGGTAGTAACGAGAAAGCGTTCTTACAAGGTACTAGACCAGGGAAGAGTTGTTCCCTGAAGATACACTTGAGTGAGAGGAGAGATGCTATGAGCTGCTCTGGTAAGCGAGGTGTGTATAATGGCTGGTAGTGCTTCTGAATATATGTTGGGGAATAGAAATCTTCAGAGACCGGGAGGTAAGGAGGGAGCTAAGACCTTGTGACTGTGTGTGGGGGGGGGGGGAGGATATGTAATCACCTAGTTGTACTCACCTAGTTGTGCTTGCGGGGATTGAGCTCTGGCTCTTTGGTCCCGCCTCTCAACTGTCAATTAAGAGGTGTGCAGGTTCCTGAGTCTATTGGGCTCTATCATATCTACATATATGTGTTCTCGTCTAGATATGCTTGTAGAGTTGAGCTAGACTTTTAGCCCCGCCTTCTGAACATTCTCAGATAATGTAATGAGGCGGTTCCCAAGCAGTTATTTGTATGTTCTAGTCATATTTATCCCCTGTTTAAAATGTAGCGTGTGTTAAGGTTCACTGACATCTCCGCATGAACTGTTGCACTTATTAATGTCTCTAACATTGAAAAGTTATTTTCCAATGATAGAGACATCATTTGTTTCTCTGGTTACCATGATGCTTTGTCTACTTTGTCAACTTCCCTGACAATCTTGTATGTCGTTAGCATGTGCTCTATATCTCTCCGCTTCTGCAGTGTGTAGGGTCCAGTTCCTTTAGTGTTTCCTCGGAGCTTAAACCCTTCAGCTCAGGACCAGGCCCCAGGTACAGGGGCCTCGTAGCCTGGTGGATAGCGCGCAGGACTCGTAATTCTGTGGCGCGGGTTCGATTCCGGCACGAGGCAGAAACAAATGGGCAAAGTTTCTTTTACCCTGAATGCCCCTGTTACCTAGCAGTAAATAGGTACCTGGGAGTTAGTCAGCTGTCACGGGCTGCTTCCTGGTGTGTGTGTGTGGTGTAGGAAAAAAAAGTAGTTAGTAAACAGTTGATTGCCAGTTGAGAGGCGGGCCGAAAGAGCAAAGCTCAACCCCCGCAAACACAACTAGGTGAATACACACACACAAACACATCCAGGATGCAGCCCGTCTCAGCTGTCTTAACTCCCAGGTACCTATTTACAGCTAGGTAACAGGGGCATCAGGGTGAAAGAAACTCAGCCCATCTGTTCGATTCCCGCCATCACCGGAAATCGAATCCCAGTACCCAAGATTACGAGTCGTGAGTGCTGTCCACTCAGCCACCAGGCGCCTCGGTGTGTGTGTGTGTGTGTGTGTGTGTATGTGTGTGTGTGTGTGTGTGTGTGTGTGTGTGTGTGTGTGTGTGTGTGTGTGTGTGTGTGTATGTGTATGTGTGTGTGTGTGTGTGTGTGTGTGTGTGTGTGTGTGTGTGTGTGTGTGTGTGTGTGTGTATGTGTATGTGTGTGTGTGTGGGTGTGTGTGTGTGTGTGTGTGTGTGTGTGTGTGTGTGTGTGTGTGTGTGTGTGTGTGAGGCAGATAAACACCTGTGAAGGTGTCACTAGAGCACGGCGGGTGTACCAGGGTGGGGGTTAAGGGGAAGGGAGGGAAGTCGGGAGGGAGGGGCACCAGGGGAAGACCTCGTTAATGCCCCCCCATTCTTACTGCTCGTTATACACCATGTTCACCCCCACAACCCCCATTATATACGTATACCACCACAAAGTATGTCTCGTGTGTCTGGCCAAGGTTATACTAGCATATATAAAGGCCTCCGACCCCCAGAGGCGATTTTCATGGATGAAAGTGCGAAATAGTTCGGGTAATTTCCCCAGTTTAGTTTTCAGTGATGGTAATAATATACCTGGTTGATACCTGGTTGATGGGGTTCTGGGAGTTCTTCTACTCCCCAAGCCCGGCCCGAGGCCAGGCTCGACTTGTGAGAGTTTGGTCCACCAGGCTGTTGTTTGGAGCGGCCCGCAGGCCCACATACCCACCACAGCCCGGTTGGTCCGGCACTCCTTGGAGGAATAAATCTAGTTTCCTCTTGAAAATATATATTTTCAGAGAGATCCATACTATGGATTCAGTGCTTCTTATTACTAAATTTTCTGATAAAAAGGGGGGGGGGAAGGGTAGAAGGGGGGGGGAAGAGGAGAAAGACAAGGGGGTCACAGGGAGAGATGGGGTGAAGAGGGGGAAAGGGTGGAAAGAGGAGGGGGAAGCAGAGACCCAGGGGACAGTAGGGTACCCCTTCTATATATGTATAAATGGTGTTGTAAATACTATCTCAATACATCATTATGAAATCTTCATTATCTCATTATATCACCTTACATTAGCATGTCATTATATCTACATCTTGTATAGTACCTAATAAGCCAAGTTGTTTAACAAGCAGAATTTTCTAAAAATATTACATTTTTCAACTTTTTTTTCTAGTGGAAACATAAAGCTATTGAGTTAAAAGTAACATAGAAATTTGATCAAAGTTAATGTAACCTATCTTAACATAACCAAACTCTCAGTAATTAATGGTCTTAATATAATATAATAATAATAATTGGAAATAAACGAAAATCACTCTGCATGTTAGGCAATTCGGGTGTAAGAAGCTAAGCTGGTTTAGAGGTTGTTGACCCCAGATCACATGGTTTACAGGCTCGGGTCTAAGGGTACTTCTAACCTGGTTGATCTAAGGCGATCAACCGTCTAAGATGACGAGAAGTGGACTAAGGGCCAATAGTAGTTCTGGGGTTTCTATCCAGCCCTTAGTTAACTTAGTGGAGGAAGGAGAGACTTTACCCCGTCCCTGTGACACGGGCCTTACATACTAGGCCAATTAGTGTGGTTCTGGCGATTGATTGATTGATAAAGATTAAGCCACCCAAAAGGTGGCACGGGCATGAATAGCCTGTAAGTGGTGGCCCTTTTGAGCCATTACCAGTTTCAAGAGGTGATACTGGAGATCTGTGGAGGCGCGACTGCACCCTGCGTGACGGGAGATGTCTCCCGTGTGGTTCTGGCTGTTAGGTACGACATATATACATACATATTGTCCCGCATCCTGTACCACACGCTGACAGGTCATCGTCACCTCTGCCTTCCTGACGTCACCAGCCTCACGACAGGTGGTATAATGACATCCTGTAATGTTCCTACCCATTACACCCCAACTCCACCTCCCCCCATCTAACCCAAGCCCCCACCTTCCCCCAACCTCCCCTAACCTCTCCCCTCTCCCAGGCATTGTTTCACCCCCCCAGGGACTCCCTGTCCCCCGCCCCCCACGCCAGAGTCATTCCCTATCATCCCAGACGTTCCCCCCCCCCACTCTTCCCCACTTCCCCCACAAGACTTCTATCCCCACTTCAAGCGTAATCCACAGACATTTGTGTCACGTTGTAACACCGTAAATGTGTTTAGTTAATGTTACATAATACATGAGTTAGTCAGACAGGATATTTGAAGGTGTCGGATTGCCTGGTCTTAGCAATTAAAGTCACACCTCTAGAGTGTTAATTGTTACAGGTCAGGTCGTGTGAATTGACCTTACCCGCTGCTAAGTTGATAATTGCAGATGGTTAGGGGTGTCTTTCCATCAAACAAGCCGCTGTCCAGGCATGGTAGGTAGAGAGCCTGAGGCTATGTTACTGGTGGACGGAGTTTACCTCCCAGATTCCCCATAAATCCCCATGGAACTGTACATTCGAGATCAGCAGAGAACAGATCAGACACAGAAGACTGAGCAGCAGCGGGAGGTTAGTCGCTTCTCGCGAGACTGAGGCCGTGCAGGCTCTCACACCTGGTAAAAGTTGTCTGTCAAAAACTATCCAACTTAGATTCAGAGACTTTGGTGAGTTGAACAGTTAAGGTGACAAATTTGGTGTGTTTCTGACTGAAGGTGTTGTGTGATTTTCAGGGAGAGTCAGCCGTAGTGACCTCACTGTCTTGTGTGGTGACTCACATTGTATATTATTGTTGTCAATTAGCATCCGAAGGTATGATTTAAAAATTATATCCCTATGAATGAAGATCTAATGCTAAATATATAATTAATTAACTTACTTTTTAAACTAACTTTAAATGTGTTCTCTAGATCTTGGATTTTCTGATATGTTGCAGGCTAGAGTGTAGAGCACTCTGAGCTTACTGGCTTAAAGATTATAGTACATGTTTATAGCAGATACAATTGATACATGATAACATCTTTGATAATTTTGTGGTACAGACAAGTTCCATTCCTCTATCTTGTATGTACTGAGTTAGAATGGATGGTGGCAGCTCTTTAACTCTTAACCTTTCTACTTTCTATCTTTTCTACTACTCTATTATTTTCAACTTCCTCCCCCAGTGATCTAATTTTCTTCTTCCCTCTAACTTTCCCTCTCCCTTGACTCTTTACTCCCCCTACCTCCCTTCCACCTCTCTACCTCCCGCACCCCAAACCCTCACCTATTTCTTTATTTTTCATTTCTTTCATTTCCCATTTTCCGATACGTTAGAACGTGGTCGTGCCAGACCGGTAGACTGTCTTTCACTGGGTCGTTATGATGCTATTGGGTGTACACACTTCCGTGCTGCTCAGGATATCCTCACAATACACCCAAACTTTGCCAGTACACACTACACACCTGCAGGACACACCGTCACCAGGTGTGGCCTGCTGGACACACCGTCACCTGGTGTGGCCTGCTGGACACACCGTCACCTGGTGTGGCCTGCTGGACACACCGTCACCTGGTGTGGCCTGCTGGACACACCGTCACCAGGTGTGGCCTGCTGGACACACCGTCACCAGGTGTGACCTGCTGGACACACCGTCACCTGGTGTGGCCTGCAGGACACACCGTCACCAGGTGTGGCCTGCACTCGTCACACAAATATAACACATAATACTGAAGATCATTTTCTAATTGTGCATTGCACAGTCCGCAAGACACATCACCGTGACACTGCACCATAACAATATACCGTGACACTACACCGTGACACTACACCGTGACACCACACCGTGACACCACACCGTGACATCTTCATAGTTTCATCTCTAGCCTCAAGGTGTGGGTGACGTCACTGCTGGTGATTACAGTTAAACAGGTGTTTCTGCTCGTTACCGTCCCGCCTCCCATTGTTCCATCCCATTTGGGGCTTAAATTGACGATTTCTTTTTTTTACACGGAGATAAGCTTGCTTTGTTACACTTTAATTAAGGTTACTTCATCCACGCTAAACTGCGTCATCCACGCTAAGCTGCATTTCCTGACCCCCCCCCCTTCAGCGAGGGGAACGTGTAGGCCCATCACGTGTAGATGGGTGGATGTGGGCGTGGCTCCTACGTGACCCCCAGTAGCCTGAGGTCACGGGGAGTGCTTCATATTGTAAGGTTTTCTTCCACAAGCTTTACGGGCTCACCATAGCCCGTGCTACATGGACACTTCGTCCTGAGTAGCTAAACCTGAAACAACAACTTCCACAAGCTCAGAGGTCACGACCTCTCCGCAGGGTACAGTCGCACCTCCACAGATCTCCAGTATCAGCTAATGATACTGGTAATGGCTCCAAAGGGCCACCACTTACGGGCTATTCATGCCCGTGCCACCTTTTGGGTGGCTTAATCTTCATCAATCAATCAATCCACAAGCTTCAGACAAGTGTGCCACAACTGTCTGTAGGCTATGGCGGATCACTTGATGATCAGTTCTCCCTCTGTCAGAGACTGTAATCTCTCACTTGGGGAGTAGAAGAACTCCCAGAACCCCATCCAGGTCTGACATATGTAGTATACAGTGTTCTGAATGATTCCTTACGCAAGTTTCTAAAGGTCGTTCTTATGTTGGCCATTCTGGCATATGCCGCTGATGTTATCCTCTTGATATGGACTTCAGGAGACAGGTCTGGCGTGATATCAACTCCCAGGTCTTTCTCTGTTTCTGGATCTTGAAGAATTTCATCTCCCAAATGATACCTTGTATCTGGCCTCCTGCTTCCTACGCCTGTCATCATTACATTACATTTGCTTGGGTTAAAAATCTAACAACCATATGTTTGACCATTCCTTAAGTTTGTCCAGGTCTACTTGAAACGTCAGACTGTCCTCCTCTGTCTTAATCCTTCTCATAGTTTTAGTATCGTCAGAAACATTGAGAAGAATGAGTCTATACCCTCTGGGAGATCATTTACGTATATCAGAAACAGGAAGGTCCGAGTACAGAGCCCTGTGGGACTCCACTGGTGACTTCACGCCAGTGTGAGGTCTCACCTCTTACTGTAACTCTCTGCTTCCTATTGCTTAGGTACTCCCTTATCCACTGGAGCGCCCTACCAGTTGCTCCTGTGTGTGTGTGTGTGTACTCACCTATTTGTGCTTGCGGGGGTTGAGCTCAGGCTCTTTGGTCCCGTCTCTCAACTGTCATCAACTGGTGTACAGGTTCCTGAGCCTACTGGGCTCTATCATATCTACATTTGAAACTGTGTATGGAGTCAGCCTCCACCACATCACTTCCTAATGCATTCCGTTTGTCAACCACTCTGACACTAAAAAAGTTCTTTCTAATATCTCTGTGGCTCATTTGGGCACTCAATTTCCACCTGTATCCCCTATTACGTGTTCCTCTTGTGTTAAATAACATGTCCTTATCTACGATATCAATTCGTTTGAGAATCTTGTACGTGGTGATCATGTCCCCCCTAACTCTTCTATCTTCCAGCGACGTGAGGTTTAACACCCGTAGTCTCTCCTCGTAGTTCATACCTCATTCGTAGCTTAGTGTGTGTGTGTGTGTGTGTGTGTGTGTGTGTGTGTGTGTGTGTGTGTGTGTGTGTGTGTGTGTGTGTGTGTGTGCGCGCTTGCGTGCGTGTGCATCCACAGTGGGTCAACTGCCTTCGACTTAAGTGTTCCTGGGCCACCTGTGGACACCAACTGGTTGCTGGACGACCTTGGGCAGTGAGAGCCAAGCTGGTCGTGTGAGGGCCAGGGACCAGGCACACTAAGGGAACCACGGCAGGACCTACGACCCATCAAGTCGGAGGAGCATCCAGAGGAGACCTGAGGGAGGTCATCGGACCAGACCCCGTGGAGACCACCCCTGGCCAGCTCATGGCTTAGGTTAGTGTGTGGATAGAGACCCCTCGCAACGGGGAGGACAGCTGGACAACTGCACTCCCTGAGGTAACTGACGGTGTGAAGAGTAGACGCCGAGCTGGAGAGGTCTTCAGACCACTAACCCAGTGGCCGACATGAGAGGGGCTAGAGTGGGAATGTTGGGGCTGGGGGGGGGGGCTTCCAGTCGTCTCATTTTCCGTACCACAGGCGGCTGTGCCACTTACTGCTGCTGTTGCTGGTAATGCTGCTGGTGGTGCTTTACACCATACATGGCGTGCTTACCACCATCCACTTCCCGTCCATAGCGGCGTGTGAGAGGTCAGTGTGGGGGGGCATGGGGCCTTGGCCCTCTGGTGTCAGAGCGTCCCACGGACGGAAGACGCCCACTATATGACCAGGAAGATCATGTCACCTTCACCAGCTACTATCGAGGTCGGAATCTTTTCTGTCAATTGCGGTCTTATATCTTACCTTCGGCTGTTTATGTATCATTATGTGTGTTTACGTATGTCTGTATCAGCAGGTCTCTGTCAGTGTCTTGCGGTTTGCCTCATTTCCTCAATGTGTGTCACGACGCCGCCTTGACAGTGTTCACATGGCGCTCCGAGAGACACGCTATGTGTGTGTGTGTGTGTGTGTGTGTGTGTGTGTGTGTGTGTGTGTGTGTGTGTGTGTGTGTGTGTGTGTGTGTGTGTGTGTGTGTGTGTGTGTATGTATGTGTGTGTGTAGAGGGGAGCGTGCAGAGCCTCGCCCGACCTCATACTTCACGCGACGCTTTGACTGGCGCGGGGGCCGTGAGGTTTACGCACCACATGGTGATAGATGCGTAGAGGAGCTGGGGAGAAGCTCTGGGGGGAGGAGGGGTGGGGGAGTAGCTTGCGATCTGTGCATACGGTAGTCTATACTCCCCCCCCTCTCCCCCCGTCATTCCCATCTACCACATGATAGTTCTAGCTATCACCGCCCCTACCACAACTTACAACCCCGTTCCCTACGACCAACCACCAGCACCGTCAATACCCCCCCCTTCCACCACCACCCCCCCCCCCTTCCACCACCACCCCACCACCAGCACCCTCTCAACCTTCCCCCCCCCCTCAACCTCAGCCCTTGACACAAGGACCTCGACCGGAACAAGCGATTGTGTTTATTAATCACAATCGTGATTCTCAAGTTTATTAAACTTGAGAATCTCATCCCACCCTCCGAGTCACGTATCACGAACTTCACGTTGATTAAGTGTTCACTTCTTAAGCTGCGAACAAAGAGCCCTTAAGTCTATGACTTAAGGGCTCCTTAAATCTATGACTCAAGTGTATCTTGCTGCACCAAGTGCGACACTTGATACTCCTTCCACAACTTAGTCTTCGCCTGATGTCATCATGATATAGATATGCCAGCATATTGGCCACGCACTCACACTCATGTCCATTAATCAGTAGACAATGCCGAGGAGATTAAAGGAAAAGCAGGAGGGAGAGGAAGAATGCAAAGGACAGAGGACAGAAGAGAAGAGGAACAGATGCAACAGATCTATGAAGGAATACATAAACAGAATAGTATAAAATAATGCAAATATACATTGCATGCAGAGCAAAGAAACAGTCGACTTGACTACATAGTCATATATGAGGGAAACTGAGAGTGAATGAGCACGTGATAAGACTGCCACAGGGCACCAGAACATACAGTGAGAAAACTAACTGTTTAGAAACATGATGCCAGATTCAGTGGAGTGTTGATGACTGTGCTGGAACACCTCCCACCCTACTCCCACCCTACTGATGACTCCCACCCTACTCCCACCCTACTGATGACTCCCACCCTATTCGAGGTCTATGATAAAATAGAGAAAATAACACTGGTCAAAGAAGGATGGGCAGAGTGTGTATTTTGGGACTGCAGAAATGTTTTTGGCACATAAGAGACTAATTACTGCACAAGCTGAAATGTTTCTCTCCAGATGTTCCACCATTCTT
Organism: Procambarus clarkii; assembly: GCF_040958095.1. Classification (NCBI taxonomy): domain Eukaryota; kingdom Metazoa; phylum Arthropoda; class Malacostraca; order Decapoda; family Cambaridae; genus Procambarus; species Procambarus clarkii. The sequence goes on from NC_091176.1 coordinate 27,317,158, forward strand.
GACCTGATTACCTTCCCTCCGGCAGTTTACGTGAGCTATACGACAGTGACAAGGGTCTGCAGTTTACTGCTTCATTACTATATACTTTTGTTTGTGAAAACTGAGACTATGTTTTGCCTTTATCTATACTTCTGGTGGTGGTGGTGAGTGCGTGGTGAGTGCGTGGCCATGTTTGGTCATAGTGGCTTTATTCAACTATTTTGAAGCTGTCACTCACGCTCCTCACCCCTCCACACTCACGCTCCTCACCCCTCCACACTCACGCCCCTCACCCCTCCACACTCACGCCCCTCACCCCTCCACACTCACGCCCCTCACCCCTCCACACTCACGCCCCTCACCCCTCCACACTCACGCCCCTCACCCCTCCACACTCACGCCCCTCACCCCTCCACACTCACGCCCCTCACCCCTCCACACTCACGCCCCTCACCCCTCCACACTCACGCCCCTCACCCCTCCACACTCACGCCCCTCACTCCTCCACACTCACGCCCCTCACCCCTCCACACTCACGCCCCTCACCCCTCCACACTCACGCCCCTCACCCCTCCACACTCACGCCCCTCACCCCTCCACACTCACGCCCCTCACCCCTCCACACTCACGCCCCTCCACACCAAAGTGAAGCTTTGGCGGTGCGGTATCTCAAGGAAAAGTGTTGAGTATACAAAGTTCGGTCATTAGCACGCGGAATGTCTATGGTCCTCCGCCGTATTTGGCACGTTCGTGTCGCAAGGACGGGCTGTACCACACAACTTGCAGCCAGTGACTGATAAATAACTATACTGGATTTAACTCAGTTTTCATCTGGAGACTTCAACGCGGAAGTAGCTAGCGAGGGGTGCCAGGCTCTCATGGTGCCAGGGTGCCAGGTTCTCATGGTGCCAGGGTGCCAGGGAGGCCGCTTGAGGGAACACATGGTGATGGGTAAGAGGCACTCTTGTCACCTTAGAAGTGGCTCTGGATGCTAACTTAAGCGATTTGTGAGGAAGAGTGAAGCAAAGCATGTTGGCTTTATCATAAACGTCGGAGATACAGAATTGCTAATATGGGTGGTGGTGGAAGGCTGGGTAGTGGTGGTGGTGGTGGCGTGGAGGCACAAGGAACAAAGTTCTGAGCAAGCCTGCTCAAGCACGAATGTTCCCGCACATTGTTTAGTGACTCAAATGTTCCAAATTCGTCAAAATGTTATTGAGCAACTCGTGAAGTTTTCAGATTAGTCGAGAAGCAGCAGGCTGTGACTCCTGACTGGCCGCAGTGTTTGTGTGAGAGACAGGTGAGTAAATCTTTCTTCAGGGACGCATAGAATTTCTCTTGAGTGACAAGGTATGTTACAAGGAATGCTGCGAGAACACCTCCACTCCCCCTCCCCCCCCCCCTCTCTCCCTCCACAAGAGTTGCAGGTGGAATGTGTCATTGAGGACGTCCTGGTGGGAACTGGTGCCGCACTGCCACGCCTTGGTCACTAGCTGTAGCAACACTAGTTGAAATAATCCTGTGAAGATAGTTGAGGCAACATGGGACTCTACGGTACGGGGGTGAGGTTATGTCACCCACAAATAACAAGGTTTACTTTCTCGCTTGAATACTAAAAACAGTGATCTTGACAAACACCTGAACGGCGAACGTAACTGAAGGCACACTCGGCAACTTTGCCGAAGGAGGCGAGGTCTTTGTATGTTGAGTTGGCTGGAACACAACACCAGGGACCGTAGCATGAGCAGGAGGACAGTGTTTCATAATGCTATTGAGTAGTGTTGTGTAAACACCAGTGCGAGATGGTGCTATCGGGACTCTACAATCAACATTAATATAATTTCCATAAAGCTCACTCTAGCACAAGCCAGACCTTACGCCATAATATAATTCAGAAATTATGACATTCCATAGCAGCAAGAAGCTTTGAAGCGAGGCTCATGTAGTGTCAGTAATTTTAATAATGTCTTTAAGGAAACATGAAATCGTGATGAAGACATAGTTGTCGTGTGAAGCAACAGATGAGGACGGTTGAGTTAGTGAATCATTCTAAGGTCCCGAGGAAAGGCGGGTGTCGACACCCGGCGGGTTGGTCTTGCTCAAGGATTCCCGTCTCCGAGGTGTTTGTTGAGTGTAGTGTAGCGTCTCCTGAGGTGTGGAGACCCTCGTGGACCATAGCAGCCTGGTCTTATCCTGTGCCGTCAGCTCCACCTGGTATTCATATGCTGGTATATTGTGGTCGCTGGTAGCTAGTTGGACGGTATAGTGCAGGCTACATCTGCTTCATTTCACATGAAGATCAACCAAGCCTAGCTGGTTAAACGTGTTTCCCAGTCCATGTTGGTGTGGTGAAAGTCTCCAGTGATTAGCAGGTTTGCTCTCATTTGATTTGCTATTGATGCTGTAGTCAGTGTTTATGTTGGTTTGGTTATCTTCACACGTCTAGATCGTGTGTGTGTGTGTTTCTGTACTCACCTATTTGTGCTTGCAGGATCGAACATTGACTCTTGGATCCCGCCTATTCTGTGTGTGTGTGTGTGTGTGTTTGTGTGTGTGTATGTATGTTTCCTCAGTTCTTGCATAGTTGTGTTTACTTGGAACAAGATCCAGCTTTAGAGCCCCGCCTCAGATGGTGCATTCATACTTCTTGATTTTCCAGTGTTTAGTCATACATGCTCTTGAAGCCGTGAATGGTGGTTGCTGCCACCACCTCCCATGCACCTTACTGATCTTGGGAATCACTCTTACTACATACGAGCATTCCCTGGTGTTTATCTAACTCATGCATGTTAAAACCTTTCATCTGTGCCTTCTATTACTGCTGTCCTTCACCTGGAAAAACATTGTATTTACATTATCTATTCTTCTCGGTATTTTGTATGCTGTAATCATATCATCTCTTGTCCTCCTCTCTTCTAATGTCGTTAGTTATCTTAGCCAGGTCCTCGTATTCTATTCCACTTATCTCTGGTATTTGTGGCATAATATGAGGACTTTCCTAATTTCTTCTTGCGCCTTCCCAGGTGTGTGTTGCGTGCAGCAGTTGTATACTCTGGGACTGGCATAAGATGCAGCCTGTGCAGTAGTGTTCAAGAGTCCTTCTTAATGTTGCTGGAAGCATTCTTATTCTTGCTAGTCCTGCAAAAACTTCTGGTGAGATTCTGCTTATAATATGCATATATGTGTGTGCGTGCGTGAACACTCGCTCGCAATTGTATTGTCGTGTGTGTGCGTGCTGCTGCTTCAAGGACGCGTTGGGTAATGGGTTACGGCCAGTGTCGGAAGCTTCTCCCATAGTTACTGTGGGAACTGTGTCCAGCGCCTCAGGTGTTGCTCCCAGCTGTTGACCAACCACGCCCCCTGCACCCCCACGCCACAGCCCCCGCACCCCCCCCCCCTCCACCCTTCAGCCCCAGCACCCCCCACCCCCGCAGGAGTGCCTGGGGACCAGTGTGAGGAGTGCCACGACGGAGACACGACTTCCCACGTAATTGCATTGGGTTTATATGACCTTTAGAGACTTGAGCAGGTGGCCCTCTGTCTCGTCCCTCATAGCAGTAGTGGAGAAAGCAGTAGCAGACGGAGAAAGCAGGAAACTGCTTTGTAAAATATAGACAAAAACAGTTAAGAGACAAAAATATAATAGTCTGTAGCCTCGTGTACGCAGATCATCTTTTGAATAGAATAATTATAGCAATTAGGCAATTTACTCTATAGCCATAAAGAATGTACTCATTACTTAAGCAATCTTGAATCTTATCAGCACATACGTGGGCAGTAAATCTATATGGCAATCACGAAATAATAATCTAACATTTGAGCAGTCCTAAGTGATTACATGAGCAGTCCTAAGTGATTACATGAGCAGTCCTAAGTGATTACATGAGCAGTCCTAAGTGATTACATGAGCAGTCCTAAGTGATTACATGAGCAGTCCTAAGTGATTACATGAGCAGTCCTAAGTGATTATATCCACAACATCGATCATTGGTAAGTAATCAAATGTCCTGTTTCTTGGAGCTACAGTAATCAAGCCTAATGGTCTCTAACATGACTAAATATGTACACTCAACGTATTCTATACGACTAAATATAGATAGATAAATAATCAATAAGGTAATGAGCACTTCAAGTAATATAGGAATATAGCCACGTAGTATAGCAATAACGTAGGCTACAGTAAATGTAGCCTACTTTATAAATTATAAATATTTTATAATAATACTATTTCTGACTTGTAATAAAACCAAACTCAATGTGACAATCGGCCACACATCAAATAATAATAATGATACTCATGAATCAATGAACAATGCACTATTCACAAAATCCTCATCATTCACCTTGAGTCGCTGTCACCCTCATTATGCCTCACACTCGCCAGAAAACCGCTAACACTTCAGCAACATTTCTCACAGAAAACGGTCAGCTGGGCCGAGTTATGTACATACCCAATTCCGCCATGCGAGGCTGACACGACTGGGTCAGAATGATATCATAACGACGTGATGTATTCGTGAGGAAATGTTTGGATCAGGGCGGGGGATCGAACCAGCGTCCTGGTTTAAGCCCAGGACGCGCGCCTTAACCCATGGGCCAAGATTATGCTAAAGATTATACAATCTGGTATCCGTCTGTATTCAATATGATTCTGGAGGCGCTGAGCTCGAAGCCAACCCGATTTGTACCTGTAGCCCCAATAAGCTTTGGTAATGGTGTCATTGTTCATTATTGTTCTCTCTCTGACATTGAATTTAGGGACACTGGGCAATATTGAAGTTGTTGTTTAGTGTGTGTGTGTGTGTGTGTGTGTGTGTGTGTGTGTGTGTGTGTGTGTGTGTGTGTGTGTGTGTGTGTGTGTGTGTGTGTGTGTGTGTGTGTGTTTTGACGTCCGGGAGGCAGAATGCAGGAAAGAGGTAGAAGGGAAGTGAGGAGGAAAAGGGGAGGGGGAAGGTGGGGAGGTGGGGGGGGGGGGATGTTAGCAGGCGGCGATAGGTGGCGTGAGGAGTGAGTGGTGTTGCTGTCAGGTGAGGTGGAGGCTGACCTTACCTGTCGTGCCTACCCAGGGGCGCGAACCGTGTCTCAACCCCACCCACACCTGCCCACCACAACCACCCACACCTGCACCCCCCATCCTTACCAAGTCCACACCTGCTCTAACCTATCCACGACCGAGGATAAATACTTGTCAACTTATCAACCTCTGCGCCTCTTCCCATACCTGGGAGTCAAGAATGGTGACCTTAGTCAAATATGGCCATACATCAACACCGAACAGCTGACTGGCAGAATACTCCCTCCGGCTCCGGATAAACGGCAATATTCGGTAAACCGGAGTGTTCTCATGTGATCTTATCGTTGATATCGGATAAAAGCCATTATTGAGTAAACCGGTCAGTTCTCGCTATACCGGTTTATGAAAATCCACACACCACCACCTACCTCACCCCCCCCCCCGCCCCCCCCAACACCAACATCCCACCCCTCTACACCCACATGACATGAACCTTTCGAAGTGGATCTGTGAGAACGGAGTGCCGTTCTTGCTGACTACTGCGAGGTCTCCACTTAGGCTAACATTGATTTTATTTACTGATATTTGTACCAATATATTTTGTGATGGGGATTATTAAGAGTTGCTCTCCTTTACTTCCTCTTCCCCCCTCTCTCTCTTCCCTGTTTCCTCTCACCTCTTCCTTCTTGTCATGCCGACGATTGGATAGCTCACATATACTACCTCTCATTGTTATATTTTGTATGGCTTGTCTCCCACACAGTCACTCTCTCTCTCTCTCTCTCTCTCTCTCTCTCTCTCTCTCTCTCTCTCTCTCTCTCTCTCTCTCTCTCTCTCTCTCTCTCTCTCTCTCTCTCTCTCTCCCTCTCTCTCCCTCTCTCCCTCCGTCTCTCCCTCTCTCCCTCCCTCCCTCCGTCTCTCCCTCCCTCCCTCCGTCTCTCCCTCCCTCCCTCCGTCTCTCCCTCTCTCCCTCCCTCCCTCCCTCCCTCCCTCCCTCCCTCCCTCCCTCCCTCCCCCCCCCCCCGGCATCCCCTCCTTTTTTCGTGTTAGAATGGAATGTGACCGAGAGTGAATGAGGGAGGTAAGCCAAGACCTCTCGTGTTGGTCCCCAGGGAGGAGCGGGGGGGGGGGGGGCGGCTGCACGCTCACCAAGCCCACCTTCCCTGCAGGTAAACTGAAACTGTTGTGCGGTAAACTGAAGCCCTAGAGCACGGGTATACTGGGTGTGAACGATGGGAGTGTGGCACAGCGCAACACCATTAAATCGAATGTGCTTTGGGTGTAAATCATCTGTGGAAAATAAAAGGGGTGAGCACGGACATGGACATAACACCCTACTACATACTACATATATATACTACACAGACAGCAGGAGCGGGACCTCCACAGATCTCCAGTATCAGCTCTTGATACTGGTAATGGCTTAAAATGGCCACCACTTACGGGCAATTCATGCCCGTGCCACCTTTTGGGTGGCTTAATCTTCATCATCAGGAGCGGGGCTGTAACTGAGGAATTCCTCTTCGGGAATCTGTGTGTGTGTGTGTACAAGACATATGTTAGATGCATGTGTTCATGCACTGAGCTCTTTCTACCCTTTCTTCCTGTACATATTCAACTTAACTAGCACCTGTTACTCATCCACTCTCTCAGCTAGTCTCGACGGAGGATCATGGAGAACGCCTTATAGGTCAGGATGGGGTGGGGGGATGGTTGTAAGACGTGCATGGTTTTAGGTCAGTCCATACACTGTGTACTCCCGCCAGCCGTCAGGAGAGTGCCGAGGCTGGAGGTGTTGTGTCTCGCTAGAGGGTGGGAGGCCAGGCAAGTAGAGAGGAGGGAGGGGAGAACCAGGAGAGGGAGGGATAGAAGAGCGGGAAGTGAAGAGAGAAGAGAGGGAGAGGAGGGTGAAGGATACTACACTAGAACTTCCGCGTCTTTCATTCACCTTTTTATCAGGCGGTTGTGGTTGTCGGTGGCGTGCTGTCATGGCTGCTGTGAGGGGTGGGGCGGGGTGCTGCTACCACCACAATAAAAGAACATAGATGTCTACTATAATAGAGAATGTTGGAGGCCATACACTTGGGGTTAAGTTCACACAGGAGGCCTGATGTTTAAGTTCACACAAATTGCCAGTGGGATTGGTCTGGGGTCTGGGATGAACATAGGCTCGGCGGTTTCGCCAAAATTCAAAAGGGAACAGCGTGCCAGAGTCGCACTCAGACTCCCACGACGATTTCAGGTACTGGCTGCCGGATAGCCCTGTAAATATTTTGAAGAACAAAAATTCAAATTAATGATTTTTTCTCATAATAATATGCAACATTATTCACTGATGCCGGGAAAATTGTCATAATATTTCCGATATTCATATTTCAGCCGTAGCCCGATAAAATATCTAATTTAAAAGCAGCCACCATTCCTCCAACAGCCTCACCTACCGAAGGCAGAACCTAACCTAACCTAACCTAACCTAACCTAACCTAACCTAACCTAACCTTCACACAAATACAAAGCCAATGGTTAACTATTATATTGAAAAAAAAAATCATTTTTTTTTTACTTATAGTAATATACGGCATAATTCACTGATCTCGGGAAAATAAAACGAAATTTTCTGATGCTCAAACTTCAGCCGTACTACCATAAACACACCACTTCATTACAGCCTCCTCTCCTTGTGAATGGCGCATCGTCAGCCCGTCCTCCTCAGTGTTCGTAACATTATTAAACTCTTCTATTAAAGTGCTCAAGCCTAACCCACCCGAGAACCCACGAACAGAAAACGGGACATCACATCAATTTCGCGACCTGCTACCATTTTTTGTACATCAATTTTTGGTCTTAGGTAAATTATGTCAAAATGTGGCGTGGTATTAGGAGAACGGGTTGATGCATGCCGGGCGGCTCCACCAACTTGGGTACGAAGCAATTAGTAATTATTTAATTTGAAAACAAAAGTATTCAAAAGTTTCTTTTCCTATACAGAGAGAGAGAGAGATAGTGGGGAGGGATAACGAGAGGCAGAGAGAGATAATGAGATAGAGAGGGGGATGGAAAATTAGAGAGAGAAGAGGAGATAGAAAGAGGAAGAGAGACAGAGAGGGAAGGAGAGAGACAGAGAGGGAAGGAGAGAGACAGCGAGGGAAGGAGACAGAGATAGACAGTAGGTAGATAGATGAGTAGATGGAGTGATACATGGATAGAGCAATAGAGGAATGAATAGATGAAAGGATGGATGGATAAAGATAACTATCACTATCAATGGTCCAAGACATTTCAAGACGGTCCCGCTACACATAAGGGACATAACTGGCCAGCCTCTCACAGTGCTCAAAAGAAAACTTGATAAACACCTCTAAAAGATACCCGATCAACCAGGCTCTGAATCATACGTCAAGTTGCCGACAGCCGCATCCAACAGCCTGGTTGAGCAGGCCACCAACCAGGATTCCTGGTCGGAGACCGGACCTCGGGGACATTGATACTCGGAAGCATCACACGCATAAACAAGGGAAAAGACAAGACGTTTTGGTTTCCTTAGAATTACGAAAATATATTACGCAGTATTCCCCAAGGAAAGGGGAATATTACGTAACGTAACCTGTAGAGCGTCTCTCTCTGATGAGGCGGCTGTAACCCATCACATCGTGACAGTGTTGCGTGACACAGCGGCTGGCGGCGTGTCACGGATGGAGAGGGTGTGGGGGGGCCTGGGAGTGTAGATATGATGGACACCTCATTAATGAGACGGGAAGGTGGCGTCACTCTGCTGGAGCCCCGCCAGGCACATGCTGGAGGAACACCTTCATCCTCCTCAGGATCAGCAGCCACTAACCAGGCCATTTACCCCGAAGAAGTCTCGTCCTAGACATTGGTAGACGGCTGCCCTTACCGAGGCGTGTTTAGTAACTTTCCCGAGAACGGAGGCTGCTGACAGGTCTTGTCAGAAGAACTCTTGGTCTGGAGTGGGTTTTAAGTACTGCTGCCGCAGAGTTTCAGCGGTGGGTGTTGAGGGCAAGAAAGTACCAATGTGGTCCCCCTAACAGAGCGTCTCATATACGGTTTGTTCACATGAACAAACTGCACACCGCCAGAGGCCTGGAGTATATGAGAACTTTATTTTAGTCTAACGTTGTGATTTCCGGTAACGTTGTCTAGGGATGATGTTGTAATAATGCTAAGCAGCATGTATGGACGAACTGAGAAGGTGGGAAGAGGCTCAGCGGAGCGGGGCCAACACACCACTGTGTAGGTGGGTGCGTGCGTGCGTGCGTGTGTGTGTGTGGCGAGGCGAAGGTCATTACAGGCAGAAGGAGACCCCGGGCGGGGAGTGATGGTCAGTCGTGGTGTGAGGGGCAGCGCGGGTAGGTCAGTCCCGCCTCGTCTGCTCTTAAGGGTGTGTCGTGTTTGTAGCGGCGAGGCGCCTTCATGCACATTGTGATGCCACTGAGCGTGTCTTGTGCTGTGGTCCCCTTCAAGCGGTGTCTTGTGTCCCATCATACGCTGTGATCCAGAACTGCACTAAGGGAACCAAAGTTTTTCATGGGACTGAGTGATTCGATCACTCCATTGAAAATACTACATGAACAATAAAGTCTCACAGACACTTCTTGCTTTCGCTTTCCATAAATATGAAAACTAGAGAAACGCCTCGGTAATGGCCAGGTCTCGCAGTGTGCAATTGCGATAGAAAACGTTTGACGTAGCTGTTGTGACTGGTTCAAATCTCTCCAGCGGCCGCTCTTGGAGCCAGCCGCCACTTTCTCCTTGAGATCATCGTCGTCATTATCAGAGGAGGAGACTGCTTACCCCTGGCCGCGTGTACAGGTGAGCGCCAGACCACCTTGGTCACCTTCCCCCTCTCATTTTCCAACATGCAAAGCCATGTACATGTCTATCCCACACTATCACAATATATATATTTTTTTACATACGAATTCAAGTGGGGACTGTTTACTAAACGCCAACTTGCTGTTCACTGAAAGCTTATGGTGGTATGAAAATATGTAATGCGTGAATTTGAGGAGAAATATTAGTTTAATTTATTAATGCTTTCCCTTCTGTACTGAAGGCGGGAAAGCACCAGTGATTTGAATAGTAAGATCATTTTGTTGCAATTCCTGGGTTTGTAGGATCTCATAATCCACACTGTCATGTTGCTGGCTAATGCCTTGTTTGATGGTTGTGGCTATTTTGCTTTGGTAATTACTTACTTGGTTGTGGTTACTAAATGTTAGGTCGTCTGGCATCATTATTCCCGGATGCTTTACATGTTTTCCCTCTGTGAGATATGATTGTGTTTTGTACTTTATCATTCAAGTTCAGAATTTGTATCATATTGAATTATGTATCTGGAATTTATCACTGTTGAACCATAATGATATTTTATGGTGCCCAGTTGATATCGGCTTGAAGTTCTTGTAGTTTTCAGTCTTCTACCGAGGCGGCTTTCATGCTGATATTTGTATCGTCTGCGAAAGATGACACGATGATACTGTGACTGGTATTTTTGTCTATCTCTGATGTGAGAAAAAGCAGTGGTGCAAGTACTGTGCCCTGAGGTACAGAGCTTTCCACTATGCTTGGTCTTGAGTTTGCTTAACTGATTATAACTCTTTGCATTCTTTTTGTCAGAAAATTGAATATCCGTCACCCTAATCTACCTATTATTCTTATGGATTTCATTATATGGACTCTCCACTGTAAAAATTTATCAAATGAAGTTGCAAAGTCCGTGTATACAATATCTGCATTGTGTTTTCTTCTAATGCTTCCTTCAGGTTAACATAGTACTTGAGTAATTGCGAAAAGCAGGATCTTCCTGGCTTAAATCCATGTTGATGTGGAGCCTAAAGTTCATCGTGTTCCATAATGCTACGGATTTAACTTCCCTCGAGTTCACTTTCATGGTATTTTTGACAGATCCCCCCCATGTTGTTTCTTATTATCCCAATCTATTTTACCATAGTTGAAGTCCTCCACAATCAAGATTCGATTTAGAATCATGTTTGCAGTTGAGGCATCTCTTTCCAGGATCGTTATCTTCTTGTAATGATTTCGGGGCTTAGCGTCCCCGCGGCCCGGTTCTCAACCAGGCCTCCTTTTTGTTGCACACCTCCAGGAAGCAGCCCGTAGCAGCTGTCTAACTCCCAGGTACCTATTTACTGCAAGGTAACAGGGGCATCAGTGTGAAAGAAACTGCCCATTTGTTTCCGCCTCCACCGGGGATCGAACCCTGAACCTCAGGACTACGAATCCGAAGCACTGTCCACTCAGTTCTCAGGCCCCTACAGGCAGGATAGCAATTAATGCCTAATTATTTCAGGCATACTCCTGCCTGGGTCTTCTGTCGTTTTGTGGAGTACTGTATATCACTGCTACTATTATCCGAGTCCCACTAGTCATATATGCTCATTTTATATAGTCACTGAATCCTTCAAAGCCTTTGGTCCGCAGCTCCTTAAATGTCCGATCCTTCTTGATCACTAGTGCTACTCTCCCTCCTTTGTCTTCAATTAAATCGAATCAAAAGCTATATTCATAAATGGTTGTACAGTTATGACTGGAAAGCTTACATAAAAACTACAGTTCATTAATTACATGAATCACAATAACAGCAGAGCAAATGGGGAGAATACTGCATTATAATTATGATGCCTGACATTTTCGTTTCTGCGAGTGCAATTACATCAAGGTTATCTTTAATTGTGTGTTCCTCGAGTTCATTCACTCTGAAATTCCAGCAGTATTGGTATACGTGACTTTAACCCACACCAATTTTTCATGCATTCTCACCTTCCAGCTCCCTCATCATCCATCTTGGGTGGATGACTTCTCTGTGGTGGTGGTAGTATGGTATATGGCAACGGGGGGTGGAGGAGTTTGAAGAGGAGGTGGGAAAGGAGGATTGTGTGTGATATTCTACTACATGGGGGGGGGGGAATTTGGGGAGAGGATAGGGGGGTGCAGGAATAGGGAGGGGGTGTGCTGACCTAATAACGACTACAGGAAAGTCGGGTCTAGCTCTTTATGCCCCACTTACTAGCCTTGTTGTATGAAGGGCTGGAGGGTGGGGTGTAGACTGACTGTATGGGGTTGGAGATACAGTTAGGGGTGTGGGGAGGGGGATGATCTATGCTACTGTTGGGGTTGCCCTTAATGTTGTCGAACTGGAGGATGTGGGCTCCACATCCCTGTTTGTCTTTCTGCAGGTGAAGCTCGCCGTCTTTGTCACGTCCCTCTGGGTAAATACCTCTTTGTATTCCTGAACATTTAAGCCTGCTCTTCTTCCCTTGAATGTTCTCGTGTATTCAAATTTCTCAATGTGTTGTCTAACCTGAAAACATTTTATATTCTGCTGTCTTCTTCTTCTATATATAACAGTCAGCATCTCTGTCCCTTACTTTCTTCTCCGGAAGGACGCTGCTGGGAGAAGCAGACGGGATGAGAAGGAAGAGTTGGAAGGAGAGGAGGGAAAGAAAAGAGAGAGGGAGGGAGGGGGCCGGGAGAGAAAGAGCTCTCAGTAAACATGACCTGAATATCGTGGTCATTATCGTCTCAATGATTACATAATAAACACAAGGGATGAAGAAACTGTGTGCGATGTAGAGTTAGTTCTGTTGCTCGCCACTGGTCGCCGCCCCCTGCCAGTTGGGGAGGGGGGAGGGGGTGCTTTCTGGAGGTGATAACACACGGCGAGTCACCTCCGGAGGGGAGGGGGGGCAGGGGGAGGGTCCTCAGGGTCTGATGTTAAATTCTTTGAAGAGTGGGGGAGGGGGGGGGGGAGGTGCGAGTGTGGAAGAGGACGGTGTCGATACAGATAAAGAAAAGGTTACCCCGTCGGTGAGGTGATGATTGAGGAGAGAGAGTTTCTCCTCACATGATGAGGTGAGGTGATGAGAGAGAGGCGGTATTTTAGTGTAAGATATAGTGCCAGGCACTTACGGGCTATTCATGCCCGTGCCACCTCTTGGGTGGCTTAATCTTCATCCATGTTGCCAGGCATATACCACTTACTGTTACGGGCTCACTATAGCCTGTGCTACATGGCCATTTCGTTCCGAGTAGCTAAATCTAAAACAACAACCAGCCACATAGGGGCTACTCATGCCCGTGCCACCTCTTGGGGTGGCATAATCTTCATCAGTCAGTGTGCCCAGTTGCCTGCCCCCTTGTGGTGGTGTTGGAGGCAAAGTACTGGTAGGAATTTGTCATGGCAAAAACCTTCGTTGCCATACTGGGTGTAGAGTGTGGGGTGTAGGCCAGCCTCGCCTCCCGCCGGGTCCTGCTCACTGCAACTGCTCACTGTAACGACGACACCTCCATTGTTGTTGTTATAGATTCAGCTACTCGGAACAAGTTCCAAGTAGCACGGGCTATGGTGAGCCCGTAACTTACCTGGCACAGGAGCAGGGCAAATAGCACAGGCTATATGAGCCGTAGTGGACTTACCTGGCACAGGAGTGGTGCTGTGTCTATCTGTCGACACCTCCACGTTTATACTAATTATATTGTCGTCGTGCACGTTCACACCTGTCTCAAGGGTGACGTGTGGCACGCCTCCGGGGTACGTACTCACCTAGTTGGGTGAGTACGTACCCCGGAGGCATGTACGTGTAGCCACCAAATTGTGCTTGCGGGGGGGGGGTTGAGCTTTGGCTCTTTGGTCCCGCCTCTCAACTGTCAATCAACTAATGTACAGGTTCCTGAGCCTACTGGGCTCTAGTGTAGCCACTTCGATGTATCACCCCCAAAAATGCCCGTTGTTGTGCGTCCATGACCCCTCCCCCGTTGTAGTTATTACCGTTCCTGTTGCTGTAATAATATTACCATTCATCGTAGAGTGTTGCGTGTAGAAAGAGTGTGTGAATTTGGGGTAGTTACAGCGCGTAGGGTTGCGTGGCGTTACTACGCTTATGTCAGCGGTCTTAACACTGTGAGAACTTGCTGGACCGTCGTAGCACGCTACCTCCCGTCCCTCCCTTACCTTGCTTACCCCGTACGCCAATCATGCGTCGTATCTTGCATCTGTAGCGTGCGTAGCCTGCACTCACCTCTATTGCTACGTTTAATTTCTGTTATGTTCTTGTCTCCAGTGGCGTTTGTTGGTGCCGCTGGAGGCTGCTAGTTTTATGTGGGGCTAGTTCGCCCCCATACTCATCCTGTGAGTGGTAGTCTGTTGTGCACCCCATACTCATCCTGTGAGTGGTAGTTTATTGTGCATCCCATACTCATCCTGTGAGTGGTAGTTTATTGTGCACCCCATACTCATCTTGCGAGCGGTAGCGCAAAAAAAATAGTATGAGATTACAGAAGGCACAAAAGGTCTTAATCAGACCTCAATGGAGATTTTTACATTAACAATTACATGTAACCTTCACACCTTATAATTATAATGTCAGTAGACATTTTTCCCCCCACAATATCTATGTATTTACAATAAATTATTGTACATTGAATGTAGGCCTTTTGATAACACAAACATATATATATATTTTGATATTTTGATATTTTGATATTTTGATAACACATTTTATATTTGGGGTTATTACAGGCTCATAAAGCTGGGTGTTATTATTAGTCTCCGCACTATACTGTGCCTTAGTGTGTCGGTTGTCTACTAGAAGCCAAAATACCTTGAGGTTACCTTGAGGTTACCTTGAGGTGATTCCGGGGCTTAGCGACCCCGCGGCCCGGTCATCGACCAGGCCTCCTGGTTGCTGGACTGGTCAACCAGGCTGCTGGACGCGGCTGCTCGCAGCCTGACGTATGAGGCAGCCTTGCAAGGATTTCAGACATTTTATCATTTGTATTAAGATGGTTTAGCTGTGTCACGCAACGCTTCTTTAGATGTCTCTAAATGGTTCAAACTTTTCAGTCTTAATTAAGATATAATGTTCTGGTGTGTGTGTCTTTGTCTTTGTCCACACACTTTACTTCATGCAGATCCCTGTACATGCCACACTAAAATTATTGAATTATTGAAAACACGAGTGTTTTCAATAATTTCGAGTGCCATCAATATAGGTGCCATTCATTACGAGCCCGACCCACGCCTCCTTGTCGCCAAGTTCCTGTACACATTAAAGTCATCCCCCGAGTCTTGGTCATGTTGCCGTGTCCCGCTACGGGCGTGGAGCGTGACCCAGCACAGAGCCTCGGTCATGTTGCCGTGTCCCGCTACGGGCGTGGAGCGTGACCCAGCACAGAGCCTCCGACAATGTCCAGTTGATCTGTTATTGTTTTAGGTTCAGCTCCTGGGAACAAAAGTTGCAGGTAGCACGGGCTACGGTGAGCCCCTAGTGGACCACTTGATCGCCATCTTCTCGAATTCGTAGTAACAGCGCAACTCTCACTGAGTGGGTAATCTCTCTTGCCCCAACGCTCCCCTTCACCACCGTTGCCTCCACCACTCACAAACACTAACGTACAGGGAAGGAGGGAAAAGTATCTGTTCTCACAAAATTATTGAAAACTTTCGACAAAAGTATGGCACCCAAGTCTAAAATGTGAGGCATCACAGTTGGGACTTACACAAAAGATTCACGGTCCTACTGTGCAGCTTTAAAGACAACGTAACTAAGCTGGGGTTTGACAGCTAAACGGGAAACGATATTGAACTGAAAAAAATGGAGTACATTAAGGAAAACACTTTAGGCCTGTGTTCCAAAGAATGGGTGACAGGGAATACTTGTCACCCATTCTTTTTACTAAAAAAATAAAATTAGAAAGAACTTTTTCAGTGTCAGAGTAGTTAACAAATGGAATGCATTAGGCAGTGATGTGATGGAGACTGACTCCATACACAGTTTCAAATATAGATATGATAGAGCCCAGTAGGCTCAGGAATCTGTACACCAGTTGATTGACAGTTGAGAGGCGGGACCAAAGAGCCAGAGCTGAACTCCCGTAACCACAACTAGGCGAGTACACCAGCTCAGCTTCCAGATGTCCCTACATGTTGTCAGCAAGACGGACACCTCACCTGTCATAACTCACACTTTATTCTAGTTATTTATGTGGGATAAAGTGTGAATTATAACCGTTTTTTCTGGAGGTCTCCGTGTCCAACACTGTTCCCCGCCCTGCCGTGGCCAGACACGGTGACGGGGGGGGGGACACGGGGCTCCTCCTGACTGACCATAATGAGTTGTTGTGATGCACTGTGAGGCACCTGCCCCCACCACCTCCAACTGTACCCACATACCTCTCCTTCCTCCCCCTCCTCTCCTCCCCCTCCTCTCCCCCTCCTCGCCACCTTCCTCCCTCTCCCCGCCTCCCCCCTCCCCAACCTTCAGCTCCAACAATGGCCTTTCTCCCTCGTTTGCCTCCTATTCGCCTAATGTACTTGTAGGAGTAAAGCTTCAGCTCCCTGGTCCCGCCTCTTAACCTACAATAGAACTGGTATACTGTCTCCAAATTCTTTTCGGCTGTTATGAAAAATACACTGGAAGCTGTGTATAGTGGGCAGCTAGCTATAATGTGTATAGTGTATATAGTGTAGTGTTAGGGCGCCTGACAGCTGGGTGGACAGCGCTTCTGATTCGTAGTCCTGAGGTTCCGGGTTTGATTCCCGGTGGAGGCAGAGACAAATAGGTAAAATGCTTCTTTCACCCTGATGCCCCTGTTACCTAGCAGTAAATAGGTACCTGGGAGTTGGACATCTGCTACGGGCTGCTTCCTGGGGGGGGGGGTTGTAACAAAAAGGAGGCGTGGTCGAGGACCGGGCCGCGGGGACGCTAAGCCGCGAAATCATCACAAGGTAACCGCCACCTCCCTTTATAGTACAGTTGGCTTCGTTCTTGACTGGCAGTCTTAACGACATTATCCAGAGCTTGGCTCCCACACTCACCCCCCCCCACCCCCAAGCCTCCCACACTCACCCCCCCCCCCCCACCCCCAAGCCTCCCACATTCCCCCCCCCCCACCCCCAGCCTCCCACACTCACCCCCCCACCCCCCAGCCTCCCACACTCACCCCACCTATACCTGTCTCCCACACACTCTAAACAAGTGCACATTTGAACAGCCTTTAAGAGGATGTTGAGTCATCCCACACGTCTTAAGTCACGTCACACGTCACGCCCTACAATATGCAGCCCCGTCATGGACTCCTTATTTTGTTAACCACAAGAAGAATACTGAATATACCCTGTTACCTAGCAGTAAAATAGGTACCTGGGTGTTAGTCAGCTGTCACGGGCTGCTTCCTGGGGGTGGAGGCCTGGTCGAGGACCGGGCCGCGGGGACACTAAAGTCCCGAAATCCTCTCAAGATAACCTCAAGAAGAATACTGAGAATGTCCATAAGTTACAACAAGTCTGGCGTCCGAAGACGAGAGAATTGGCCGTGGCTGTGAGTACTGGTTAAGGAAACTAAGCTAAGCCTTGATTAACTCAAGAGGAGTACAGAAACATAGGAGACATGACCACAGTATACAAAGTATTGAGAGGAATATAGAAGGTGGACTTTGACAGTCTTCTCCAAATTAAGTACAATAATAGGATTTGGTTAGAATTGCAAACGAGTGTGTAAAATATATATATATATATATATATATATATATATATATATATATATATATATATATATATATATATATATATATATATTCGCATGCAGTGAGGTTGGTACGCAAGTGGAATGCACTGTACTGATGCGCAGAAATCTCCTACAAGGGCGGTCCCAGAATTGAGAGGACCGAGCTATGAGGACAGACTGAGGGAAGTGGAATCCAATATCACCCGAAGGAGACTTGATCGAGACATTCAAAATATTTAGGACCATCCCTGTAATGCGGAATGTTGAGGACTGTTGCAGGAACCTGAAGCTAGACACTGGACATCTTGCAAGAGGGCAAATCCTAAGGCCCGTATTTGCCCACATTTTAAAAGGTAGATGTGACGAGGAAGGAAGGGGTAGGGCAGCAGCCTGGGTCCTGGAGGCTGTGTTAGGTGAGCACTACCAGGTGAGTGGTGGTGCTCCCCGCAGGTAACGCCCCGGCATGGCTTCATTAGCACGAGCAGCGTTACTGCTGGTCCCGTTGTCTGGCCGACCCTCGTTGTTACAGAGGAGCTTCACCCTCACACGGCAGCCTCACACGGCAGCCTCACACACCAGCTTCACACGGCAGCTTCCCTCTAATAACAAGATAATTCCAACAACGATGGTTCTCTATTATCATTAACAGAGAGCATTATCTCTTATAGCCCCCCCCCCCCCTATCACGGTGCCGCTGGGGCAGGAACAGTGTATCAGGGGCAGGGTACCAGGGGCAGGAACAGTGTATCAGGGGCAGGGGCAGGTGGTCTGCGAGAACACCGTGGTCCGCCTGCTGGCTGTGGGCTCCAGTACTGACCTCCATATTCATGACCATCTGTACGTGGGCCGATTTTAGTGTTTCGTCGTTCAAATGAACAAGACGAGTTGATCAAGAACTTGACTCGTTATTCCCCAGGTGTCAGTGCCCCCCCCCCCCATCCGTGTCGCCTTGCATCACGTGGTTGGGGTCTGTGAACCACCACCTGATCTACTTCAGCAGTTAGGGCTCGTATGCTCTGTCCCGTCCCAGTCGCGGCAGGCCTTAACAGCTAGCTGTAGAGGGGCCTCGTAGCCTGGTGGATAGCGCGCAGGACTCGTAATTCTGTGGCGCGGGTTCGATTCCCGCACGAGGCAGAAACAAATGGGCAAAGTTTCTTTCACCCTGAATGCCCCTGTTACCTAGCAGTAAATAGGTACCTGGGAGTTAGTCAGCTGTCACGGGCTGCTTCCTGGGGCCTGGTCGAGGACCGGGCCGCGGTGACACTAAAGCCCCGAAATCATCTCAAGATAGCTGCTCCCTGGGTATGTTAGTCAGTGTGTGGTGTGCCCGTAGTGCCCTGGCTGCTGGGTCACCTCCACCTGCTCCAAGAAATTCCCCCCAGCGCCCCTCTCCTGCTCCCGCCCGCCCGCCCGGCCTCACTCGCTCCACCACACCTAGACTGATGGAACACGCCTCGTCCCTACCCTCTAGTTTCACCCTGGGCACGCTGCCCTGCTTCCTACTCCTCCGACGTCTGCTGGTCTGGTCACTCCCCCCTCCTCCGACGTCTGCTGGTCTGATCACTCCTCCTCCGACGTCTGCTGGTCTGGTCACTCCTCCTCCGACGTCTGCTGGTCTGGTCACTCCTCCTCCGACGTCTGCTGGTCTGGTCACTCCTCCTCCGACGTCTGCTGGTCTGGTCACTCCTCCTCCGACGTCTGCTGTCTGCTGCACCTCGCCTCCTCTGGCTCTGTCGTCGACAATGACGAACCTAATTGTAATTTACCTTCATATAAATCTTTTGCTTTCAGTCCTTGTGTTAGATTAATTTCTTAAAGTGTTATTATTTTGTTCATATAGTGAGAGCTTTTGTGCCGTGACAATTGTTATTTAAAGTGAGTAATGCATTATCTGTGGACTATATTTTGAATTGGCTGCTTAGATTTTTTTTACAATAAACTGCCAGCATTTACCACTCTGAGCCGTTGTGACAGCACTCACCACCTTATTTAAATACTGGAGGATTTTCTTACATTTAATTAAAATGAATAAAGACAACATAAGCATATCGTAGGTATCCACAGGAAAATTAGACGAAAATTCCGAACGCTTATGTTTCAACACATTTTCAAGGAATACAGGAAACACGCAAAGCGCTCGGAATTTTCCTTTTTATTTTTCTTGTGTGGATACTTATACATAACTGAATCACGGGGTTTTGTGTGATTATTCTTGCAGCAGCATAATTCTCTACATTAATAGCCAAGTAGAAGGAAAATGTATTATCATTGTCTCTGAATTAATTAAACCTCTCCACATTTCTGGACGTTACTTGACAACGAGCACACAAGAGGTCCAGTTACTCTTCTCCGACGATCTCGCCAGTAAATCTCACTCAGATCTTCTGATCAAGGCAATAAAGTGTCGCTGGACAACCTGTCATCCACGCGTCTGTACCCATGCCTCCTTCTCAAAGTTGTATTCAGTAATAATTTAATATATGCACATGCATCAAGGCTGGGAATCCAGTTCCAACACTCAACCTTAATGGTGGGTTACCTCTCCTTTGTCTACTAGCTCTCATTGCAGATAGGAAGGACTTTCCGCTTAGTCTAACTTGCCCATAGATGAAGGTAGTTGGGGGGAGAGAGAGAGAGAGAGAGAGAGAGAGAGAGAGAGAGAGAGAGAGAGAGAGAGAGAGAGAGAGAGAGAGAGAGAGAGAGAGAGAGAGAGAGAGAGAGAGAGAGGAAGAAGGAAGGAAGGAAGGAAGGAAGGAAGGAAGGAAGGAAGGAAGGAAGGACTGTGACGTGCACCTTGACTTTAACAAAGATTTTGATACAGTGCCACATTAGAGACTAATTAGAGAGATAGCGCCCGAATACAGTGATCCTCTATCTTAAGTTGGATAAGGGCATGGATATACGAAAGGAAACATAGCGTTAGTATAAATGGCATTAAGTCAGAGTAGGAAACCGTTGTAAGTGGAGTGCCTCAGGGCCCTGTCTTATAACCTCTGTTATTTACTATATATATATAAACTATTTAGATTCAGAATTGAGTAGCAGTATTTGCAAATTTGCAAATGATTTCACAACCGAAAAATTCAATCCTCACCTTTAACAAGTAAATGATTCTTCCTAGTAGATTCCACAGGCTGAAAATTGTTTGATATTTATTATCTGTGAATATATAGACCCGTTGTCTTTTGCCTCCTGATTGGCTGACATTTTCATGTCCTTACACTCCCATAGACGGCAGCCCATCTGTTTACCTCCTTTTAAAAAGTTTGGGAACTTTTAGAGCATTTAGTCGTATTCTTGCTTCAACGTCTCCCCGCCAGACACGAAGGTTCACCTAAGCCCTCTTTGGGCCGCGATGGACGCCATCTTGCCCGACTCATACCCCTGAAATTCAATACTTTTAACTTTCTCTTGTTACTACCTATCTTGACTGCTTCTACCCCATCCTCCACTATATCCACTGATAGTATGGTAATTACGGGTCGTTATTTTGTTTGTTGAAAGTCCTCCTTCACACTCAGACTTCGGCATTTTCGTTATTGCCTGTTCTAGGAAACAGCTGCTGGCCCACTTGTGCATCCGCCGCCATGCACCCAGCACACTGCTCGGCTTTTTTTTTTTTTTGCAAGTTATTTTCATAGCTGTGTTTTTTATTCTGTGCGTGTGGCAGCATCCCCAGAGGGGAGGACTTGTAGCGATAACAGGAGTAACTGCAGCAGCAAGTAGTTTAGACATGACGCCACAAGTTTAAGCAGTAGTAATTACTTACTTGAATGAATTCCATATAGCACAAAAAAAATCATTAACAATCCGGGGACGGAGCAGCACTGCTGATGCTGCCTCAGCACCAGGCGTCAGCAGCAGTAGCAGCAGCAGCAGCAGCAGCAGCAGCAGCAGCAGCAGCAGCTGGGCTGGAACACAAACACCACAAGCGCGTTAAACACCAACAAGAGAAACAGGCAGAGGAGAGGCGGGAGCGGAAATAACTGGGTTAGAGTTAGCGAGTATCAAGATGAGCAGAGGGCGGGAGTGACCTTATCAAGCATGTTGTGTATTCTCGGGGTGTGTTGGTCTGCCCTCTCCTTCCCTCCCGCCAGGTGAGCAGCGTCATGCGCCTTCCCAAAACCCCGCCTGCCTCTCCACCACCCTCGCCCACACTGCCTGACTCTCTCCCCCCCCCCCTCCACAGGACGCCGAGGTATGCAGGCTACAACACCTCAGTGGGGTCGGGAAGGCAATCTGTTTAAATGAGGTTCTTGTGGTACCCCAGGGACGTATCCCAGGGACGTAACACAGGGACGTACCCCAGGGACGTACCCCAGGGACGTACCCCAGGGATGTACCCCAGGGACGTACCCCAGGGATGTACCCCAGGGACGGACCCCAGGGACGGACCCCAGGGACGGGTAACATTCACCTTCCACTAAGATTAGATAATAAAATACACCCCAAAAGTAGCTTAGACTTTTTCTACCGTCTCTGTAGTTGTAATCTTAATGATGTCCGTCCATGGAACCCCGCCCTGCACACAAGGGGTCTGATAGCTGAGTGGACAGCGCTCCAGACTCGTAATCCTAGGGTCCGGGTTCGATCCTCGGTGATGGCAGAAACAAACTGGGCAGTTTCTTTCCCCCTATTGCCCCCAGTTACCTAGCAGTAAATAGGCAGCTGCTGCGGGCTGCTTCCTGGGTGTGTGTGTGTATTCACCTAGTTGTGCTTGCGGGGGTTGAGCTCTTCTCTTTTGGCCCGCCTCTCAACTGCCAATCAACACTACATTATTAAAACAGTTAACACTGTACAGCATCACTGAGAGTACTCAGGGTATGGGTAACGATGTGTATCAGTGCTATACGGACGGTTCTGTAGAAGAAGGTGGACGATGTACCGGATGTGCATGTAACATATTTGAACAATCTTCTCTCGTACATACAGCAATGAAGCGCGTCAATGACTGGGCAAGTACAACTCAGACCGAACTTGCAGGCATATACCTTGCCACTGAATTTTTAAAAGACAAAGGCAGTGGACTTATATACTGTGACTCGCAGAGTGCACTCCTGGCATTGAACGTACCAAGTAGTGACACCCAGAAAATAGTCAATGATATACGAATGAATGTTTTAGCTGCTAAAGAAAACAGATTTCAAATTAAATTCCTATGGATACCATCACATGTTGGCATCTCAAGGCATGACACTGTTGATATGCTTGCAAAGACAGCCTGTAGAAAAACCAGTGGTAGAAATTGATATGGGTGTTTCATTAGCAGTGACAAAGAGAATACTTAAACAAATATCTAATGAAGATCTCACCGATCTAACAAATTCACAAAGACCTGAAGTTGTAGCATTAAATATTAAGATAAATATATTGTGAGGAGACATTCACATATGGGACTAATAGAGCAAGAACCCGGCAATGTGATGTTATAGTGGCCAGAATATGCCTGGAATATAGACGTATCTGGCAGCTTTCTCAAAACCCAAATGTCGAGTACACAATGTGTCAACTTTGTGAAAGAGAAAACATGCACTCTCTTGAACATTATATTGTAGAATGTCCCATACTGACTGACTTTCGCCCTCCTGGGCTGAGGTATGCTGAACTGTGTAATTACTATATGAGTACTGGAACACTTGATGATATATTGGACTTGTACCCAAGATTAACCATGTAATGTATCAATTATAAAATGTATGTATGTGATGTAACTATATAACCTGAGCTTATAAAAAGTGTCTTAATCACCTTCAGTGGTTAAGTGTCTTACCATTGAGCCACGGGGACTGCCTCCCGAGCCTCTTACAAGAGGATCGGGAACGAATTATATTTTTATATGATTTATATTTTCCGGTTGTCCCATGTCCCATGAAGTACTTGTGGTCTCTCTTATGAAGCAAGCACTAAAATTTGTTTGTTTTTTTCCATCTTCCTTTGATTTTGTTTTTTCAATGCATTTCACGTCGATTGATAATTCGGTGTGGCGCGAGCAAATGTTGATTCTGGAAGTGTGAGCCAGATGAAAAACAGTTTGGGTGGAGTGGTGTAAACATTCCACCCAAAGTGACGCTGCCCTTCACCACAATTTTAATGTAGAAAAAAAATCGCTTTGGTGGGTACTATAGTTTTTTTATATTTTGTCTTCACTCCCTTGTTCCTCTCCCTCTCCTGGCTGTCTGTCTGTCTCGCACGGTGTGTGACAGTATGTGTGTGTGTGTGTGTGTGTGTGTGTGTGTGTGTGTGTGTGTGTGTGTGTGTGTGTGTAAACAACAACTATTGACCTTTCTCCAGGTCAAAGTCCCAGATACCTATTTGTTGCTAGGTGAACATAGGTATGAGGTGAAAGGAAACGTTGCCGAATTGTTTCCTCCTTGCCCCCCCCCCCCCTACTCTCACTCGCTCCCCTACTGGCTGTGCTGTGCTTACTCTCAGTACTGTCTTACTCTCCTCCACACTATACTGCCTGACTTTTTTGTCTCGTGCCCTTCAGACATTCTCCCCGACAGGTCGACCGACGGGCGCGTAGCTTTCTCCCGTCCTCCTCGCCCGCTGTAGCCTCCTCCCGTCCCTTCTGTATCTCCCCCCCCCCCTCATCATTTACCACCCCCCCCCATCATCATTTACCACCCCCCCCCTCCTTTCACTGCTCCCGCCCCTGCAGGACGAGGTAGAGGAGGGTGAAGGCAAGTGGAGGAGCCGTCGTGCACAGGGACGGTCAGGGCCATGAAGGTCACCCAGGGGTCATGACACACGCCTGCTCATGACCACTCGCCCTACCTGTGCATGAGACCAAGATGGTGCGGGGGGGGGGGTGCGAAGGTGGGCTTGTTTGGGGAGGATAGAAAAGGACAAGGTGTTCCCAGAACCTCCG
Source organism: Procambarus clarkii (assembly GCF_040958095.1). NCBI lineage: Eukaryota > Metazoa > Arthropoda > Malacostraca > Decapoda > Cambaridae > Procambarus > Procambarus clarkii. The sequence goes on from NC_091176.1 coordinate 27,341,564, forward strand.
GCTGGCAACCCAAGGGGTTCCGGGAACCTGAACCTCACAGCTGAAGCCTCCCGAGAGTTGCAGCACTCGGAAGTGAGGAAGGAGGAGGGGGGCGGGGGAAGAGGATGGTGGTATGAGGTTCAGGAAAATGCGGGATGAGGATGGTGTGAGAGTGTGGATAGTTTGGGGGGCCTGTCCACCTTGGATTAGTAGTGGGTTGACTGGATGAATGATTTTGGGGTGTGGTGTTGATTGTCCAGTGAGTGGGCAGGCTTGGGTGGCCAGTGGTGGTGGATGTGGTGCCCCAGCCGTTGTTCAGTGGAATGGGCCGGTGACATTGGCTTTGTGAGGTGGTAGCTAGCAACATCAGGCTTTGTGAGGTGGTAGCTAGCAACATCAGGCTTTGTGAGGTGGTAGCTAGTAACATCAGGCTTTGTGAGGTGGTAGCTAGCAACATCAGGCTTTGTGAGGTGGTAGCTAGCAACATCAGGCTTTGTGAGGTGGTAGCTAGCAACATCAGGCTTTGTGAGGTGGTAGCTAGCAACATCAGGCTTTGTGAGGTGGTAGCTAGTAACATCAGGCTTTGTGAGGTGGTAGCTAGCAACATCAGGCTTTGTGAGGTGGTAGCTAGCAACATCAGGCTTTGTGAGGTGGTAGCTAGCAAGCCGGTAGGAAGCCGGAGAGGAGATACAGTCAATTGATACATTGAAACTAATACAGTTTGAGGAAGTAACAAATAGCTAAACACGATTCAAGAGACGAGGGGGTGTCCAGGGTCCAGTTAGTCATGTTATGGTGGCCAGCAGCCAGGGGGCGGGACCAGGAGGGACGACAACATCCCGGTGAGTGTTGGGTCTGGTCACCCACCCTCCGCCAGGCACAAGCATACATAATGTCCATCAACATTATTACTCACAATCACAATTTTTCTCAAAACTCATTACTCATGATCGACTCGCATCAGAATATTGCCTCGACTGAGGGATTAATATTGCCTTAGTGAATAATCCCAACACTCGGACATTAATATTTGTCAACGCTGAATATCGCAATTGTCTGAAGTCCTCATTCTTACTGCGCTCGTTACGTAGTCTCTAATTGCCGCCTCGACTCTCCAGTTCTTTCTACATGGTAGGTGTTAACGAGGCGTTGTTAACGGGCAGCCTCGTTTCACAGAGCGCTGAGGAGAGAGGGGGGGAGGGGGGAAGGTTGACCTCTAATTAAGGGTGTAAAAGGGCACAAGCTATACAGGCAGAACATTAGAACAATGCGATCTGAAGAATTCCGTTGGGGGTCATGGTAAGGTGTTTGTGTGTATTATATATCCGGCCGCTGCCAGTCATGTGTGTGTGTGTGTGTGGGGTTACCCTTCACGTGCAGCAGTCAGGTGTGTGTCCTGGGATGGTACTGGGCAACTTCTTCTATAGTTCTTCACCCCCTTTACTCCACCCCTTGTATGACGTTCAGGTCCAGTAGGAACCTAAGTGCAGTAGCCAATACCGAGCACATGCCGGAGAGTGGAAGACCAGGGCACTTAATTCAGCATGTGAACCTGTGTACTATGACAGGTGTACGCACGTGTAACGATAGGTGCATTCCGGTACAACGACAGGTGTGTGTGGGCTGAGGATAGGGCGAGGCGCAGCTGGGTGTGAATACCAGTTATGGGAGAGGAATGGTCGGAGATACACACTGATGGGGGGAGGGGGGGGGGGAGTGTCTTGGGTGGGAGCATGCACAGGGTGACCTTGACTCCCCCCCCCCTACCCTCTCCCCCAACCCCACCACCCTAGTATGGTTCTTCAGGCCATCATCTTTATCAGTTCCCCCCCATCTCCCCCCCTACATGCGTCTTACTGTCTACACCTCACCATTTACTTATTATTACTAAGCTTCTTTTAAAATTTTGTTACGGGCTCACCATAGCCCGTGCTACTTGGAACTTTTTGTTCCAAGTAGCGATTCAACAACAACAACAACAAGCACTTACTTACCTCTCCCTTGCATGTCTCTACTTCCATATTCTCAAGTTCTAAACTTATTCTTTTACCTGTATCATTCCTTTTCGTTTAATGTTTCACACACATTTCCTTTTCATTTTCCATGAATCTGTTTCCCATTTTCAACCTCTGAATATTATCCCTTATCCTTTACCTCACTGACGTGTAGTTGTTTCTCGCATTTTTGTATCGCTGGTATATTTGAGGGTTTGACCTCTTCCTATATTGATTCTATTTTCTCCTCTATTCCCTCCTCAAACAAAAACACATTGTTCCTTATAGCCCCCTTCCATCTCACGAATTTTACCTCGTACCTGTCTCCCCCTCCCACACCACCTTTTACCTTCCCTGGCACGTCCCACTTCCTGTCCCACCTATAACTTCATCTCCCACCTGCAACCTATTAATAGAAATACAATCAGATATTCAGCAAATGCCATGTTTGCAAATATAATAACAGTCCTCGGAAATCTGAACCAAGAAACATTGAGATCTGTACACACGGCCTGTGGGAGCCGTATTGTTCAGTATGAAGCGCTTCGCCACTCCGGACATTCGCTGCCCGGCCTGAGTGGACGTAGGGTCAGGGGGTTGTGGTACCATCGCCCAGGTTACTCCCGCAGCATACAGCAGCCAGGGGAACTTGTGGGCAGTGCCACACAAGGTAACTGGTTGTGCCACATTTACTGGCACTTAGGGCGACAGCTGGACGTCTCTAGACATTCCCGGGAGGACCAGTGTTCGATCTTCCCCCACACCGCAAACCCATATTGCGTGCTGCAAGTCACGGCTCTCTTGCACACTGTGACGATGCCATATCTCTCTCTCACTACAAACACATTCCACAAGATTTGTCTTCTCCACTTCTCCTCACTCTTCTCAATTCATCATTGTAAACAGGTTTAGTGGGGGTAGTTGTGCAGCCCTTGTTGGTTGCGGTAAAATCTGGGGTTACAGACCTGGGCAGCTATACCACAGTGTCAGACCCATGTTATGGACACATCTGTGCCAACATAGCTAGGGAATTCGAAACACACACCTGGCACAAAAAAAAGAAACAGCGCACATCTATACATACACTCACTACCCGTAGATGAAAATGACGTCCACTGCCAAGTTCCAGAGACAATGAAGTATTATCTCGACAGTGTCAAACCTGGCAGCGACAGTGTCAGACCTAGCAGCGACAGTGTCAGACCTAGCAGCGACAGTGTCAGACCTAGCAGCGACAGTGTCAGACCTAGCAGCGACAGTGTCAGACCTAGCAGCGACAGTGTCAGACCTAGCAGCGACAGTGTCAAACCTGGCAGCGACAGTGTCAGTTTGAAACAAGGACTTGACACCCTCATAGTGAGCCTCAACACCCAGCACATATTCGGGGCAGGATTGCACACTTTACATGTACACTAAAAAGCAGTCAACACAGAATATGTGTAGCCCACCAAGATATTAGATCAATATTTAAACAATTCACACATTTTAAATTATCGTGGCTACCAACCATACAATACTTAAACCTTGCAACAACAACAACAAGAGCAGAAGCGACCAACGGAGGCCACCGACACAGCCTCCCAGACAAATGCTCACCTCAAGTCTAACGTCTAAAAGCAACAAATAAATCATGTCTAATCATCAACAGTGACGCGCCACCCAGCACCACAACCTGTCATCAGCTGGTGGAAACCTTCATGACAACTGCTCCTGTCATAAAGAAAAATGACTGGCCTCTGACCGGCTGAGGTAACCCTGCGGGCCTCAGCCGGTCACCAGGGTGGACACTGCACCACTCTCTCCAGGAAAGCTTATTTTTTAAATTAGTTTTGAGCAGGAGGGAATGAAGTCAATCTAAAAATATTTACCTGGCGAGAATTTTAGTCTCACTAAGAGTTAGATCATCTAACATAATCATCCCCCACACACTCGTGTATAGTATGATGTTATACATCCCCCACACACTCGTGTATAGTATGATGCATTCAAGACCAACCCGTTGACATCTTTATCAAACTAGACGTCACAGACTGAGATCAGAGCATGTAGAGGAGCACCAACGCTTACATGGTTGGAGCTGTTACATCTGTCCGCATCTGCTGTCTGCATCCGTTGTCCGCTTCTGCTGAAATATATGTCAGAATTTCCCAAATACATTCCGCCCACCAACTTCCGCAAAATAAAGCTACCTTAGCCTCCACACATACACGCAAACACAAACGAGGCAGAGAGACATTAGAAAGAACGTTTTTAGTGTCAGGGTAGTTAACAAATGGAATGCATTAGAAAGTGATGTGGTGGAGGCTGACTCCATACACAGTTTCAAATGCTGACATGATACACGATACGAACGACGAGTCCAAAGAGCCGAAGCTCTACCCACACTGACACAAGTAGGCGAGTACTCACACCCGTGTTAGTATGCTAATTTCCCTTTCTTTACACCTGTTGTAAGAGTACCTCGTATAATCCAGAGATAAAAATGTTGTTAAAACCGTTGTTAAAATGAAAGTTTTTAGAAAGTTTAAATATTTCCGACATGACTAGCACCTGGCGTAAGAGGGACGATATAGATAAACTGAAACTACGTCACTAAAAAGGCTCAGTGGAGTTATTGTTGTAAGAAATTCTTAATTAAATTACGACCTGTTACGGACTCGCTGCCAGTAACTCAGCGCCTCTTCACAGATCTTACCCACAGTCAGGGTGAAGTTATCATGACCTGAGCAGTAATAGACAACTAGACGGGGAAAGGCGGGTTAAACAACACTAGACAAAGCCATCACCAAATGTACTTAACTTCTATGTACAGGAAATTATTTACAAGAAATATATACCAATATCGATACACCACAGATAACACCGTACCTCTGCGATCACGGCGAGTCCTCCTAGCACTATACTCACGGCGAGTCCTCCTAGCACTATACTCATGGCGAATCCTCCTAGCACTATACTCACGGCGAGTCCTCCTAGCACTATACTCACGGCGAGTCCTCCTAGGACTATACTCACGGCGAGTCCTCCTAGCACTATACTCACGGCGAGTCCTCCTAGCACTATACTCACGGCGAGTCCTCCTAGCACTATACTCACGGCGAGTCCTCCTAGCACTATACTCATGGCGAATCCTCCTAGCACTATACTCACGGCGAGTCCTCCTAGCACTATACTCACGGCGAGTCCTCCTAGCACTATACTCACAACGAGTCCTCCTAGCACTACACTCACGTCTCCTCCCCAGTGTGCATGTCTTCTGAGGTACTCACGTCGGTGAGTCCACTTTTCCAACAATTCACTTGTCAGTCCTCCACACTATTATCAGAGTGTCTAAAGGCTAACTCCAGCAACTCGCTGGCTGGCTTCCTGTCAAGGCTTAACCGCTAGCAAGCCTTAACCTAGAGGACAGACGGACGTCAACTCCATCTACGAACACAACTGGGCCACCCCGGGATACGTCGTCCCAACACCAATAGCTCGCTGGCTACCACAGACACTCCACAGTCTTCAACGACCAGGGCCTTCTTGTTCCGACCGAAACAACCCTTGCGTTCAGGAGTACTGCCCTTGCTGGCTACTCCTGGTGTACCCAGCAAGGGCTACACCAGGAGTAGCCTTCTGCACTCCAACGTCCCCCTCACATCACCTATTGAGGAAAGACAATCATAACAGTACAAAAGAAAGTACATCTGCCTGTGTACGGCTGTGAGACCACAGCCTTCCACTGGGGAAACAGAAAATGGGGTCAGGTGTTAACATTGTCACACGACCACTATTGTCTTTACTCAAATAAAAATATAATTAATTTAATTCCCCAATGTCCTTCGATACTAGGACATCAATAAGGCTAGCCGAATAGACACCTCGGTGCATCTTTTGTAGAGAACGGTGTAGAGAACGAAATAGTGGGTTTAATATATATTTTTTTATCTGCACAGCAGTTTGTGTCTCCAATAAATATATAATCTAATTCTATTTTTGCGTAGTGGAAGTGGGGGGTAGGGTAGGCGAGGAAAATATAGTGTTAACTAATCACTCCACTGTCTTTGCCCTGCACTCTGGCCCTCGACTACGCCAGCAACTGCTGGTGCTCCTCCATGCCCGTGACGCGGCGGCTGGGGTCCTCCGCCCGCCTTCACAACCCCCGGGGGCGGGATGACCAACAGGCGGGCAGCGAGCTCACAACTGGCTGCTTGCCAGCTCTGGCGTGCCATACTGTGGCGCTGGTGTTCACTTTGGGGCCCTCGGTCCTGGTGGTCGGAGTGAGTTTAGGTCCCTCGGCCCTGGTAGTGCGGTGAGCTTAGGTCCGTCGACCCTCTTAGTTGAGGGTGAGTTTATTTCACTCTGCCAGTAACAATTACCTGGTAATATAATTATATAAGTCTCCTATCCAGAAGAAGCTCTATAACTTACCTTAAATTACTCAACATTTTGGAACCAAGGAGCCAGATAAGGTCAGCTCCAGGCCAGCAGTCAGGTGTGTGTAGCAGCGAGCTGCACATGTGTGGTGAACGCTACAACAGTCTTGTTTGGCTTTTCAGTTTCTTTTGAAGTCAAGAGTTGTATCGAGTGTGCGGTGTGTGGACATCTACGTCCTGATGATCCAGTCGGCGCTACAGCCGTAGCTACGGGTCTCGGTGTCGGAGAACTCTTAACAACACTCCGTAGGAAATTACCCGAAATGTTCGTTATTATTTATTGAGGAAGTGTTTTAAATATCAGGATATGTCAGAACGCCTTCACCCTGTCTTGTTGGTGTCAGTTCCCGCCAGGACCCGACGGTGGCGCCCTCACACCGTCAGGGTGGGGGGGGGGGAAGACTCGCACTATTCTTTATATTCACCTGTATTGTGTACTTGTATTTATACATGTACTTATATTTATGTGTAATTATGTACACTACGCCTGCTGTCATACAAGATACCTGGCGTCATACACTTGGTGTCATTCACTATACTTGGCGTCATACATGATGACTCACGAAGACGGAAGGTATTAATGCACTTGTTTCGTTGCAGATGTTGTGAAGGAGAAGTATGCGAGTGGCGAGCATGCGCGATGGGGGCATGTTGAGGGCGGAGGGCTCCCTGGAGGCCCCTCCAGGCCACCACACCCTGGCCTCCCACACTCCCTACGCCGCCTCCTCCTCCTCCTCCTCCTCCAGTGCAGGAGGCGGGAGGGTCAAGGTGGTGAGACTCGTCCGGAGGAACGGCGAATCCTACGGCTTCAGCCTGCGAGGCGGCCGGGAGCACGGCACCGGCTTCTTCATCTCCCACGTCGAAGCCGGCTCCGAGGCCTTCCTGCAGGGACTTCGGGTAAGTCCTAAGCCGTTCCCGCAGCAGTGGGTAACCCTGGAGTGGATTCATCAATGTTTTATTATTACGTATTAGAATTTTGGTGTCTGATTAGGCCTAGGGAGATTTTAGAAGTGATTGGGCAGCGTCGTCGACGGCCCCCAGCACACGGACCCGGAGGCATTGCCAAGTGACTCTACCTTTTTTGTTTGATAAAAATGTTTCGTCACAACACGAGGTCGTTTGAGCGTCGTGACGTGTCATAGGTCGTGTTAGGGGAAAAATAGTTTCGCTGTCACCATTTTAACATTAAGAACATTGATTCACTTTCAGCTACCGTTAGCGCTGTTGGTTGACCGTTAATGCTGTTGATTAGACCGTTAATGCTGATTAATGATGTTGATTTACCGTTAATGCTATCTAATACTGTTGATTTGCCGTTAATACTATCTAATACTGTTGATTTACCGTTAATGCTATCTAATACTCTGGCTCTTTGCGGTCCGCCTCTGTTATTGTGGCCGTGTCAGACTCCATTCGGATTATTCAGTGCAGTTTAGGCTTCGAATTATAGAATAAATTTAAATTATCGTTAAAATATGAGAAGAATAACCGATAGATTATCTATTTAAGGTTTTAACGTGGTAATGTACAAATAGGATGGTTAAAATATAAACACAAGATCATACCTGGGAGTTTTTGTGTACTCCCCAAGCCCGGCCTGGGTCGAGGCTCGACTTGTGACTGCTTGATCCAACAGACTGTTGCTTGGAGAGGCCCGAAAGCACATAATCCACTGCAATCAAGTTGGTTCGGCACTTGTTGCAAGACACTGGCTGATCTTTGCTTGAAGAAGTCTACTTTAGTTTCCTGTAATATATCCTATACTTGCTGGAAGGATATTGAACAACGTGGACCTCTGATGTTCATACCTCTGATGTTCATACAGTGTTCTCTGATAGTGCCTATTTCACCTCTTCTTTTCACTGGCTCTATTGTGCAGCTCCTGCCATACAGTTCGCTCTAATATGTTGTTATTTTACTGGACAAATTTGGAACCTGGTCCTCCAGTAGTTCCCATCTATATATTATGTGATATCTCTCTCATTTCCTTTCCAGAGAGTACATTTTGTTAGCTTTAAGATGGTCCCGGTAATTTAGGTGCTTTATCGCGTCTCTGTGTGCCGTATATGTTCTCGGTATTCCCTCTACTTCAGAAATTTCTCCTGCTCTGAAAGGGAAAGTGAGTATGAAGTATACTCAAGTGGGGACAGTACAACCATTGTGATGGGATGTACTTGATCTGAAGGCTCTCAAAATCCATTCTATCATTTTTCTGGGTGACGATGGTTAAGTCATCAGACATAACTTTTCCTACATCCCTTACATGTTGTTTTCCTACTATGAGGTCTGGTTGTGTCGTGTACTATATATTTCGTTTAATTTCGTAATGTTTTCTATATATCAGAGTATCTGGAATGTATCGTTTTTAGACATCATGTTATTTTCCGTTAGACATCATGTTATTTTTGTTAGACATCATGTTATTTTTGTTAGACATCATGTTATTTTTGTTAGACATCATGTTATTTTTGTTAGACATCATGTTATTTTTGTTAGACATCATGTTATTTTTGTTAGACATCATGTTATTTTTGTTAGACATCATTTTATTTTCCGTGTCCCAATCGAAAACTTTATTAATATCAGCGTGTAGTTTTGCAATGTCTTCTACAGAAGTAATTTTCATGCTGATTTTTGTGTCGTCAGCAAAGGATGACACGAAGCTGTGACTAGTGTTTTTGTCTATATCTGATATGAGAATAAGAAAAAGCAGTGATGCAAGGACTGTGCTCTTGAGGTATAAAACTATTCACTGTGCTTGTTTTTTTGTTTGTTTCACTGTTACTCTTTTCATTCTGTTTGACAGGAAATTAAATACCCATCGCCCTATTTTACCTGTTATTCCTATTGATCTCGGCTTATGGGCTCTCACTCCATAATCGCGGTTATTAAATGCCTTTACAAAGTCCGTGTATACCGCATCCTCATTTTGTATTCATCTAATGCTTCAGTGATGTTGTCACAGTGATCGAGTAACTGTGAATGGCACTGTGAATCATCCCGTCTTGGGATGATGTTTTCACGTCTCGGCGTGACGCAGTCATGTTTACCTGGGTTGTGAAGGTCAGTTTTTCTATAAAACTGGAGATCTAACTCCTGATCACTCTTTCAAAAAACTTTGGTTGTGTGTGATGTTAGTGCGACTGGTGTAGATTTTTTGTCAATTCTTTGCTCCCTCCCTTGTGCAAGGGAGCTATATCTGGTGAGTTAAGTGCTTCTGGTATACACTGTATCTCTCGTTGCCAAGTTTTTCTCCACGCTACACTGAGCACTCGTGCTACTGGCACTTTACATGTTCTTTATGAATATGGTGTAATACACATATCTTGGTTGTATGTGTGTATGCACACCAAGAGTTTACTTAGTGTGGCTACAGTATATTAGGTGGCTGGTCAGTAAACTGGTCTAGTGCTGCAAATACACTGCAGAGGTAGACAAGCCTGAGGTCAGCACAAGATCTATTCGCCATTTTCTCTGTATGGGGTCAAGTGATGGGTAGGTTTGGGATACAGTGAGGGGGTGGTGCTGCGTGAAGACATGTAGCGACCTGTACCAACCTGTACCAGCGTGGAGTACCAAGAGTACCTCAGTGGCGGGTCTCCCGAGGTCAGCCAGGTGAGGTGGGGGCAAGGAGGGGGCAAGGTGGGTGGGTGGGTAGGTGGGTGAGTGGGTGGGTGGGGTGACCTACTCATTGTCGTACAGATGGCTCAGGAGTCAGGCCTCTTAAGTCTGACCATTCCTGCTCCCTTAGTCCACTCGACGCGGTAAACTCGTCTTAGCGAATCCTGTTCTTCTGCGTCTGTGTGAATCTTTGTCATGGGGTATACATGTATACATTACGACCGTTGTATACCGTTGGCCGTGAACATTTTTGTATATAAACCTTTGCATGTTCCCCTCCCCCCCCTTCACACGCTCTCACCCCCCCCCCCTCTTCCCTGCCTCTATTCCCTTTTATTGCGCGTGCGTCACCGGTAGACCTTGAAGCCAGTCTTGCCCTGCAAGAGTCTGGCCAGATGTACAAGAAGGGAGCAACGCGGTATGCCGGTATTGGTTACCTTTCCAATTGTACCTTTGCCGGTACAGATATGGATCACAAGGGCCAGACGAGCACTTTTTACACAGCGGTTACTGGGGAGGGGGTGGGGGGTAAGGAGCAGTCTTTGCCTGTGCCTTGCCTTTGCCTTGCGAGCGTTGTTTCCGAGCGCTCGCGGAAGGTATGCGTCTGCGGTAAGGGTTTAAGGACGCCCAAGTCATAAGGATCACACGAGTATCGTGTACGGCCTTGTACGTATTGTGGTTCGAAGTTAGTATAATGACGGCGTATATATACCGTTCAGCTCATACCTGCTTGTGAACCCGGGTGTGGAGTCTGCTTCCACTAGTTTCATACAACGATCATTGTCGCATTGGCTCACTTTTGTTCATAGTTTCCAGCTCGGGCTCACAGGAGGAGAACAAGACTTTTTTTGTTTTGTTTTGGTCACACTGGTGATATTTTGGTTCTGGTATGTCCCATTATCCACGGGGACGGTCCTTCTCCCATGTAACACTGTATCTTCTTGTTCAGGCTCCTCCCACGTCAGTGTGTCCTCGTTCAGGCTCCTCCCACGTCAGTGTCCTCGTTCAGACACCTCCCACGTCAGTGTGCCCTCGTTCAGACTCCTCCCACGTCAGTGTTATTCGCAGTTCCAACAAGTCCTCTAATTTCTGTGGTGTTGAGCTCCCGTGTTTGTCCTCGTGGATAATATCTCCGGGATGACTAACTTGATGGGCATAACAAGACAAGGGCTCCACGCTGGTGCTGCGTACTCCAGAACTGGGCTTAATAGGCAAGGATTCCATGCGGGTACTGTTTACTCCAGAACTGGGCTTACACATGTCTTGTTCAGTGTGCTCAATCCTTGTTTAGGTTCCTGACGGATGTTACAAAGTGTGTGAGTAGTGCACATGGCGCACGCGTGTCCGGTCTGGTGGGAGTTGGGAAGTAATTGTCACATCTCCCCTTCGTCATTTCTGGCCCCTAGAGCGGTATCCCAGCCATGTGCTAGGTTTCCACTGGCCTGCTGTATCCGGTAGTTATCTTCATGACCTTGCAGTTGCTGCTATTGAACTTTAGCAGCCACTGGTAGAACAATTCTTGCAGCTGGTCCAAGCGTGTCCACGTTGCTTGCAGTTTTATGCAGTCATCCCCCTATTGTCCTCTTCGCCAGTTTTCTACTATAGTCATTAACACTAGGAAGCATCTCTCGATAAATTGCTGATTGATATCATACATAACTATCTCTGATACCCCGTTATCGAGCAGGTGCTCTTGGACCCCGCCTTTCCTGCTGCCGGTCGTCTAACGTAATGACTCCCGACCTGAGCTTCTGTAATATCTACTTTCTTTTAGAATTGTCGATTAAGTTGGCTTCAACTGCCGCCACGTTTAAATAAATCATTCCGTGTTCTTACTTGAAGGCTAAATGGGGACTTCTCTAGTCTTTACCTGGGAGCCTCGTAGTGCAGTGGGCCAAGTCATCGGCTCACTGTCGCGGATCGTGGGTTCTGTCAGTTTCCTTTCACGTAATGCCTATTTTCACCTAGCAGTAAATAGGCACCTAAGAAAATTGACAGCGGTTGTCGGCTGCATTCCTGGGAATGGTCGGTAGTTGTCCCCCACAACCCGCTACCTAGTAAGGTAGGAGGTTGTAAGGTACGTAAGGTTGGCAGACTTACCCTACTACCAAACACACTGGTAGTAGGGTAAGTGTTACTATGTGGTATGGGAAGGGTAAGCTGTAAGCCTGTTAGCAGTACTCGTAAGTCGCCTGCTCCAGTACCCACCTGTGTAAAATAAAGGAGGAAGTCGTGAAGGTTATCTTGAGATTTAGATTTGAGGGTTTAGATTATACTTTATTTAGATTATTTAGATTTAGATTATTTAGATTTAGATTTATTTAGATTATTTAGATTATACGTGAAGGGTTTAGATTATACTCATATCCTTCCAGAGTGTCGTAATGCCTGCACTAACCCCCGCAGGGGCTTACACCGCAGCCACCACTCTTAACACACTAACATGCATATAACAATTCATGCATTAGGTTGTATCGGTGCCAGTGGAACACCTGGCGGGGGTCATGTTGTGGTGCAGGCGGTGGCACTCCCTGCCGCGCCTCCCCATGCCACACCCTCACCCTTTCACCCCCCACCCCCTGCCCACACCCTCACCCCCACCCTCGCTCACACACCCTCACCCCCACCTCCGCCCACACACCCTCACCCCCACCCACACCTCCACCCACTCTCCACCAACAAAAGCTGCTGCTGGTAGCCGGAATAGCATCCAGGATTTCCGAGCAGGATGTGGAGTGTGGCAGGTCAACTACACCAGTGTTATTGTTACCAATATTTGATGTCACTCACAGGATACACGCCAACATGGAGACCACCTGCCAATGAATGTGTGTGCTTTCTATATATGACCATCGGGTGCTGCGCTGCGGTGTTTGGAGAGGAATATTAGAAGAAAGTTGTGGCAGTACTACCTAAATAGATAAATAGGTAAATAGACCTACTGGCCCATTTACATTTTGCTCCGAAAGCGAGCGAGCAGCCTCGTTCGTCTTGGGAGTGAACTAACCGTCATAGCAGCATAGTCAACACTCCTCGATAGTTGTAAACCCCGCTGGGATGTTCATCAAGTCACTTGTACCCAGTCGCAGCTCAATATTTCACACACTACAGGATTAACATGTCCCAAACCTCAAGCTGACGCCGGGAGTAATGTGTGTGTGTGACTCTCTACGGGTGTGTAGGCCTGCCAGCCGGTGCAAGCAACAGCCTGACGGAGCAAGCTATCACCAAGCAAAGGGCCAGGCTTGGAGAGTAGAAGAATTCTGGAACTTTCCGAAGATCAGTCGTCAGTCACGGCCTCTCTGCCCCCCCCCCTCCCTCCATCCTCCAGACCAGAGACCAAGAGGACCCGCGCTACTTGTGTCTTTAACTATGATACATTACCTCCAGAAGAACCGGAAATGTGCTGAATTGTTTGGTAGTTGGTCTTACCCTTGACCCGGTGACCCACTACGTGTTCACAGCTTATTGTAAACCTTGCCTCAACCAAATGTATGTATTTTACACACTCACTGCCACTCACACACTCACACACACACACACACACACACTCGCACTCACCTTGCCCGTTCATGACCCAATGAAACTCAGTGCATGACGTCACAAGTCATTATGACTTGTGACGTCAAGTGTTGACGTCACAAGTCACCTCTCATTTAATCTTATTTCATTTTATATTAAAACTTCATTTCGCCGTTTCTTTCTACTTGTCCGCTTTTATAGAATCATCCTCGGCGAGGCCATTCCTGGCGCTCACGAGGAAATGTAACAATTATTAAGAAAGTTGAGTAGCCGCAAGGCGAAGCCGTGTCCGCGGTCAAGGCTCGGGACGAGACTAAGGTGTTTACAAGCGGGAAATAGAGAATTGGAGACGGTCTTACCAGGCGTGGAGGTGTACACCTCACCTTTATTCTTGGTAACCAATTATCGCTGCCCGCCACACCTGCACACACCCGCCACACCTGCACACACCCGCAGCCTCTCCTTCTCCCGCGACGCTTTGGGTAGGTGGGGTGGCGAGAGGGTACGAAACGTTGGCGTTACTGGTACACATCTCAGTGCCAGGTGAGTACGACGGGCTCACCATAGCCTGTGCTGCTTGGAACATTTTTTACGTGTAACTGAATCTAAAACAACAACAACTGGTACACATTTGACTCTAATATACATATGGTGACTGCGGTACACAGTGGGCGGGTGACACAGTAGGCGGGAGGCACAGTGGGCGGGTGGCTCAGTGGGCAGGTGGCACAGTGGGCGGGTGGCACAGTGGGCGGGTGGCACAGTGTGACCAGTGCCAGACACCGCCCTAGTGCACTCACCGCCCACTTCCGGTGCCTGGCGTGGCCGCCCAGACATCGTGTACCGCAGGACACAATGGTTTTACAACCAGTGTAATATGTCGCCGAAGCCTGACACGCTCACAATATACACATTGTAACGAGGGCCGTGTGCACACTGCTCTTGCCGGCTCTGTGGTTGTAAAACCCGCCTGGATTCAGTACCACAAGTTCTCAGTGACATCCTCGCCTCGCCCTAAGTGACGTGGATATGCTAATGGAACTAAATCTCACAACCCTGGAGGATACAAGGAACAGAGGAAATATGATCACAACATAAAAGATACTGAGGGATATAGATATGGTGGACAAGGATAGTCTCTTAAGAGAGAATTAAACCAGAACAAGAGGACACAGGTGCAGACTGGAGACGCAAATGAGTAGAAGGAACATAAGGATTAGTATTCATTACTAATCCTTATGTTCCTTATAGAATGCTAATGCCCATTAGCATTCAAGTGAAATGCTACAAAAGAAGTTGTGGAAGCCACCTCCATCCACAACTTTAAGACACGATTCAACAAAGAATTTGAACGCCAGAATAATTAAATTGAAACTCAACCGGAACAAGGCCAGGCGGGGCATAAGAGCTAGATCCCACTCTTCCGTAGACACTAATAGGTAAGTACTTGTACTACTTCAACCAGTTCTCGTCTCCTGTCACTGATTGATTGATGCAGATTAAGCCACCCAAGAGGTGGCACGGGCATGAATAGCCCGGTATGGTCACCTACAGAGGGGGTCACACACATTCCCTAGAGAAAATTCATCAGTATTATTGATGAGCCAGGTAACAGAGGCATTCAGGGTGAAAGAAACTTTGCCCATTTGTTTCTGCCTGGTGCGAGAATCGAACCCGCGCTATAGAATTACGAGTGCTGCGTGCTATCCACCAGGCTACCAGGCCCCTGTACCCTGGGAGTGGTGTGTGTGTGTGTGCGCGCGTGCGCGCAATAATTATGGAATTATTACAATAATAATTACTGTATTCCCATTATTGCACAATAATGGGAATTATTATTATTAATTATACCTTGCGCTCAATTTTTCTGATTAGTGTTTGGGTCGGGTATAGTATAAAATGTTTTGTTGGTGTACAAGTTTATACCTTAAGCAGGGAGTAGTGTGGGCACCGGGGGGGGAGGGGGGAGTGGTGGGAGCTAGTGGAGGAGTGGGAGAACATGAGGAGGAGGAGGGAGGGGGGGGGCAGAGAAGAGGGGGGAGGGGGGGGGGGGGAACTAACAGAGCAGCCGTCAAATGCCATCACGTGTTGGGGTTAATGTAGCAAGCGTCACCCATGCGTATACCCGGCCACCGCCGCCATCACTCCCACCCCCTCTTCCCTATTGCCGCCACCAGTGCCTCCACCAGTGCCATCGCCAGTGCCGCCACCAGTGCCACCACCAGTGCCACCACCAGTGCCTCCACCAGTGCCACCACCAGTGCCACCACCAGTGCCGCCACCAGTGCCATCACCAGTGCCACCACCAGTGCCATCACCAGTGCCACCACCAGTGCCACCAGTGCCACCACCAGGGCCTCCACCAGTGCCACCACCAGTGCCACCACCAGTGCCATCACCAGTGCCGCCACCAGTGCCACCACCAGTGCCACCACCAGTGCCACCACCAGTGCCATCACCAGTGCCACCACCAGGGCCTCCACCAGTGCCACCACCAGGACCGCCACCAGTGCCTCCACCAGTGCCACCACCAGTGCCACCACCAGGGCCTCCACCAGTGCCACCACCAGTGCCATCACCAGTGCCACCACCAGTGCCATCACCAGTGCCACCACCAGTGCCATCACCAGTGCCACCACCAGTGCCACCACCAGTGCCACCACCAATGCCATCACCAGTGCCACCACCAGTGCCACCACCAGTGCCATCACCAGTGCCACCACCAGTGCCACCACCAGTGCCATCACCAGTGCCACCCAGTGCCACCACCAGTGCCACCACCAGTGCCATCACCAGTGCCACCACCAGGGCCGCCACCAGTTACTGCACCTCCGCCTTGTGGTCCACGCATCCAAGCCCAATAACCCACAAAATCCCAGCCCACCCATCGACTCAGAAGTATCCCAGCACTTCCACCCAGAATCCCAGTTCACCCATCTACCTAGAATAACCCAGAGTCCCAGAAGAATCCTAGCGCATCCATCCACCCGAATCCCAGCCTAGCCACCCACCCCTGGCCCCCATGGTCGCCAGCCATCACTATTGTTGTAGATTCAGCTACTCAGAACAAAAGGTTGCAAGTAGCACGGGCTATAGTGAGCCCGTAGTGGACTTACCTGGCACAGGAGCGGGGCTGTCTGGTGGCAGCCACCGCTAGCATGGGAGACGTGCTGTCATTATACTCTCAGACAGCCCGCGTTTTCTGGAAATTATTTTCACAGTAATTCTACGGTCGACCTCGACGTCCGTAAGTGTTCTGTTTTGGTTTGTTTATATTTTTGACGAACAAGACGGAGGTGAGTGTGTGAGGGGTAGCGTATGGTGGTGAGTTGACCAGACCACACACTAGAAGTTGAAGGGACGACGACGTTTCGGTCCGTCCTGGATCATTCTCAAGTTGAATCGACTTGAAAATGGTCCAGGACGGACCGAAACATCGTCGTCCTTTCAACTTCTAGTGTGTGGTCTGGTCAACATACTTCAGCCACGTTATTGTGACTCATCGCCTGCATATGGTGGTGAGTGCGTGAAGGGGGTGGGGGTGCAGGAGACACCCCCCCCCCACTAAGCCACCCACAAAATCTGTCGAGGACCAAATCCTTGAGAGCCAGAGTCCTCGGGGGGCCACCATGGCCACCAGGCAGACAAAACAGCGTGGAAGAAGGCTGCCAAATTGAGCAGAGTTTTTCTGTCTTGGAGCAGCTACCCGTAGAGCGTCGAGGACCAGACCCACTCTGGCGTGAGCACGTGTGGAGGAGCACTGTTCCACCCGAGGCTGACGTTAGTCGTGAGGGTGACCAGGAGGCGGTGGAGGGGGCAGCAGCACTGGTCTGGGGGAGTGTTTAGTGGAAATTGTGGCAGGCGTTTGTGGCGTATTATCTCCGCCTCTTTGCTGCAGTGTTTTGAGTCTTGTGGCACAGGGCCTCAGTCTTGTGGCACATCAGAGCCTCAGTCTTGTGGCACAGGGCCTCAGTCTTATGGCACAGGGCCTCAGTCTTGTGGCACGGGGCCCTCAGTCTTGTGGCACAGAGCCTCAGTCTTGTGGCACAGAGCCTCAGTCTTGTGGCACGGGGCCTCAGTCTTGTGGCACAGGGCCTCAGTCTTGTGGCACATCAGAGCCTCAGTCTTGTGGCACAGGGCCTCAGTCTTGTGGCACAGGGCCTCAGTCTTGTGGCACGGGGCCCTCAGTCTTGTGGCACAGAGCCTCAGTCTTGTGGCACGGGGCCTCAGTCTTGTGGCACAGGGCCTCAGTCTTGTGGCACAGGGCCTCAGTCTTGTGGCACAGGGCCTCAGTCTTGTGGCACGGGGCCCTCAGTCTTGTGGCACAGAGCCTCAGTCTTGTGGCACGGGGCCTCAGTCTTGTGGCACAGGGCCTCAGTCTTGTGGCACAGGGCCTCAGTCTTGTGGCACAGGGCCTCAGTCTTGTGGCACAGGGCCTCAGTCTTGTGGCACAAGGCCTCAGTCTTGTGGCACAGGGCCTCAGTCTTGTGGCACAGGGCCTCAGTCTTGTGGCACAAGGCCTCAGTCTTGTGGCACAGGGCCTCAGTCTTGTGGCACGAGGCCCTCAGTCTTGTGGCACAGAGCCTCAGTCTTGTGGCACAGGGCCTCAGTCTTGTGGCACAAGGCCTCAGTCTTGTGGCACAGGGCCTCAGTATTGTGGCACAGGGCCTCAGTCTTGTGGCACAGGGCCTCAGTCTTGTGGCACATGTCGGAAGAAAAGTGTATCCCTCTTAAAGGAAACTATATATTTCTCATATTTCTTACAACATATCGCTTAATGTCGGAAAATTGCAACCCATTATCGTTCACTTCAGTTCAACTTCTGACATTTTACCAGTATATATATCATCACTCGAATTGTGAGCTGTATATTTTATTCAATTTGTCTTAAGAATGTTACTTTGAGCGACACTGACGGACGCCTCTTTAGACCAGCCAGAAGTGTAACTCTCAGTGTTAGGCCGGTGTTGTTTATGTCTTCTTGTACAACTGAATAATGCACTTTGAGGTGTGTGTGTTTCACAGGGAACTGAGGCCCAGAGCCAAGGAGTCATCAGGCACTGAACTGTGCATTCCTGAGACCCGTATATACATCTCTCCTTCACCATGGCGGTTTAGTTTGTTTTTGCTAAACCATTTACAAACTCGGAAACTGTACGAGGCCGTTGTCGCCCCAAGGTTATTATTTCTTGTAGGCAACCTGGTAGCACTTACGAGCTCCTAAACTCTTTAATCAAACAAAACTACAGTGTAATCAGTGTTATGACAGTAGAGTACCTGACGATGACGAACAAGGACACCAATTACTGCAGCGACCATACGGGTCATAAATACTCATACTCCGCCCAAGTAAAACAGGAACAAGCAACACTTAGCACACAATAGTATCCCTGCAAAAAAAAGAAAATGGACGCCAAGTTATCCCGAATGTGGGACTGATTGCCAGAGATTCTATAGAGAAATATCACAATAATAGGAGACAATGGGAATACAAAAATAGACATACGATCAGTTCTATAATACTGACCTATATGCAAGACCTGTGTTTGTATATTGCCTTGTATGTATGACGTCACATGATATAGGGGTGTATATGTAGGGTGTCACACAAGATATAATGGGGGTGTAGGGTGTCACACAAGATATAATGGGGGGTGTAGGGGTGTCACACAAGATATAATGGGGGTGTAGGGTGTCACACAAGATATAATGGGGGGTGTAGGGGTGTCACACAAGATATAATGGGGGTGTAGGGTGTCACACAAGATATAATGGGGGTGTAGGGTGTCACACAAGATATAATGGGGGGTGTAGGGGTGTCACACAAGATATAATGGGGGGTGTAGGGGTGTCAGGATATAATGGAGGTGTAGGGTTGTCACACAAGATATAATGGGGGGTGTAGGGGTGTCAGGATATAATGGAGGTGTAGGGTTGTCACACAAGATATAATAGGGGAGTTGTGTAGCGTAGTTGGCTCCGAGTGTCACAATTTTTGACCAGACTTCACATTCTCGGGACATTATATACGTCTCAGATTATGCAATTATTATTATTATTATTATTATTATTATTATGTCCTTCAGTATAACAAAAACCCAGACATTCCGACAGTTGGTGTTCTAAGGTTGGTAGCGGTGTGAGGTGTGACGAGCCAGACGCTCTCACCAGGACTAAAGCGTTGACGCTCTTCAAATTGCTCGCCTCCTCCCCCCTAACACCTCCCGTTAGACCCCCCTCCACCACTCCACCCTCCCCGCACCCATCCCTAGTGGCCGTGTAGCACCTGTAGAAAGTAGTTTTTGCAGTCTAAGTGTCGGCAGTTGGAGAGGTAAACTGTGATGAATGTACGTGTTGCGTGGTGTGGAGAAGGAGGAGGTGGGTGTTGCTGATGTTTACCTCAGAGTCCTCGTCAGGCTCATTCATTAGCAGCGGTCGGTGAAGGACAGGAGGCGCCGCTACCCGCCCACACACCGCCCACACACCGCCCACTCCAACCACACAAACTAACACCAAACGATCTCATTATCACGTGGGAACAGCGACTTAGCGACCCCCGCCTAGGGTTCTTGGCGACCGCGGGCCACAAGTACCAGCCATAACCACACAACCACCCCTGCCCAGCAGGTCGTTTGTCATCCGCTCCCTAGGAAGGTTATTTTCACGCTCTGTGGCGATGGATTGCAATTTTTGTTGATAGTTTTTTCGTTGTTCTGATTTGAGTTGTTGCAAAATCTTGTGTTGTGGTGGTGGTGGTAGAGGTGCGGTTATTACAAGCCTGCGTGATACTGCAATATCTATCTATCTATCTATCTATATCTATCTATATCTATCTATATCTATCTATATCTATCTATATCTATCTATATCTATCTATATCTATCTATATCTATCTATATCTATCTATATCTATCTATATCTATCTATATCTATCTATATCTATCTATATCTATCTATATCTATCTATATCTATCTATATCTATCTATATCTATCTATATCTATCTCTATCTATCTCTATCTATCTCTATCTATATCTATCTATATCTATCTATATCTATCTATATCTATCTATATCTATCTATCTCTCTATCTCTCTATCTCTCTATCTCTCTCTCTCTCTCTCTCTCTCTCTCTCTCTCTCTCTCTCTCTCTCTCTCTCTCTCTCTCTCTCTCTCTGACCCACATGAGCCACAGAGACGTTAGAAAGAATTTTTTCAGTGTCAGGGTAGTTAACAAATGGAATGCATTAGGCAGTGATGTGGTGGAGGCTGACTCCATACATAGTTTCAAATGTAGATATGACAGAGCCCAGTAGGCTCAGGAACCTGTACACCAGTTGCTTGACAGTTGAGAGGCGGGACCAAAGAGCCAGAGCTCAACCCCCGCAAACACAACTAGGTGAGTACAACTAGGTAAGTACACACACATACACACACACACATACACAGTGGTACAGGGGTCTCGCGGTTGAGTGGACAGCGCTCTGGAATCTTAGTCCTCAGGGTAAGGGTTCGATCCCCGGCAGAGGCAGAAACAAATGAGCAGAGTTTCTTCCACGCTGATGCCCCTGTTCACCTAGCAGTATATAGGTACCTGGGAGTAAGACAGCTGCTACGGGCTGCTTCCTGGGGATGTGTGTGTGTAAGATAAATATATGTAATAGAGGAAAAATAAATTAGTTAGAAAGGGGGGGGGGTCAAAGAGCTAATGACTTGATTTTGCAGATAAAAATAGTAAATACACACACACAGTCACTGTAAGCTGCCAATACATAAGAACATAAGGAGAACATATGAACAAGGGTAACTGCAGAAGGCCTATTGGCCCATACGAGGCAGCTCCTATCTATAACCACCCAATCCCACTCATATACATGTCCAACCCGCGCTTGAAACAATCGAGGGACCCCACCTCCACCACGTTACGTGGTAATTGGTTCCACAAATCAATAAATCAACTTAACTGTTAGTGTAATATACCCTAAGTGTATTGCTATTTTGAGGCCCTTCTCTTTCCCTGATCATTTTACCAATTTGTTTCCCCCCACAAACACGTACTTTTATAACCTCATTTCTCCATATCAATTCCTATACCACTATCTGCTAACAGTTTAAACCCAAACAAACGCTCCAATCACTGGTTCCAACGAGTTCGCAAAAACAGCAACAACCTCAGCCCTCGATAGATGCACCCCATCACGAGCATACATTTCATCTCTTCCATAGAAGTGTTCCCAGCTATCTATGAACGATATTGCATTTGATTTGCAATATTTTTCCAGCCGGCAATTGACACCAAGTGCCCTCGACAACCATTCATTTCCAACTCCCTTTCATGGAAGAATGCCACATATGATCGGGATTCCTCCCTTGCTCCTAACTAATTCTATGGCTGTTTTAAACCTCTGTATCAGTGCCTCACTCCTAACTCGTCCAACATCATTTCCACCTGCACTAATACAAATAATGGGTTTGTTCCCATTTCCAGCCATAAGATACCTGCATGTCTTACTGAGTAATCTCATGCCGTGTGCTGTACCAGCTACATACAGTACTGTACTTAGATCACTCTCCTCGTAACTATCACTAATTTGGGGCAATAAAACTTGTAATTAGTACTGATATAGATTGCCTAAGCTCATAGAGAAGGGGGCGGTGGTGGAGTGTGTTGTAATTTATGTGATAATTAATCACAGAAGTGCATGATGAATGAATTGAACTAAACAGAAAGGTCACCTTGTGTTATCGGCGACGAGTTATCCACAGAAAACGAAATGAAAATATGGTTTTATGTTGTTGGGGAAACTTAAGTAACTTGAGCGTGTACCGGGCTAAGCTGTACTCGCCTAGTTGTGCTTGCGGGAGGGTTGAGTTTCGGCTCTTTGGTAAGCTGTGTGTCTGTTTTAATCGGCTAATCAAGTGTGGATGAATATTTGTCATTCATTTAACAACTTCTTCTGCTCTGTTGAATCTAAGTTGAAATCTTAATGGGTTTGTAACTGTGCACTGTGTTAGATAATGTTCCAGTGGTCTATCGGACATTTCCCCACAGTGCTGACATTTCCTCTCATTTTCCGGAACCTGTAAGCCATGCACATGGGTATCCAAGCCTGATGCGATGTAAGTGTACTTAAAAGTGAAATTGACACCAGTAATTCCATCTATCATCATACTGGCATGCAAGAGGAGCCACACATCTATGGTTCATCCAATAAAGTCAGCAGACTTCTAGATGTTTCTACTGCTCGGCTTAGACTCGATTACAAGTATCTCTGGGAATTTTCATTATCTGCCGATGTAAACCTGACCAAATGTAAACTGTGTCAACAAAATTATTCGCACACCCTCCGTCACTATGTGATGGAGTGCGAAAAGATACATGAATTCAGAGACGATTCTATAACAAATGTTCTAAAGATGTGTAAATATTTCATTCAAAATGATCTGCCACCAGAAATCGTAGTCAAATATCCCCAGTTTGCTAACTGTAGGTAGTAACTAAGTGATTGTAACCTATCCACCACTGCCCACTGGATGGGGGACGGTGTGCAGGACAAACATATCAATTGTGACACTAGCTCTCCACATATGTCAGTTGCTTAATTTAGAAACTGTACTTGAGGTCGATCTCGAACCCATTGTTGATGTGATGACTTATACTGAATTTTGTAACTAGCTCATCAAGATTGTAACTTGCTTAGCTAAATGAATTGTGGGGTTCAGTCCCTGAGCCCATTATGTGCCTCTGTAACCCTTTCCACTACCGCCCACAAGATGGGTATGGGGTGCATAATAAATGAACTAAACTAAAACTACATAGCGAGAATAACAAGGTGGGGTCTAAGGTGAGAAAATTAGGTAGTTTAGTTATTTGCTTTACCGTTGAATAAAGTACATGTTTATATGCTTCATTAAAGGGAGGTCCATATTTAAGGTCAATTTATTTGCATGACGTGTTTGATATATATAGACGGACTTTGGGAATGACTGATTGATTCTTTGGTAATGTTCTTAGGTTCACCAAATTGTTACTTACTTGGCTAAATGAACTTTGGGGCTCAGTTCTTGAACCGATTGTGTGCCTCTGAAGTCTTAGTCGTTACCGCCCACGGGATGGGTATGAGGTGCATAATAAATGAGCAAACAATCTTTTACGTCCATCGGGGAAGAATTTCATTGTTAGTATTGAAATGTATTGTCTTCAGGGATTTAATTGGAGAGGCTGTTGTTGTCTGAAGACAGAATTTGTTACAGTTCTTGATTGATAGCTGACTATTGCTAAGAGCGAGGGGTGGGGGTGGTGGGGGGGGGGATTGTGGGTTTAAGATAGTTTGCGGTGTTAAGCGCCATTCACAGATACCGTGTCATGTTTTGCATGGGAATGTTCAAGTTGAGCCTCTTCTCAACGCATAGGCCTTAACAATTTCCCAAATTTTTACTCTCAGCCTTTATATCGTTTATTTGAAAGCATATTTAGTTAGCCGACCAGTTTGTAAATAGAGAGTAGAAGGTGTGAGGTCACGACACCTCAGTGTTGAGAGCGTCACCCAGGAGGGCGGGTGGGGGCACCTTAGTCATGGCGGCGTCATTACTGGGAGCCAGCCGACGCAATCCTGATAACACCACACCCACTGCCAGCCTTCTACAATCACACTTGATGGTGCAATATACATTATTTAAAAAAATATAAAGTGTAGATGAAGCAAGCGCTTATGAACCGGCGGGAAAAAATACAAAATAATTGTTTTTGCTTGATACGTAGAAAATAGAATAAATACTTTCTTAGGCAGGTTGCACTGATTTTTTAAATGAAAATCCAAATCCAAAATGTTATATTGGCCAAAATCTTATTAACCAAAAATCCAAAGTTTACCTTCCTCACGTTGTTCATGTTCTTCCTGAACTCATAAAGTGAAAGTGACCTCTTCCTTTGAATCTCGGTCATATTTAGCACTTTAAAAGCACTACCTTCTGCACTTTAAAGCACATCACCTTCTGTGGCTGTTCTCTAAATCACTGAACTATATGTATAACAGATTTCTAACGCTGTCCATGGAAGACGAAAGAAAATGTATATATGCTGGTTAGCATTGTAAATGTGTGGCCACGTCTGTGGTAGAAAATAATAATAATACAAAAATTCAGTGACTTACGTCTCCTGTGGTGGCGGCCATCATTATAAACTATCTAAACTGACCTCGACAAGTAGATCTGTCTTCTGTTGTCACTCCTGCCCTTCCCTCCGGATTCTCAGTCCTGAGGTTCCGGGTTCGATCCCCGGTGGAGGCGGAAACAAATGGGCGGAGTTTCTTTCACCCTGAGGCCCCTGTTCACCGAGCAGTAAATAGGTACCTGGGAGTTAGACAGTTGCTACGGGCTGCTTCCTGGGGTGTGTAACAAAAAGGAGGCCTGGTCGAGGACCGGGCCGTGGGGATGCTAAGCCTCGAAATCAGTCTCCGTGGTGTAGTGGTAAGACACTCGCCTGGCGTTCCGCGAGCGCTATGTCATGGGTTCGTATCCTGGCCGGGGAGGATTTACTGGGCGCAATTCCTTAACTGTAGCCTCTGTTTAACGCAACAGTAAAATGTGTACTTGGATGAAAAAACGATTCTTCGCGGCAGGGGATCGTATTCCAGGGACCTGCCCGAAACGCTACGCGTACTAGTGGCTGTACAAGAATGTAACAACTCTTGTATATATCTCAAAAAAAAAAAAAAAATCATCTCAAGATAACCTCAAGATAACCCTGCTCTCCTTCCCCCTCTCAACCTATAAGTCGCTTCTTATAAGAGGTTTAAGTCTTTGGCAACCCTGAAGTATATTCAACAATGTTTTATATAACGCAAATTTAACCAAAGTTTATTCCATTGTAAATAATGCTTATATATTATGGTAGGATCATGGCTACTTACAGTGAGTCAGTGAGTGAATGAGTCGCATAGAGTTAGTTTAGTTTGTTTATTATGCACCCCATACCCATCTTGTGGGCGGTAGTGGAAAGGGTTACAGAGGCACATAATGGGCTCAGGGGCTGAACCCCACAATTCATTTAGCTAAGCAAGTTACAATCTTGATGAGTTGATGGTTGAGTGTATGAGTGTGGGCGGGTGGAGGGACCCCGAGACCCACACCCCCCTTTTTTTTATTAATACATGAGGTACATCTGCATTAGTGCAGCTACCCTAGACTATATGAAGTGGAGTACAGTGTGTCAAAAACGCCAACTACGTGATGCTATAAAATCCCCATCACACAGTATGGTTAGTCATACAGCCTAGCTGTGTGATGGGGATTTTATAGCATCACGTAGTTCCCTACCACCACTATTACAAGTAAAGACTGAATTATAGTAGTGTACCAGATTATTATTACGTATCCCTGGTTAAACTTTTTGTTTTTGTTTAAATTGTATCTATCGGCCCGCAATCTAGGGTCCCGGGTTCAACCCCAGACACCACAGAGACGGTTGGGTACGTTTCCTTTCATCTGATGCCGCTATTCACCCCTCAGTAAATAGGTACCTGGGCAGCCCGTCCTCTCGAACATTCACAACGTCATTAAACTGATGTACTAAATTGTTGAGCGAGCCTAACATAACCGAGCACCCATGAATAGACAACTGGACGGTCAATTTTCACGAGCTGCTATGATTTTTAGTACTGCAGTTATTGGTCATCTTAAAGCTTCTACTGAAGCCATTCCAAGTTTTACACATAACGCGGCTGGGACTACCCAGATGCTGGTTCGAGTCACCTTGTTGCTGCAGTAAGTCTGGTTGTCAACACTTCAGGTGCCATATCTTGAAAGATAGTAGTGAACACAAATGCAAGTACGTGATTTCGAGACTAATATCTCATTATATAAGCTGATTATGACTATACAGTTAACAGTTGTGTATGGATACATTATAAGATATGTTTACCATTGATGGGCTATAAATAGGGGTCACTCATTATTCGTCCAGTCTCTCATAATTATATGCACGTGTTCTCACATTGGCTCAGACTTAAGAGATGTGGGAGAAGGCTGGACAAGGTCACCGTCATTACACGTAGTGTCACCGTCATGTATTACTTATTATTACTGTATAGTGGTGTGAGGATCTCTTGCTGTAGGATTCCGTTAAACGAGGAACATACCTAACATGGCCATGTATCCTTCACCAACATTTGCTGTGCCGTCATCATTAATTACCGTATGTTTAGTATGACCATGGCCTTGACCTCCAATTCCACGTATTATGTTCCAGGCTGGTGACCAGGTGCTGAAGGTCAACAACCTGTGCGTTGAGCAGGCGGTCCACAGGGAGGTCACTGCCATGGTTCAGAGCAAGGCCTCCGTCTTGCTCAAGGTCAAGAGTGCCGGCATCATCCCCCTCAAAGAGTGAGTTCCTGGTACACTTTTACCAGCTGGTGTGTTTCAGGCCCGGTGTAATCCCAGTAAGCAGTAGAGGCGGCCGCCTAACTGTACTTACCTAGCAGTAACTACAGGAAATGATCATACTGTATATGATAGCATGAGTAGAGGGTGGAGGGCACATTCTCGGGGATATTCCACCTCCCTTATCTTGCTAGTATGACAGTTATTATAACATGACGATCACAGTACTTGTGATTCCTTTAAAATTATATGAATAATGTAGAATTATTACAGACATTATGCTCAGTGTTATGCAACAAAGTAATATTCGTAATTATAAATATTTAATATTTCAAAATACAATACCTAAAATTTTAACCAAAATTTCCAAAATAATTGGCACATGGTAAAAATAATGAAATACAATATACAGTAATATTATAAATTAAGTATTACTGTAGTTAGTTTTATTCCTGTACTTAGAATACCACTAAAAATCTAAGTCACTCTAAATCTAAAAATCAGATATTATGTTCCAAACTCTGACTCCTCTCACTATACTCTGTGCTAATCTTACTATCTCACATATGGTATCTGTGTATGGGGTTCAACCATTGCAAACTACCTACTGCCCATCATCACCTAACAAAAATCTGCTATCGGAACAATAACAAACTCTGCTTTCAGACAACACTCAGCCCCCCCCCCCCCCTCCTGTTTAAATCCCTAAAACATGCTAAACATAAACTCACTCCACACATTCTCTTGTGCCATTTACATTAATCTGTTCTTAAATGCAATCCTTGATCTAAAACTCTTCCTGGATAGATGTAATAGAACCCATAATTACCACACCAGAAATAAATATCTCTTTGATATCCCCAAAGTCAAACTTAATCTGTGTAAAAACACTATGCAAATAAAGGAACCTAGTCTATGGAACTCGCTCCCTAACGAATTGAAAAGCTATCCAACTTTTGCCTTATTCAAAAATGAAACCAAAAAGTACCTAATTTCATCTACATACTTTCCTACTTAGTGCTTTAAACTCGCACTGTATCTAGTGCTACCCAGTCCCCCAATATATGTACCTAAGCTAAACAACTTCACCATTGTAATCATTGCTATCATCTTATATCATGGGTTGTTATATTGAATGCATATTTGACTGCATTATACCTTGAAATAATCTTCAAATTATGCTACAATGTACCTGTTGATAACCGTCAAATTTTACTTTAATGTACATACTAATATTTGTCAAATATTCTTACAATGTACCTGTTAACATTTTCTTAAATTTTGCTAGAAATTACCTACTTAAAATTATCTGTTAGATTAAGGACCTGCCCAAAATGCTATGCGTGTTAGTGACTTTACAAGAATGTAAAAACATCAATGCTATGTTCCCTCATAAACCCAATATACCCTCTTGTATATATATATATATAAATAAATAATTAAAGTGGTGGTATTCTGACTCCCCACCCACTTACCCTCCTCTCTCCCGACTCCCCACCCCACTTACCTTCCTCTCTCCCGACTCCCCACCCCACCTACCTTCCTCTCTCCTGACTCCCCACCCACCTACCTTCCTCTCTCCCGACTCCCCACCCACCTACCTTCCTCTCTCCCGACTCCCCACCCACCTACCCTCCTCTCTCCCGACTCCCCACCCACCTACCTTCCTCTCTCCCGGCTCCCCACCCACCTACCTTCCTCTCTCCCGACTCCCCACCCACTTACCCTCCTCTCTCCCGACTCCCCACCCACTTACCTTCCTCTCTCCCGACTCCCCACCCACTTACCTTCCTCTCTCCCGACTCCTCACCCACCTACCCGGACCTCCCTTCGGTCTCCTGGCTACCCATGCCCCATTCTAAAGAAACCGACCCCCATCCTGCTTGATATGAACACCTGACCGCGACTGCCTTCATTATTAGAGGTTTTTATTCTTGTCATGACTTGCAGTATTGTAGTTTTCATGCTAATAAACTTAGGTGATCAATTTAACTGCAAAATATAATACCAATAAAGTGATGCCATTGAGCTAGAATGTTAATGCATCACTTGTTTAAGTAATCCCGAGATTCCTGTCTTTGAAGTACTGTACCAATATTAAGTGCCTCTCTCTCGCTCTCCCTGACTAAAGACACCGTGGAGACCCTCTTACATGGCTGGTGGTGGACGATGACGAGGACCTATCAGATCATGGAACAGATACTTACAGCCAGTCGCTTCCCTCCTCTGCAGCGCATGAGAGCGATTTGGAGTCTTTCCACCATATAAACCCCAGCACATCACATCCAGTGGCCGCCAACGACGGCTATGCTAGGGTCTACCTCTCTTGTACTGCCAAAGTCGGCCTTGGCTGCAGGTGAGCAAAATTGAAATACCTATTTGTCCTCCAGCATAGTAGTTTTACGACTGTCTGCTACACCTAAAGAACCAATCTATGTTCAGGTAGATTCGGGTAAACTTGGGTAAACTTTGTTATTGTGCACCAATAAGTAGGTTATAATGGGCATAGCATATTCCTAACTCTTATATAATGGTGTCAGGATCTCTTCCTATAGAGTACCCATGAGCAGGAAACACCTAACTTGACCCTATATTCCTCAGCATCTGCAAGGGCCCAGCAGAGAAACCTGGAATCTTCGTGCAGAGTGTGAGGGTGGGTGGAGTTGCCAAAAATGCAGGACTTCGGCCAGGCGACCAGATCATCGCCTGTAATGACATAAGCTTCACCCACCTTGAGTTTGCCGAGGTATATTCTCTATTCGTCAGGTATACAGGGTTTTCCCACTCTTGCTACACAAGAGGATTTTAATTAATTAACCAATATCACACCAATATTTTATTTTACTCTTAGGTTCTTCCCATACACAGTACTGTACTGTGATTAATTTCTGATTAATTTTTGGATGTATAGATTTGTAGATTCTCTTGGTCAGGTCTACACAGTGAGTTGTTTCCTGTGATATTCTCATGACTTTTTCTAGCAATGATTAAGTCATAACCTGAAGATTATTTTATTGACAATTATAACCAGTTACTTTACCAGCAGTCACAATTCCATGGCTGCTGTCCAGCCAGTGACAGATCTGGGTCTCTTCCAGTTTATTACTACCCATCAATTGCTGTCAAGGAAGGACATATATAAGAAATCAAAGTTGCTCTTACAGTGTTCACAGCCTTACAAATGTTGAGCTACAACCCCTTCATTATAATTATCAAGCTTTAGTCATAAGTTTAACATTTCTTATGGATTGGTTTTCTAATTCAGAAATATAAATATTGCCTGTTTATCTTGTTACTAATAGTATGAACACTGATCCCAGGAACCACTTCAAGGTAGGTATGTAATTCTGTAGTAAAACTATTTTCACGTAATATAAATATAATTTACTCTACAATCCTAATTTAATTGACTAGAAGTTTGTTAGGGAAAATTTTAAAGGAAATTTGATAGTTTCTTAAAAGAGTACAGTTGTAAATAAGTAAGAAACCGATTTTACCCTGATCATTGTCACGCCACAGGCGGTGTACGTGCTCAAGTCTTCACCTCGCCTGGCCCTTGATGTGCTGCGAGGTGCTGGCCTTGACCTAGTGGCTGGTGAATCCTCTGGTTACAATTCTTCAGCGTCGTCTGTGGCGGGGGACCAGACGCCTCCCTCTTCCTCCTCTGACCCAAGAGACAGTGACCACAGCATTACTACCAGGTAGGGTTGTACATGCACTCTGAGATGTACTTCAGCTACAGTATAACAGTACTCAGCAATATTGGGAAGGGTAGTGATTTAGGTAGTTCTAATAGCTAATGAGTTTGAAGAAGTTGACAGTGGTTTGAGTCCCATGCATAAATGCTGTAAGTTAGATAGAGATAAATTAGTGGACAATATTTTTTTTTTTTTTTTAGATATATACAAGAGTTGTTACATTCTTGTACAGCCACTAGTACGCGTAGCGTTTCGGTCAGGTCCCTGGAATACGATCCCCACCGCGAAGAATCGTTTTTACAACCAAGTACACATTTTACTGTCTAGTTAAACAGAGGCTACAGTTAAGGATTTGCGCTCAGTAAATCCTTCCCGGCCAGGATACAAACCTATGACAAAGCGCTCGCAGAATGCCAGGCGAGTGTCTTACCACTACACCACAGAGACTGTGAAATATAAAGTGAGAAAAACAGAGTACGGTACAGTATTGAATTTTGTAAAGTATGCAAACTGTACAGTTGACCAGTTTGCTTCATTCCCGACTCACAATCTGGGGATCCTGGATTAGATTCCTGGGCAGAACATAAATAGTTGGGCAACTGTTGTGAGGTTGCATCGTGAGGAGGGTCTGCTGTATATCCTCGAGGGAGTGGGAAAATATCAATATAAAACCAATTACTATTATTATTATTATTATTATTATTATTATTATTATTATTATTATTATTGATTTTCTAATTTTATCCTGATTTCGAAGATCTTTTCTTGAACTTCAGGTCTTCAGATTTTGTCATTTTTTTTATTATAATGTATATAATTGAAGTATTGGCAAAGGTGTGTATCAAGAAAGTTGCCCAGTTAACTTGAGTAACTCCCCCAGATTGAGTGCTGTGAGTCGCCACCTGAACCTGGACCGGACACGGGGCTGGAGGGAGATAGAGTCCGAGTGGGCAGAGGCTGAGGCCGAGGAGAAGAGGAGACAACTACAGTCCTCTCAAAAGACACTCAAGACCCGGGCTCAGGTAGTTGACCCTTTAAGTTCATATAACCTTTATTACAGTAATATGTTATAATCTTGTGCATTTCACTTCAATAATTTGAAACTGTCAATCTGACTTGAGTACATAGGCCTACCTCTGCCTATGTACTACCCCTTCTAATTATTTTAGTTCTTGTTAACATTATTAAGATGGATTTAACAATTATACAAAATAATTGTTATTTTTTTACATATTTGCAGTATTTAACATTTACTGTATAATATTGTATGTACAGCACAATGGGTTTCTAACAATCTTGATTGTAAATAAATTGCATTCATATAATTATAGTGGATAGCTACAAATTATGAATACTGTACTGTAAAGCGATGGGATAGATAAAAGTACCTTTTTAGTACATATCTTTTCATGTACCTTTTTAGTACAGACTTTTAACTCTTTGTTAGCAAGCTTAAATTAAGCTTTCCCTTCCCACACTTCATCTTAATTTAAGCCATGCACATGTATCACTAGTTTTCCCTGGAACACGATCAACCAAACAGGTTACAAACAGCTCTTCAATTGCAATATTAATAATAATAATAATAAAAATATAATTAATAATAATAAAAATATAATTAATAATAATAATAATAATATCAGTAATGGTAATGTCTTCTCACAGACATAATAACAGGATAAAACCCCACACTTGTGTGTGTGCAAAATTTTTGTAAGGAATTTATACCAAGTCTTTTGCACTCTCCTGAGTGCTTTATCAAATTGCATTTTCAAATTAGATGCAGAGATGTAAGTCTCGTCTTAATCACACACTCAGACCTTGATAAAGCACTCAGGAGAGAGCGAAAGACTTGGCATAAATTCCTTACATAAATTTCACAAGTACAAAAGTGTGGGTTTTTATCCTAAATAATAATACTGTATCATTATTGCACAAAGAAATCGTATTAATGTGAGGTATCAATGAGAAAATTAGTAGGAGCCATAAGGAAGATTCGAACCTGCATCAGGCGTGTGCTTGGGAGTACATAGAGTGCAGGTTTGAATCCTGTTCATGGCTCCTACTGATTTTTTCATCATTATTATTTCTTCCTATCAGCGAGATGCAAGCCACAGACTGAGCTCTGTTGGCACTCGGTCCCTCAGTAACCTGAGTGCCGCGCTTAGAGAAGAAGAAGACGAACAACGTACAGTATTCCGGGATGGTTCCCCTCCTTACACACGCAGTGTGTCTTCCACACGTGCCCTCTTAATGCCCACCCATGCTCATTATAAGTCCACACTGAGAAGCACAAGGTCTAGTAATGATGTTACTGAGGACACAAATCATAAAATAGCACTGGTGACTTCAGCGGATCCCCACGTTAACAACATTGTGGTGACAGGTGGTCCCAAAGATGAAAGGGATGCAGTGTTTCGTCTGGATCAACTCTCCAGTCCCTCTGCTAGCAGGGTAGGTGCAACAGTCAATGTACTTTTCCATGCATAAAGTAAAGTATTAATTGTGTGAATGTTGTATATTAAGTTAAAAACTAATGATCATCTAATCAAATTGGCCTATAGTATATGAGTGAGGCATTATGAAAAGATATTGGAAAAGATGTTGAATTTCCAGAAAATTTGTTTAGAAGAACATAAACTACAAGAGTAGAAACGGTAACAAAAGCTGAAACAAATGTTTATTATTGAACATGTTAAGCGTGTTGAATAGCAGACCCCACTTGAATGCTTTGTGTACCTCATGGCTGCTTTCTCTCTCTAGCTCTATATAACAAATTCAGAAATCTTGCAGCAGAATATACATTTACCTGTGGGCCACTAACATAATAGTGGCTTCAACAAAGATGGGAAGCCAGTGACTTGTCATAGGTCCCCCATTTGTTTCGGTGATTTATTTTCTAGCTAGATTTTAAAATTCTATAGCATTTTTGGCATTTATAGCTTTTGGGAGTAGGCAGTTGCATGGTTTTGTGTGAAAAAACGTTTGTTTTCAGTCCTACATGGTGGCTTGTTGAGCTCGACACCATTGTTCCTTGTTAATGCTACATCTGACCTTTTGAAGTTGTCGTCTGGCTCAACATCTCCAAACTGTTTAGTATTTTAAAAGTTTCGATGAAATCAGCCCTGTCATGCCTGGTTTATTGTGTTGTAAGCCATGTGGCCCCCTCAACCGTTCCTGGTATGAGAGTTAATTTAGTTCTGGAATAATTTTTATTGCCTGGTGTTGAACTTTTTCTAATGCAGTTATGTCTTTCTGAAGAGCAAAGTCTCCATGCTTGAATACAACAATTTGAGTGGAGGCGCATCAGAGATTTATGCAGTTGAATAACTACCTTCTTTTCAATAAAATCAAAGGTATGCATGATTATTCCTAGGGTTTGATTATCTTTTATTTTACTGCTGTTCCCACATGTTGTGAAACTTGCAGTGAGTGATGGATTCTGACTCCAGGGTCCTTTTTCTTCATCAATCTGCTGCTAGGTAATGTTAATTTGGTAGTTGTGCCCCACATGCATGATCTTGCATTTTCGATATTAAAAAGCATTTACTAGTCTTCTGACCATTTGTGGAGTTTATGTAGATCTCTTTGTAAGGCATCAATATAATTTTCACTTCCTACTTTACCATAAATATTAAGTGTCATCTGCAAATTTGATAATGCGGTTTATAATATTCTCATCTATGTCATTGATGTATGTGAAAAAAAGGGTTGACCCCAAAATGGACACCTTGTGGCACCCCACGCATTATACAGTGTGTGTGTGTGTGTGTGTGTGTGTGTGTGTATATATATATATATATATATTATATATATATATATATATATATATATATATATATATATATATATATATATATATATATATATATATATATATATATATATAAATAATATTATTTATATTTATATATATATAAATATATATAATATATGTGTGTGTGTGTGTGTGTAATTATAAAATATTTTTTTGCATCAGACGTCTACGCTAAGTAGTGGGACATCCCAAGTAACTGTGAGATCGTCCTCGGGCAGTGGGAGCTCACCATCTATAGGTAAGGCCAAATCTTCGGTGGTGCCCGCATCAGTAGTGGAGCAGCAATTGCGAGAATTGAGGGAAGAACAAAGACGTTTGAAAGAGGAAGCACACAGATTGGCACAAGAGCGACGCAAATTTGAGGTGAGAAGCAAATATTTTATGCCAAAAAATGGTGACTACAAATTTATTGCTACCATAAACACTGTAATGTCTTACAAAGCTTATTTCTTCAATCTGAATTCTAGTTAAAGAAAAAAGGTAAACTGTTGTCAGAATATTTTTTGTACAGGAAGTGTGTTTGTGGATTATAATGTACTTGTATTCACCATATTTTCATGCTGTGGTCATTCTAATACAAGCTCTTGTTAAATGCTTTGATTTCTTGAAACTATCTGTATAAAGAAAATGCACAGATCATGCAAAATCAGTAATGCTATAGTAAAATAATTATTTGCACACATTTATCACCAAGGATTATACATGTATGAATGCTGCCCAGAACATTTCTGCAAACTGATTTTTTTTAATTTACTTCTAGCTGCTGTAGATTTTACTACACTTTGGTTGTAAATTTTATGTAAATACTTGTAGAAGTGTCTGGGTCTACCTTGTGTATCATATCAATGCCTCATACCCCACTTTTGTCATCATTATCTAATAGAGAAAGATTAACAATGTTGTGATTTTTTTTTTAAATGAACTGTGCTCCTTGCCAGTACAGTAAACCTTTGTGAACATACAGTATTCATTAGTATGAGGAAGTGATATACTACTAAACTGCACTGCACAATTGTAGTGTTGCAACTTGCAGAGGTCCATCACATTAGTCGACTGTGTAGGTCAGTCTCTTATGATTAGGCTTTAATATCCAACAGCTTGACGAGATGGCATATGTACCAGTATGTTAATTTACATGAAGAGAATATAAATATTCCAGAGCAATTTCCATTTGAAAGTAATTTGTGTTATTTACAAGTTGTGTGGGTGTTAACATACTTGAAGTGGTTGGTCCATTTCAAGTGAAAGTTGATTGCTACATAAGTTTTGTGTGTGTAATTACCTAAGTGTTGTTACAAAATGAGAGCTACTCTCATGGAGTCTTCCCAGTACTGTCAAATATTGCTTTGAAACTACTGTACTGACGATTATATTCATCTTGATGAATATGCTAGAGGGTCGACAATTTTGAAAGGGCCACAGTTTTAATCAGTTGTGCTACTGATTGATATACAGATTGATTCCCAACATCTTTACCGTGTTAATTCTTTTCATATATCAAACACTTGGCTTCCCCAGTCATTCTTTGTATTCCATGATATACTTGTATAGTATACCTGATCTTTTTTCAAACATTAAAGTCTCTCCAACAACATTTATCATATCCACTACTAATAAAATAAATAAATACCTTTAGTCAAAACTTTTATTATTGTCTTATTCTTAACAACCATTTCTTATGGTTAGAGAAGTCATTTTGACTATAGCACACATTGATTCCAAGAGCGGTCATACACCAAGAAATTATGTATATTTATTAATTTTTATCTATTTAAAATACAAGAAGGTAATAATGTTGGTGTGCAACCTGCATGTTTACCAAAGTCAATAACACACAGTCCTTTAGGCAAATCTTAAAAGCTAATACTGTTAGCTAATGTGCATTTTATATTTTAAAGAAAGATTTTTAACTTAATTATGTAATACTTGCTTTCCCAACACTTGATTAAATGTTCTTATCTACTGAAGAACTTGATAAGAAATGTGGTAACTATAATACGTACTGAATCTATTATATATTCCCATACACCTTGGGATTTATAAGCACTGACATTTTGGTTTAAAAGATTTTGGAATATGGCAAAGATAATATTTATATTATACAGTATGTAAATGATTTTACATTGAATAAGATAAAATTACTTATTTTTATTGAATATAGGAAATTTGATTTTGTTACATACCAGATAAGTGATAAGATAAGATTGCTCGCTAAATATGGTGACAAAGATTGATTAGCTCTCAGTAGGTGCTGTAAATTAGGCTGCACTCTGTTCTGCTCCATCAAATTACTTATTTTCCTTTGTGATGATTCTGCAGTGAAAATTGGACAGTGAATATATTCTTATAATTATCTAAGACATAATTTGCTAGTACATTAATTCATTTCTCTGTACAAAATTGAACAAAAATAACTGTATGGTAAGATGCAAATATTTTGTGACAACTTAGAACAGCTGATGTGATGGATCCTTGAATATAGTTGCTCTTATTTGTTTCTGTCTGCACCCCCTATTCACTTTGGCCCTGCTGGCTCACCACTCCCAACCAGGAGGAGAAACGTCGTGGGCTAGAGAGAACCCAGAGTGCCCCATTGGCCCCACTGGTGATCACCTGTTCGGGGCAGTCCCTACTCTCACCACATCTTCAGCCGCCCCCCAGCCCCACCTCATCTATAGGTAGTGGCCGACACACTACCAGGGTTCTCATCAAGTCCCCACCACCGCCACCGCCACCTCGTAAAAACACCACTGCCTTAACTTCCCATCAAAGCAACTTCCAGCCCCATCAGGTATCCCCACCAGCGTCCCCAGCACACAGCAGCAGCAGTAGTAGCGGAGTTGGTTCATCCTGTGGATCTGGTGCTCCACCACGACGCTGCAAGAGTATTGGGTCATTGTCAGCTAGCAGTGGTGAAAGTACAGTTTGGGAAGATTCACCCATTGCAAACCGTGCTCTGCTAGTCAATACCCATCCAACATTCCGATCCAATATGCCACCACCTACGCCACCAAAACCGCCTGCCCCTCCTAGTGCACACTCAAGTAGCATCAATGGCTCGCAAATGTTAGTGGGTGTCCCTCCTCCACCTCCACCTCCTCCCCCACAGTCTACCTCTTCTTCCCCTCAACCTAGCTTAGCTGCTGCCCTAAATAAAGAACTGGAGCGTCGCTCAGCACAGGTGAGTTATCTTGTGTCCATTGAACTAAAGTACAGTTAAATATATCTATGCCTATCTGTACCTTTAGTGTACATAATACTATACTTTTATAAAGCATCCATAATTCTTCACCCTGTAAATATTTAATCTTTATTTCTTCTGCATTTCTGTGGTGCAAGTTCTACCTGACAAAGAATTTTTCAACTATATTGGTCTTTAAATCGTGCTCTCAGTTTGCAAACATAAATGTCAATGTTTCATGAACACTTTGCTAGGCAGTTTCTAATTTTGTGTCATCACGCTGGACTGTCTTTGATTCCTCATTTCTCTTAGGTATCAAAGATTAAATTTTTCCACAGTCAATTCAACATGGTATTGTCTACCTATACCATGAAGTACAGTATTGTATTCCACTTAAAGAGATCTTCAATCCAAGCTTTGTCCTTGATTTCTCTGTTTTATATCTGTCAAGAATAGACTTTTTTGTTCATGTTTTTTAATACTGTACATGTAAATCAATTTAATAATTTACATAGTAGTATAATAAAACAAACACTGCATGCATATTAAGCATGCACAATATGTGCAACAAATGTCAGTACTTTTTCAAATTACTATTAGGGACAGTATAGTAATTGCTGTTAATATTTTCAAAAATTGGGTTTATTTCAGTGTTTCATGTTATATATCTGTTCTTCAGAATAAAATAACATGATGTAGCAGAATAGTTAAGAGTGAAATTTACAATGATACTGATGAACAAATCCACAAGGGCCGTGACGAGGATTCGAACCTGCGTCCGGGAGCATCCCAGACACTTGTGGATTTGTTCATTTGATGCATCACGTTAGTGTGATCTCTGTGTGTAATGACACTGATAGTACGAGAAGCAAGCCTTGGGGAAAATTTAATTTCTAGGGGAAGCCCCTTGTGGCACCTTGAAGCTATCTAGTTGGGATAGCTTCGAACTACCAGTACTAGGACCCATCAGTTGCAGAGTTGTTAGGCCTACTGGGGACTAGAGCCAGACTCTGTCCTCCCCTCAAAGAGACACAGGGAGATGATGATAATCTGTCACCTCACTGAGAAAGGCATACAAAAAGTCAGTGAACCAAAATAGACAACTTCTGGATTCAAAAAGAGACCAAAGCCTTGCAACCTGCCTAATGAACTCTCCCAACTATATAAATAAGTTATTAAATCTCTCAACATTAGAATTTGCTCATTTGCCCCCACCTCCCCTACTCAATTGGGAATGGGGGTAAAGTGCCCCCACACCCTTCAGAGCTTGAGCCCTCAGTTCTTATGTTGATGCAGTTATGACCATTTGACTGCTGTAGGGTTCCCAGGTTGCCCTTCTGCCATT
The DNA here is from genome assembly GCF_040958095.1 of Procambarus clarkii. NCBI lineage: Eukaryota > Metazoa > Arthropoda > Malacostraca > Decapoda > Cambaridae > Procambarus > Procambarus clarkii. Next base: position 27,380,519 of record NC_091176.1, read on the forward strand.
ACAGACTTCACTGCTTTTCAGCTAAGTACTTTTGGGAATTGCCTTTGTAGCATTTCTGTATACACTATTGTGTAGCATGAACCTTTCATTTAGTGTGCTTGGAACTGCATGTGCTCAGGGCTTTCTTCCCTGAGTGTTCCCCTGCCATTGCACTGACAGTTCTCTTCTCTGGTGTGTTCTGAGGGTCACTTCCTCAAAGGGCCTTCTTGCTTGAGATGGCCTAAGGCGAGTCAGAGATCTTGTGACTCCTCTGCCATGAAACCAAACTCCAAAAATCCAAAGAGCAAAAGGCAAACAGAGCTTGCACATGCCAATCCTGGCAGTTACAGAATAGGACGGAACTGAAGGAACCAGAAGAATATCTGGAGTCAAACCCCGCCCATGGGTAACACCACGCATTCAAAGTTCAGCCTCCAGTTCAATTGCTTGACTGTTTCCAGTAATTTGGTGGCTATCCAACACCAGCTAGAGATTGTTGACTTTTACCTTGCTGTTGAATGTTTGTCTTGCTTACCTATAGTACTGTATCATCCTTTGCAGATGACACTAGGATTTTTATGAGAGTAGACAACATAGAGGACACGGCAAACCTCCAGTCAGATGTAAATCAGGTCTTTCTATGGGCTACAGAACTCGTTTTCATTTAGGGACTTCTGTCCACAAATTCGGCTTTCAGTAGCAATATTTTAACCAGAATAGGGGTTTGTTTTGGGGTGCTTACTTTTCTGGGTGCCTGACCCAATCGATGGCAGACATAGAATGCTTCCAACCACACAAAGGTTTCTATAGGCCATTGCTCCTCGTGCCTCTCTGAGGGGGGTCAGGTTCTGGCTTGTGGTCCCCGGTAGGCCTAGAACTCCATGCACATTGACTGATGCCAAAGTGTAATATATCCATATCAGTCTGGATTTGATCTAGCTATCAGCCTTTTTGATTTGATTGGATAGCTCCGGGGAGCCTCCGGGTCTCGCCTAGAAAACGGCATTTCATTACATTCAATGCTGTTTTTGTTTTTTTATATACACGTAGATTTTTATGCTAAACAACAATATATCATATAATTAATGCACAATGACATCATATAGTGGTACCTTCCATAATTCTGCTTGCAACACCTGCTTTATTATTACCGTATATGGCATGCATACAGTGACAGAAAAAGCAATACAATGTTTACCAAGACATCTTATTCTCCCCATTCCACCATTTCAGGAAGCTCAACAAGGGTTAAGTAGTGAGGACAAAACCAAAGCTCAGCTAATTGAGGACAAAATTGATGCCTTTAAGAAAGACAAACCAAGAACGACTCCAGCTGATCCTAAACGTGCTCAACATGATAAGGTAATGTGGATGTGAGCCATTCATTAATATATTCAGTCCTTATAATTACATAACAGCCACTTTAACCACTGTGCTGCTCGGCTTCCAAATATGGCACCCCCCTCCCCTTGTGTGCAGGAAATAAATTCTCTGGATTTTTTTTTTTTTTTTTTTGTTGAAAGTGTCAAAAACCCTTCCCTGAGAATGGATATGTTAACAAAAATTCGAAATTGTACTTACTTTGGCTGCTATGGAGTCCGTAAGTTCGTGTGTGACATCATTAATCCCCGGTCGCCCATGGCGTATGCTCCTAGGGCCAGTAGGGCGCCTCGCTCAAGATGCGCGAGTTGCCACGAATATATTTTTGTTCATTTTATGCGCACAGATCCAAATACATTTTATTTGTTTTTCGTGCCAATCCTATGTATATTGAACACGTACACTATATTATGACAGTAGAACATCCGTACTGTCCGAAGAAACTGTGTTACGTGCATGACTCGTGTACACATATTCTGCACATATTTCCAATGTATCATGCTAATTTATTTATATTTACAATCTATTTACACACTATACAGTATTACACACTATATACACACACACACACCATAAACACACTCAGAACTCTGCAAGTGTGTGATATACTGCGAAACAGCCAACGGGGCATAACAGAACCTTGCACTCCACGCACCAGGTGCTGATGCATCTTCGCTTTTGTTCTCTTCGGCTAGTGTTCCTGCATACTATACAGGAATGTTTACCCTTCTCCCGTAATACTGTGCCTGGCATATATTGGAGCATGTGGACACAGAACATCTCGTTACCCCTCAGTCTGTCTGGAGCTGCGTGTGGCTTTGTTGCTTGCACCCCGCGCCGTGCAACAGAGCCCTCCTTGCCATACTTTACTAGCAGTTGTGACACAACACCAACACTGAATGTCCGTATTGGCAGTCTCCTGCCAGATTTTACGAGGTACATATTGAAGCAGTTGAGCACTGCTACATCTATTAGGTGGAAAAAGAACTTTTTCGTCCACTTCAGACTTGCGCACACACTCCACTGCACTGAGCATCATGTCACATTTATCGACGAGGTGCATGTTCACGTTGTAGTCTATGACACAGTCTGGCTTATAAATGGGGAAATGCATTTGAAAGTGGTCTTTGCGATTGTCCAACATAGCACCGGTGTGAATCGTAGTCTGCATATTCACCTCTCGTCTGTCCCTCCGCCACGCTGAGAGCATATTGTCACACTTGCGCAGTTGGCAATTACCCACTGCTATACCAATGCCAAACACTGGCATTTCCTTCCTGTGGGCCTTCACAGTGCCACATATGTGCCGGTGTTGTGGGCAAGGAGGTATCTGGTCAACAAGGGGCTGGTGTAATAGTTGTCGGTGAACAGTATATGGAACCCTTGCTCAGCAACGGTTCCATCAGGGTTTTTACGACACTGCCAGAGAACCTGTGTTCATCTTGAGCTGGTATGTCGACATCTGTACCAGAATACAGAATCATGTCCATGACGATACCAGTCTCACAATCGCACAGCACGAAAAGCTTGAGTCCAAAACAGTGGTGCTTTGATGAGATGTACTTCTTGAATGCCAGTCACCCCAGGGTAGTGTGAGGGTGGTGAGTCATCACAATTTTTTTTTTTTTATATATACAAGAGTTGTTACATTCTTGTACAGCCACTAGTACGCGTAGCGTTTCGGGCAGGTCCCTGGAATACGATCCCCTGCCGCGAAGAATCGTTTTTTCATCCAAGTACACATTTTACTGTTGCGTTAAACAGAGGCTACAGTTAAGGAATTGCGCCCAGTAAATCCTCCCCGGCCAGGATACGAACCCATGACATAGCGCTCGCGGAACGCCAAGCGAGTGTCTTACCACTACACCACGGAGACTGTAAATTTAATATCACTTCATCCTCGCAATGTAATATGAGGATGAATCAGGCCCAAGATCTGAGTTCAGGTCTTCATATATTAGTGAATTATTAACTTTTGTTGCTTTTGCTCAGTATTCATGCTACTATGTTTCATTGGTTTCATTTATGTCATGGTTTCTTTATCTTAAGCTTTATTTTGTTTTTGTTTCTTGCAGTTAATGGAAGAATTCAAGCTTGCTCACAAGAAAATGTTCATCGCAAAAGATGGTGCTAATGAAGATTGTAAAGAAGAAACATGTGAATCAAACATACTATCTCCACCCAAAGATTTTAGAACACCACCTTCTCAAGTAGAATTTTCTTCCAAAATTATAAGCAACAGCAGCATAAATCACAATCATGACCCAGTTTCCACTAATAATAAAGGGCTGCCACTCACTCAGAGCAATAGTGTGGGTCTAACAACAAACAACATCAAGTCTAAGTTTATGCCTAAAGAGACAAGCAGCAGCAGCAGCACTGGTCGCAACATTAAGGAGACTATTATCATCAGTAGTTCTTCTGCAAGCAGCAAAATAAGTTCAACAACACCAATGGCAAGACAGGTACCTCTTCCTACTTCACAGTACCCTCCACCACCGCCACCTCCTCCGCCACCACCTCCTCTCCTAGGTTCTGTTATTTGCAAAAAAAATATGTCGAATGCATCAGTACCTGGCCATAGCAAAGCTATTCACATTTCACCTCATGCAAATTCCTCTCCAGACCTTTACCATTATATTTCTAGGCCACAGTTATTGGCCACTCCCATTTCCAGCTGTCCCAACACTGTCTCTAGGCTTCATTCATCAACGTCAGGAGCCCCGCCCTTCCCGCCCCCCATGCCCAGGACACTCACCCCGCTTCCCCCTGCTGTGAGTTGCAATTTTGAATTTTTTGTTTATAATAAGTTTAAAAGATGCTATTAAATACCACAATTGCCGGTATAATTCCTTAAATGTTGATTACTTTACTTAATTTAAATTTCATATTAGAAATTAGTTGCACATTTGACCAGCATGAAAAGCAATCCATAAATATTTCATATTGGAGGATCTTTTACTGTGCATGGGTATTTTATTTTAATCTTATGAATTTCTGTTATAAACAAAAAAAAATATTTGGATGTGCATGGCCAGCAATTTTAAGCAGTAAAGGCACCTCTCTCATAGACAAACGAGCACTAAGAACAGTCCTGTCTCAAAGGCAGCTCAACACTAAAGACACCCCAGTCTCATAGACCAGAAATCCTTCCCGTGAATGTTATACTGTGTGATTTTCTGGCAAGGTTTTATCACTTTTAGAGCAAGAGCCACAGAGCCCACCTTGGACACTATACTCCTGCCATGCTCCACCTTGAACACTATACTCCTGCCATGCTCCACCTTGAACACTATACTCCTACCATGCTCCACCTTGGACACTATACTCCTACCATGCTCCACCTTGGACACTATACTCCTACCATGCTCCACCTTGGACACTATACTCCTACCATGCTCCACCTTGGACACTATACTCCTACCATGCTCCACCTTGAACACTATACTCCTACCATGCTCCACCTTGGACACTATACTCCTACCATGCTCCACCTTGGACACTATACTCCTACCATGCTCCACCTTGGACACTATACTCCTGCCATGCTCCTATCAACCTGTGTCTTAGAGTGATGAGCAACTTTTCAAATGCTTCATGCCTTTGAATTGGAGATGGAAGATATCAGTTCACCACCAAGGAGACTGCTTTTAGGACACCACAGAACGCACTTATAATAGTCAACACCCACTTCAAAATCTAATGTTGAATGTAATGAAATACCATTTTCTGGTGGACACACCATAGCTGTTGCATGTTGAGGGTTACAGTTGTGGATGGAATTGACTTTGATAGCTTCTTCAATGCATTCTGCTGGCCAACCACTCGTACAGTTACGAGTACACTCGTAAAAAAAAAAAAAAAAAAAAAAAAAAAAAAAAAAAAACTCGTACAGTTACAAGAATTTAATTACAGCTCTATGACTCAATTAATAATAATAATAATAATAATAATAATAATTTTTATTTAGGCAAAGGTACATACATAAAGAGATTTTACAAAGTTTGTTGGCTTTATAGATAGAGCTAGTACATACAATGCCTAAAGCCACTATTACGCAAAGCGTTTCGGGCAGGAAAAAACACTACTGACTAAAGCTTAAAACTAATGGGTAAAAAGAAAAAAATGCGTTGAGTACAAATAAAAATAGAGGTAAAAGAGGGGGGAACATTGTTGAAAAAACAGCACAAATACAATTACAAATTATTACAGAAAATTACTTTAAAACAGCGTTGATTTGAAAAACAAAAAAAAACAAAAAACATACATGGGTTGACAATAGAGGGGTAAGGTAGGTTACAGGGAATTTATTAGGTATAGCTTCGTTTTTAACTTAAACTGGTTGAGAGAGGTACTGTCTTTAACATGGTTGGGAAGGTCATTCCACATTCTGGGCCCCTTGATTTGTAGAGCATTTCTGGTTTGATTAAGTCGCACTCTAGGAATATCAAAACTGTATTTATTTCTGGTGTGGTGCTCATGGGTTCTGTTACAACCTTCTATGAAGCTTTTGAGATCAGGATTGGCATTACAGTTTAGCGTTTTATATATGTATAATACACATGAGAGAATGTGCAATTGTATGTCCAGCTTATATTGATACCCCCCTTTGTCCTATCTCATAATTTAAATAGGCTTTCTTTGTCCACATTGTCTTCACCTCAGGATCTTGCATATAGTGATCATATATCTTCTATTTCTTCTCTCTTCTAAGATTGTAAGGATTAGTTTCCTCAAACTGTCCTAATAGATGAGCCCTGTGCTTTCAATTCTTGTATTAATGTAGCTGCAAAGCTATGAACAAGAAAAATCATGTATGCAACCCAAGCATATTATGGCCTTAATATGCACAGAGAACAGAACAAAGGGCAATAGCAACACAGCACTAATGTTAGTGGCCCTCAGGTAAAATTCGGGTAAATATGGGTAAAGTGGCTCAAAGTAATTGATGGCCGGGCTAGCTCAAAAATTAGCTACAAAATGACACCACTCTTGAGCCACACACTGAACATAAATATGTGCTCTAAGAGTTGACAAAAGATGCATGCTTTATCATATCTCTCAGAATTACTACTGTCTCTGAGTACCTGAAAGTGCATGTGTTTTTTTGTGAAACAGATTTTGCATGTTTTAGGAACTTTGATTATACTGTATGAGAATATTTTAAATTGTAGACATGATCAGAGTTCACTGAGAATGTTGAATGTTTTGTAATACATGTATTAATCAGACACCAAAAAAATTAATGGACAAAGAAAGCCTTAGCCATCTCAGTTTTGATTCTCATAAATCCCAGTACAGTACTTGTGTTAGTTAAGATCCCTGTTACATGATGATTATGTATGAGAGTATACTCCATACACTCATGATGAGAGTATGAAGCAACATCTGACTGATAATTTCATATACCTGTAGCATTCACATGTCTATGTATGTATGTATGTATGTATGTATGTATGTGTGTGTGTATATATATACTGTATGTATATATATATATATATATATATATATATATATATATATATATATATATATATATATATATATATATATATATATATATATATATATATATGTATATATATATATGTATATATATATATGTATATATATATATGTATATATATATATGTATATATATATATGTATATATATATATGTATATATATATATGTATATATATATATGTATATATATATATGTATATGTATATATGTATATATATATATATATATATATATATATATATATATATATATATATATATATATATATATATATATATATATAATATATTTACCTAGTTGTTTACCTTGTTACTTCTCTTTACTTGATATTGTGTGTTTTTTATGATTGTGTTACTTACAAACATTTGTCCCTAAATTTATAGACTGCGCAGCAGATACCTCATTACTGATACAGTAGTTTATAAGTGATTATGTGTGAATTAAAAGTACAGTGAATGCCCATCAAAATTATTTTAAAACTGGGAATCAGTAACTAAAGGCATGTAATCCTATTTTTAAATTGGATAATTAATAACCTGTTTTATATAGCAGTGGAATGAGCGGTCAGGAGGCAACACCAACTCCCATTCATCTTCAGAGTCTTCTACAACAAGGAAATCTCCACTGCGTCCAGTGAGTGTGGCCGTGATGGAAGAGTTTAAGCCTGAAGACAAGACATTACTTTCATCGCGGGCTCCTAGTTCATATTTCGAACCTCCACGAGCAGGGTTAGGAAAGCCTCTAGTCTCCATTGGTGCTTATCCCTCACCAAACCATAGACCAGCACCTCTCAAGATGGACTTTCTATCTGCATCACGGAGCAATAATAGTGAACCCAGCGGAGTGAGTGTGGTTGATAAAACGCCAGTAAAAGCATGCCTACAGCAAGAACTTGTATCTACTTTATCTCGCTCAAATTTGCGCCAACGTTATACACCTAAAGAACTATCCACAGATCATCCATCAGTTTCCTCTAGTACTAACTATACCAGTGCTCCAAACAGTGAATCAATTTCTACTGCTGCTCCTTCTTTCACTACTACATCCATTCAGAATAATGCCCCAAACCCTAAAGCATCTTTATCCACCAAGTATCGTGGTATAAGACAGGATCCTCCTGTCACCATTATTATGAAAGGTGAGTAGTAAGTTAAGAAGACTGAATGGTTTAAAGAATTATTAAACATTTTAACAGTAGATACATTTGGGTCTTATTGTTATTAATTTATATATAAAAATAAATTATGCACTGCAGTTTCTTTGTGATGTTATGTAATATAAAGTTGGCTATTTATTAGTATTACTGATTTGTTTTAGTCATGCGATTATCTATTATGAGTAAGTCTTGGTAACAAAATAACAAATAGTACTTATGTCCCTACTTCCCAAAATCTTAAAATATTCTGCACTGAGAAAGCCTTTCAAAAATATATTAAAAGCATAAACAGTATATATTCAAAAGTTTGTATGCATAACATCCTATTCTTTTCTCAATACTGTAGCTTACTGTGCACAAATGATGATGCTACATAGAGAATCTCCTATGATATTTGATAGTCCACACCACTGTCTCCACCCCATACTACAGTTTCAATAAATTGTGGTTTTCCATTTTTTTCCTTATCTACATACAGTAATACAATTCTATTGTATTGCTACTTTCATTCTATTATCTCATGTCTCTGCTAAGGGCAATCTTCAGTCATTTTGCTATTCTTCTTTCTCATTGCAAGTGCCTGATGAAAGTTTTCCTTAATGCTTGCTCAATTGTGAAAGGTTTCATTTAATTTTAACCAAATTTTGAGAGCCTTGTGAACAAAATGCTGTGTTTTGCCATAATGCTAGTTAAATGGTGATAGCTTTGCCTTAATGCTAGCCAAATCCACACATTGAAAGTCCTAATAAATGCCTTGGGTGCTTCTTGTGTATAATCTGCTCCTACATCTAGTGGCCATTATTGGGTAAGGAAATTCTGGTTAAAGTAGTCAGTTCATCATGGATGATAAGTGAATTGGTAAACCTTATTCCGCACAAAATGTGACCCGTCAGCAGGATTATAAAGTGTTAAAAGATTATAAATTGAAAATATTTGTCTTTAATAAGGTATAAACATGAAATACTTACACACACACTGGTTCTCTGAAGATTTCATTTTGTACAAACACACTTTGGAACTTTTCATTTAATGTTTCACACATTTCCTTTTCATTTTCCGTGAATCTGTTTCCCATTTTCAACCTCTGGATATTATCCTTTACCTGCAATTTGTTGTTTATGAATTTGTAGAATAGGCCCGGTTCTGTTTTACATTTATCCGCTATCCCTTTTTCAAAAATTTTCTGCCTCTCTCCTCACTGCCGTGTAGTCGTTTCTCGCATCTTTGTATTGCTGGTATGTTTGGGGATTTGGCCTCTCCCTATATTGATTCCATTTTTGTGTCTTTTGGTCTCTCACCCTCTCGCAATTTCTGTTTAACTAAGCCTATTTCCTGGTTCTGCATCTCTGCTTTGGTATAATTTTTTTGTGCCTTTATTATATATTTCACAGAACTTTACATACATCTCATTTACTTCCTTGTCTAGCAACAAGTCTGTCTAATTATACTCATTAAAAAAATATCTAAGGTCCCTATAATGCCCTCTCCTGAAGTCAGGTTTTTCAACTTCTTCAACCTCCTTATTTTCTTTCAGATTATAATGCATTGCATACTTTATTCCCAAAAAGACATAGTCATTTTTACCCAAGTGAGGAAGGTATTGAATGTCAAATACCTCTTCCTCTTTCCTGATAAATATCAAATCTAGCGTGGAGGGAACATCCCCTTCCCTCATCCTCGTAGCTTGTTTAACATGTTGATGCAAGAATGTTTCCAGAATGAGGTTTACGAATCTACAGGTCCAAAAGTCCTCTGTTCTAGCTTCATATGCTTCTCAGTCTATGGATTTCAAGTTGAAGTCGCTTACTACCAACAGTCATGATCTATCTTTATCTGGTCTCGCCATAATCTCTCTCATTATTGTTATAAGACCCTCATTTATTATCCAGCTGCTCCTTTGTCCAGTGTTGCTTGGCGGTGGACTATATGCATTTGTGATCATTAGTTTATCATCCTAATTGCAGATTTCCAGTGCTATAATGTCAACTTCTCGTGGATCATTATTTTGTTTACCTTTAGGTAAACAAAATAGTTTTTGTTTTAGTTTTAGGTGCCTGACGCTAGTGGACAGCACTTCGGATTCATAGTCCTGAGGTTCCGAGTTCGATCCCCGGTGGAGGTGGAGACAAATGGGCAAAATGTTTCTTTCATTCTGATGGCCCTGTTACCTAGCAGTAAATAGGTACCTGGGAGTTAGACAGCTGCTACGGGCTGCTTCTGGGGGGAGGGTGGGGGTGTAACAAAAAAAAGAGGCGTGGTCAAGGACTGGGCTGCGGGGGACGCTAAGCCCCAAAATCATCTCAAGATAACCTCAAGATATGGGTGTTCTTTCACCAGCACAGCAATGCCACTGCCTTTCCTAATTTTTCTGTCCTGTCTCCAAACCGAGTAGCCCCTTGGGAATATGACCTCGTTTAAAATATCATCTTCAAGTTTCGTCTCGGTGAGTGCAACAGTGTCTGGTGTCTGCAGCTGTATTACATCACTTAACTCCAGTATCTTCGATCTCACTCCATCTATATTGGGGGTACAGTATGCAATTTTCAGGAACATGTTCCCTCTCTCCTTATTTTTCACTACCCCTTTCTCTAGCGATTTTGTTGGTTTGCCTTTTTGTACCATTTTACTGGCCGTGATGAGGGGTTCGAACCCTCGAACCTTGTGGATTTGTTCGTTTGATGCATCACACTATTGTGATTTCTGTGTGTAATGAAGTAAGGGCGAAGAGGTAGAACAGCTTGTTGACAGAGACCAAGTGCATGGGGGAAATTGTGTAAAACTCTGGTTTGTATCTCGGAGACACTGCAGGATCCGTGTGAGGGCAGTAGCACTCCCGGTTGCAATTCTTTTAACCATGTCAGGGCATAGTCGATTAAGGTGCGTCTGGGATCATCTCGAACGTAGGCTCACCCTCATCATGGTCCTTGTGGATTTATTCATTTGATGCATCACGCTATTGTGATGGACCTCACATCATGCATACATGATAGCGAAACAAATATTCTGACTTCAGCAGATGCTTAAAGTGATAGAAAAAGATTCTGCATGCATCCTTTTTATCCAAAGGTGGAAAAAATTGGGCATATACAGAAAATGAAGGAATATATAATTTATTCTTTTAATCTTACATTTATTCCTAAACAAATAATCATTTATTTGTTATTCAATTTTGACACTATGGCCTATACATCTGTTTGTTATACTTTGATGTGATTGTTATTGCAAAAATATTTTCTGCATTCTTTATAAATTATACTGCAAAACTAATGTACACCTTTTAATTAATTAAAATACCTGTATAGGTGTTAAAGTTTTTGAAGCTGAAATTAGTTCTTGCCATTAGTTCAAAAAGGCTGCAATTTTGTATTGCCACATACACAAACCCTGATCCAATTACTGGCTCCCCTTAAGGTGATTGCGGTAAGGAAAACGAGGCTCCCGAATACCCTCCTACAGGCATCTTGAAGCCCTCAGGTCCAGCTTCCACCATCAGACCCCTGCAGAAGTCCATATCTTTTGGTGATGTGTGAGTGCTCACCTCATTGAGGGGGGGACCTTTGCTGCTGCAATATAGCTACATTAAAAATATCATTTTAAACTCTGCCTTATCAAACATTCTAATAGGCTGTCCTGGGAAATGGCTGTCCTGTCCTAAAATATTAACTAATTTCATTGAGCATGTTCTAAAGGAAATATATAACCCAAAATAATGACAAGTTTGCCATTTAGATAGATACTGTATCTCATTAATCACTCAGTTTATTAATTAATCTCTCTTACTAAATAATATTGGTCAATGTTGAATTTTTGGTGTAGTCACAAAATATTTTATGAGATTAAATAAAACATATTAATAACACTTTGGCAGTCCGACCACTCGGTACATCCTCAACAGTAAACATTCTGGGCTCCCCAAAATGTCCCCAGAATAAACATTCTAAAACTCCCTGGACCGCTCACGAGCTGTTCAATACAAAAATGTTTACAATCATATTATGTTTTCAAAGATATTTATTGTTTTATAACTATAAATTTAGTGTCAAAATGTCGACAAATTAAGTGTCTAGAAAACAGATGCAAAAACAAAAGTGTATTTGTAATAGATTATGCTTCTCTCCTCATACTTCTGAATGAAAACACAGCACACTTGGCTGGTCCCACTCAGTGATGCTAAAAATATTTGCAGTCATTTTACATTTTCTAAGTTATTTCTTGGGTTGTGTCAAAATGTTTGCAAATGACTTCTTTAGAGAATAGATGTAAAAACAAAAGTGTATTTATAATAGATTATTATAAATACGCTCTTCTGTGTAAGACAGTGATGAGTATACGAATGTTTATGAAGAGCAAGTGGATGACGCATTTTAACATCATCAGCACGTTTACTGTCAGTGTGAATGACACACTGAAGCGTCATCAGAACACGAAAATATTAAATATTGTATGTGAGGCTGAGGAAATTACAATAAATACTGTAATATTAATCACATTGCATGAAATTCTGAGCACACGTACTAACATATTTACAGAAGGCAAATATTTTTGTTAATTCGATCACAAAATCATTGCGCCCATTGATTTTTTTCATAAAGATTATATATAAACTGAATTGCAAACATTTGAAAATTTTATTGGGAATTGGGTAATTTAATTAGTACAAAACTTTTTTTTATTAAAGATTAAAATATAAATTGTACATATTGTTTGGACCAGTTCTTTTATTACACTACTAACATGTCTAAATTTACAAAGCTTTATTTGCACAAAACTGAATCAGAATTTATGTATTTACTTATGTAACTGCTTTGCATGTAGTTCACGAAGATCAGTGTAATTATCAGTCTTGGTGCACAGAGGTCCAAGTCCTCAGCTCACAACCAAGGGACCTGGGACCAATTGGGTTGCCCATCGAAGAGAGATGATTAACTAGACCATGCCAGAGTCCAACCATGTTGTGATGACCACATATGGCTGAGGGATGAACCTCTGCCTCAACACCCCTGAGCCTAAAAGAGGGAGGAGGTGGACCAACTCCACTGGAGACTCTGGGAAACAATCCAGAAAGCCCATGAATCATAGGACCAAGACAGAACCCCTCTGTAAAAGGACCTAACTGTGAGAGGCTAGAAGGCAGCAGCAGTTGAGAGGAATGGAAAAACAGCCTCCTCAGGTAAAAGAAGGGGGTGAGAAAAGGGAAACAAGTGTCTTAAAGACCAAGCCAAAATTAATGCCTGGGCTGGATTGGTCTGCTAACATGAGATATAGGCCAAGAAAAATGCTGCCACTGCCTACCAAGGGAGGGGGAATGAGCAACCTAAGAAGTCGCTTAAGCCAGAACTGCAGGCAATAAAGGCACCCCACACCAGGCACCAATGCCAAAATATCCAGGACAATGGGAAAATGCACAAAATGGCCACCAAGTGAGGATGTGCAGTGAAGGCTCAAGGGAGCAAAGGACATGGAGCTGTCACTAGCCCACATCTTTAGGGAGAATCGGAGCAAAGATCAAGAACATCTGATAACTGACTCAATTTCCTGCTATTCAAGCATTCTTGGTTCGGCCAAGCCTCCAAGGAAAAAGAGAGGGTTGTCAGCAAGACAGAATGAATCGGGAATCTTATACCAGAGTCAAAAGGCAGAAGCTGACCCAAACTCAAGTCCATGGTCCCAAAAGTCCATGGTCCAAAGCTTCACTTCCCTCATGGACGTGACCCAAAGGTCAAGTCCATGAGGGAAGTGAAGTTTTGATCCTGCAGGAGAAACCAAGAAGAGCTTTACCTGAGCCAAAGAAGGCACAAGGCAGGATGATGGGAAGTATCTACAGAACTTAGTGAGAAATGGAAGTACTCCTGTGGGGGTGGGGGAGCCAAGAAATCCACCTCTAACATGGATGGAGGATACGAAAAGTCCTCTACTCTAAGCAAAACACCCTCCGCAGACAGAACTAGAGACCAGGAAGGTTCAAATGGTACCCAGACACACTTTTTGGGGTTCCCCCGAGCCCTGGCGGTCTAACATGTAGACCCCGAAGCAGAGCCATATTCCACGCCTGATGCCCGAGATAGGAAGGCATCGTCCCACAGTACAAGATCAGAGCAAGACAATCCCCCTTCTTTCCCAGTAGGAAAGAACTATTCAACAGTCTCCACTATCGAAGTGTATAGGGCAGACCCCAGAGGTGGCCAAGCTACACCCAAAGCTAAACCCTGCCCAGACTCTGAAACCTTCATACAGCCCAAAGCAAAGGTGGAAGAACTAGCTAACCACACCACTCAAAGAAATGGGGAGGCAAATTTTGAACTGGTTTTATTTACCAACCCCCTCCAACTCGGTCCCTAAACACCATAGGGCTAACTCCAGGGCATCCACTTGACCATCAAGCTGCAAACCATGAACATGGACAAAACAGGCCCACAGTACAGCTGCTGTTTGATAAGCCTCCTGTCAAGGGGCAGGCTCAGATAAAATAGACCCAGCAAATGCAATACCTTGTTGTCAAAGAGTTCATATTTACCTTGCTCTTGTCTGTTTTATTAATCGCAAGGGCCTGGCATGACGCGTAGAGCTATCTTGAGTTGTTGCTACAGGGAGTCACTGAGGGACCCCACCAGAAAGAGGTATTTCATTACATTCAACGTTGGATTTTCCTATTACCAATTTTTGCAGAATCTCTTTGAATTATAGAACTGATGCAATGATGTTGTATTTGCCTCATGTGCACTTATACTTTCTTTTATTAATAGTATCACAAATTTACATGTTAATTTGATCACATGTCTGCAGATTGATCTTTAATATTATTATATTTTTATTTTGCAGAACAACAGTAGGTGAGGACGATCCCCGGACGTAGTACTTTACAGTACAATTATTGAGAAGTCTGTGAATCTGCCTGAATCCCTTCTATGGAAAGGAATGAGCTATCAAAACTGTGCTGATGCCATAAAAGAACTTCATGTCTTTCTTAGGTACTAAACAAATATTCAGAAATAAAAACCCTTCATACATGTGTGTATATACTAGTGCTATTAACTGTATGGTCTAAATATTTTTGTAATTTTGTGTAAGTACTTTATACAGATATACTGTGTATATTCCACCACTATAATAATTGTTTGGCAGTAATCAGTAATATATGTTTTATTGTATAAAGTACAATATATATATACAGGTATACAAATTACTTTGAGTTTAGCTATAATATATTTTCAATTCAGGTAATTGTGCTGTCTCTTTTGGAATATTATTACAGTATTGTACTTGTTTGTGATGTAATTCCTCTATAAGAATCATATGTATATATGAACATATTTTATGGTTTGGACAACAAGTATACTGTAGTATCATTTTATGTACATATTTATGTTCAGTATTTACTACCGAGTATTTCAAGTGTTCATAAATCTACACACACACATATATTAGAAATCAATATACACCTTGTGTACATTAACAGTTCAGATTGAACCAATGAAAGGTTATTCATAAATTGTTTTTTATTTCCTTGAAACCAGTGTTAAACTAGATAAGTTTCAACCCCATTAAGACAATTGAGAAAGTGATTGTCAAAAGAAGGCACCTAGCTGGGAAAACTTATGTAGTACCATCAGTGTCACTGGATATTGAAAAGGTGTTAAATATCACTTAGGATACCAATACAAGAACAAAAGGACACAAAGCAAGTGATATCAAAGGCATTGGATACATCAAGGATTATATTGAGGGACACATGGAAAGCAAAATATACAATTGTTCTGAAAATCGGTACATTAAACAAAGAGGTGCACAATTGTAAGTAAAACAAGGCAGTTAAGGAGCAGGGTGGCATTCCATTAAGTGCCCATGAGTTACGTGTGTATGGCAAATACTTAATCTAGTCAAAGCGGGTCCATAGAATTACCAAAATCTACCCAAATCCTGCTAGCATTGCATAAGTAATGAAGAAATATGGTACAGTGGTACCTCGGTTTAAGAATGCCCGTTTACGAACTTTTCAGGTTACGAGCCCGATTTTTTCGGAAAATTTGAATTGGGTTACTAACTTTACCTCGGGATACGAGTTTGTTGATATGCGCACGGCCGACCTAGCTTTATGCCTAGGTACAAATTTTATTTACATAAGTAAAATATTTGTACAAGTAAAATATAAAATAATTAAAATAAGTAAAATATAAAGTAAATTAGCTGAAGCTACATGATAATACTGTACAGCAAATGTGATAATTAATGAAGAAACAAGAACCCCTATTGTAATTGAATTATCAGAAATTAGCCTTCACTGGTAATAAGCCTATAATACAGTAAATGACTGATTAACAACTGCTATAAAAGACATGATGAATAAAATAATTGTGCCACAAAAATAAACATAATGAGTAACTCCAGTTCAGAAAGGAGGTAATATAGCTGACAATTACAGACCAATTTAAAATCTACCGATATTATAAAAAAGATTTGAAAAAATTATAAACAGCCCTACTCTTTCTTATCTTTTAAAATTCAAAATTCAACATTAAGTCTGTCAGATTGGATTCTGTTCCCAGAAAGAGCACCAATTACACCATTCTTAGTCTGCTTGATATAATATACACAGGCCTTGACAAAAAAGGAGTTCTCAAGTGGCCTTTTCATTGACCTGACAAAGGCCTTTGATGCTGTAAACCATAACTACTGTATCTCATACTTAAGCTTCATCACTATGGAATCCGAGGCCTTGTTCTAAACTACTGTATATTCGATCATATCTTAATGAGACACCAATATGTAGCCATCAATGACATTACCTTCCCCACTCTACCATTAACAGGAGGAGTGCCACAGGGCAGCAACTCGGACCTCTCCTATTTCTTATACAGGTATACAACAATTTGTTATATACAATTTCTTGCCTTGCTAAATGTCTCTAACATCCTTAAAACTATACTATTTGCTGACAAAACTACTTTCATAAATTCAAACCCCCCAACCCACACACACTAAATATAAATAATATTTTTAGATAGATAGATATATACAAGAGTTGTTACATTCTTGTACAGCCACTAGTACGCGTAGCGTTTCGGGCAGGTCCCTGGAAAACGATCCCCTGCCGCGAAGAATCGTTTTTTCATCCAAGTACACATTTTACTGTTGCGTTAAACAGAGGCTACAGTTAAGGAATTACGCCCAGTAAATCCTCCCCGGCCAGGATACGAACCCATGACATAGCGCTCGCGGAACGCCAGGCGAGTGTCTTACCACTACACCACGGAGACTGTTAATTCATTATTGTAAATAATGAATTAGAAAAAGTCCACTCATGGATGTCAACCAACAAACTCACACTAAACTTAGAAAATACCTACTACATTTTATTTGGAAGTAAATCATCCAACCAATTTAACTTCAGATAAACAATGAGAAAACAATATCAAATAAAATAATGGCACCACTTATATGCATAATGTTTAAGGCAAGATGTGGGGAACAAAAAACAAAAAACTTAAAAACTAAGACTTAAAACTAATTGAGATCAAACTCATGAATTGAACTGAAGAAGAAAAAAAGAATGACAATAATTACATGTTGAATGGAACAGCAGAAATTGCAATAGAACTGCAGATAGTAATTTTTAACTAAATAATCAGATGGACTACAATTTTCTTTAAATTTATACATTTACCTGATTTACCTGAAAGCCATTAACTCTAGTGGTCCCAATGAGGACAGGAAGCTGGCGACTTGTCAAAAGTCCCCCCCATTTGCCTAGAAGTTTTTCAGGTAGATTTTAAAACTTAACGCAGTTTTGGTGGGTAGTAGGTTCCATGGGTTTATAACCCAGTGGGTGAAAAATATATGACATATCAGCAATTTTACAAGTTGGTCATTAAGCATTAAGCATTATGTTTGATAATAGCAAGATATAGGTTGACAGTTGGGAAGTAAGGTTACATGGAGTTAATTAGGTAGTACTTAGTTTTCCTCTTAAACTAATTGAGAGAGGGGCAGTCTTTGACATGATTGGGAAGGTCATTCCACATTTTGGGACGATTGACTTGCAGTGTGTTTCTAGTGTTTAAAACAGTGTTATCTGTTAAATTATGGACCTACCCAAAATGCTATGCATGTTAGTGGCTTTGCAAGAATGTAAGAACACCAATGTTATGTTCTCCCACAAATCCAATGTACAGTACCTTTAAAAAAGAAAGAAAAAATGAATGAATGAATAAATAAATAAATAAATAATTCACTGTGTCAGGGGACAGGAAGCCAGAGTGTAGTCATACAAGTTAGGATTTTATCAAAGTCAACAGGGTTGAATTACTAACCGCACCCAGGATGCAACCCCACAACTAGCTGACAAACTCCTGAGTAACTACTTGCTGCTAGGTGAATAGAGGCATTAGGTGAAAGGAAATTTATCCAACCATTTCTGTCCCAACCGGGATTCGAACCCGGAATTCTTGATTGAGAGTCGAGAATGAACTGGAATGAAAGTACTACCGGGACCCTTCAATTATGTCCTCTCATCCCCATGTTTCGCTGATGCCAATGATGTCGGGATTCTCAGCCTCCATGTATGCACATAATTCATCAATATTATTTACAGTACTGTACTAAGCTTTTGGCATTTGAGTAGAGGCAATTTAAATACCTGACATTGCTCCTAGGAGCTGAGAGACTGTTCCTGCTTTCTGCACTAGATGAAGGGCTAAGTCCTCTCCTCCATCTACTAACTTGATGATTCTTAGCTTTTTAATAATCAAAAAATGCAATACCTTGCATATGTGGCATAACAACCCACGTCACAACTACCAAATTAAAAATATTACATAAC
This sequence comes from Procambarus clarkii, assembly GCF_040958095.1. Classification (NCBI taxonomy): domain Eukaryota; kingdom Metazoa; phylum Arthropoda; class Malacostraca; order Decapoda; family Cambaridae; genus Procambarus; species Procambarus clarkii. The sequence continues at coordinate 27,399,357 of NC_091176.1, forward strand.
ACCCAATTATTCAAAACATATAGCAACAGATTGACGAAAAAATGGACCTTGGAGTCAAAATCTACCATTCACTGAAATTTACACAACAGGTAGGAGCAGCAGTACTTTATAAGGAAAAGAAGGTAGTGGTTCAACTGTAAAAATCTTTGGTGCGCAAGAGTAAAGTACAGTTACATTGAGTTACATACATAATGTTGGATTTAAAGATAGAGATAGTACATACAATACCTAAAGCCACTAAAATGCATAGCGTTTCGGGCAAGGTGTTGGGGGAGAAAAAAATACTTAGACTAAAACTTAATAGTAATTGAGCTTAAAGTATAAATTGTGTTGAAAAAAATAAAAAAGGGGAGGAACAAGGCAGAGAATAGCAATTATACAAGTTGGTCAACAAACAGCACTGATTACAATAGTAAGACATGGGTTGACATTTAGGGGTAAAGTAGGTTACATGGAGTTTATTAGGTAGTTTTTAGTTTTTATCTTAACCTGGTTCAAGTTCAAGTATGTTTATTGAGATAAGCAATAAATACATCTCAAAGGGATAGAGTAGCTTAGGCTATTTCTACCCCCCTTAAACTGGTTGAGAGAGGTACAGTCTTGACATGATTGGGAAGGTCATTCCACATTATGGGTCCTTTAATTTGTAGAGCATTTCTAGTTTGATTAATAAGTCGTACTCTTGGGATATCAAATAGGTATTTGTTTCTGGTGTGGTGCCCATGGGTTCTGTTACAACCTTCTAAGAAGCTTTTAAGGTCATGATTGACATTACAGTTTAGAGTTTTAAATATATACAGTAGAGTACACATGAGAGGATGTGCAGTGACTTAATATCTAATATATTTAGAGATTTGAGTAAAGGTACCGAGTGTTGTCTGGGGCCAAAGTTAGATATTGTTCTAATAGCAGCTTTGTGTTGGTTAATTAGAGGACGTAAATGATTTTGGGTAGTAGAACCTCAAGCACAAATACCATAGTTGAGATAAGAATAGATGAGAGAGTAATAGAGCATCACCAGGGCAGGGCGAGGTACAAAATATCTGATTTTAGAAAGAATGCCAACAGCAGGCAATGAGTCACAATAACGTGCCTGAAGTATGTTGACCAGACCACACACTAGAAGGTGAAAGGACGACGACGTTTCGGTCCGTCCTGGACCATTCTCAAGTCGATTGTGATGAGGAAGATTGATTGATTGATAAAGATTAAGCCACCCAAGAGGTGGCACGGGCATGAATAGCCAGTAAGTGGTGGCCCTTTTGAACCATTACCAGTATCAATACTGTACCTGTAGATGATACTGGAGATCTGTGGAGGTGCGACTGTACCCTGCGTGACAAGAGATGTCTCCCGTCAGTGAGACATCAGTGAGACAAGTAGATGTAGGCAATAAATAGGCAAGAGAGTGGTGAGGAACAAAGTAAGGTGTAGTAGAGGGGATAGTAGTAGGAATTAGAACTGCAGAGGGCCTATTGGCCCACACGAGGCAGCTCCCACTATAACCACCGAATGAGAAAGAGATAGTAATAGAAATAAGAAGAGGATAGCAAGGGAACGTAAGAGAAAACAATGAACAGAAAAAAAGGGAGAAAGAAGAGAAAGAGAAAGAAAAGGAAAGAGAAAGAAAGATAAATGGAAGGGTAAGATTATGTTAGGTCACGTTTGTTTGAAAGATTAGAGAATTTGAGTATGTACTGACCGGGGGGGTCCGGCCGCTGGCCTGCGGTGGGGGTGCAGCGCCGGTCCCCAAGTGTCCCGCTGTCCGCAGCTAATACTTTGCCCAGTCTAGGTGCTAGTAAGCCCTACTTGTAGTCACACCCCCTTCTCCTTATCCATTAGGTCTTTTACGGCCTCTTGGCCGGGTACATTACGTGTTATGTGGTCTCTCACTTATTAGTTATTCTTTGTGTCCTGCCTGTTATATCCTAGTGTTATATAATTACTACACATTTGCACTCGGCCTTAATTCTAGTACCAGTTAACCTTTAGGTTTCTGCAGAATTAGTTTCCATGTCACTATAGGCTAAGGTCTCATACTTACTACGGGTGTACCTTTTAAGTTAAATCTAGTCCTTGGAATTGTTACTGTTAATTCTTACTTTATATATTTACTTTATATATTTACTTTATATATTTTAATATAAACGTTATATATTTACATGTTCAATATTAAGTTTTATATAATATCAACTTTGTTAAGTCTATAATATAAACCGTGTTTAATATAAACTTTATATAATTACTTACTTTATGTGAACTTTATATATTTACATGTTCTGCAGAATTTAATCTTCAATAAACTTTAACGCCCCATACTGCCAGTATCTTTCTCCCCTGGTCAGAAAAAACTAACACTACCTAATAAATTCCTTGTAACCTACCTCACTCCTCTATTGTCAACCCATGTCTATTATTTTCTTTTTTTTAATCAACACTGTTTGTCAACCTATTGTATTTGTGCTGTTTTTTCAGTCATGTTCCCCCTTTTTTTTATCTTTATTTGTATTTGTTCTCGACACTTTTTATTCTTTATGCTCAATTAGTATTAAGTTCTAGATATTAATGTTTTTCTTGCCCGAAACGCATTGCGTAATAGTGGCTTTAGGCATTGTATGTACTAGCTCTATCTATATATCAATCCATTAATGTAACATCACTTGTATGTATATACCTTACCTGAATAAACATATTTATTTATTTATTTATTTACTGTGAAAGGGAAGAGGGGTATGGGGTGCATAATAAATGAACTAAACTAAACAAGTCGTCTACTGTAATTTCGGATACCGGGCTAGAAACAACTTCGTTCACTGAGAAATTTGTACTTCCAAACCAATTTGTTCGTATATGCGCTGGTTTGTGTTCGCTGCTGTTCTCGTCTGAATAAATACATAACACTTCATCATATAATTATTAGCGCTTCCATTAACAATGCTTAGCGCACTGTTTGTATTACTTTGTTAACAAAGCGCTCTCGTATCAGAGAAGGGAAGGGAAGAGAACTCTCAGGGGGGAAAGCGCTGTAACGAACGGTTATGTTACGTTGTTGGGTACATTAGATACAGTGTTTAGTTAGTTTCATATTTATTTAATAGTCCTAGATACAGCAGTGTCGTAGACGTTGAGACGGGGCTTGGAGCAGAGCAGAGAGCTGAGTGTGGCCGGAGTCGCGGAGCTCTATGTGGGAGAGCGTTGTAGCTCGATGAGGTCGTAGTCTGCTGTCTGCTCTGTGTTGAGGCTGTAGCATCTTGGGTCGATTAGAACTGTACACGTCGAGTGCTACATTGTTGACTTGAAATTGTACTGCTTTGCTATTCGATTGATTGATTGATGATAAAGATTAAGCCACCCAAGAAGTGGCACGAGTATGAATAGCCTGTAAGTGGTGACCCTTTTGAGCCATTACCAGTATTAAGAGCTGATACTGGAGATCTGTGGAGGTGCGACTGCACCCTGCGTGACGGGAGATGTCTCCCGAGGTTTGCTATTCGATTGATTGATTGATAAAGATTAAGCCACCCAAAAGGTGGCACGGGCATGAATAGCCCATAAGTGGTGGCCCTTTTGAGCCATTACCAGTATCAAGAGCTGATACTGGAGATCTGTGGAGGTGCTACTGCACCCTGCGTGACGGGAGATGTCTCCCGTGTTTGCTATTCTCAAATCGCTTGCTTATATACGGTGACTACACCTCACAATAAGTAGGAGGGCAGAAACCGTTACCTGTAAATAGGGATAGGATTATAGCTTGTGTAGTTAGTGCTAATTAGTTATGCCATTAAGATGATGAGATAATGGAGCAAGTATAAGGCTTACTCGCTACAGTGGTGAAGCCTCACTTTGATTATTGACTCCAAGCATTGAAACCTCATTATCATAAGATACCCCCTCGGTACCCTTACTCAAATCTCTGAATATGTTAGACATTAAGTCACTGCACATTCTCTCATGTGTATTATACATATATAAAACGCTAAACTATAATGCCAATCCTGATCTCAAAAGCTTCATAGAAGGATGTAACAGAACCCATGAGCACCACACCAGAAATAAATACAGTTTTGATATTCCTAGAGTACGACTTAATCAAACTAGAAATGCTCTACAAATCAAGGGGCCCAGAATGTGGAATGACCTTCCCAACCATGTTAAAGACTGTACCTCTCTCATCCAGTTCCCGTTGAGGAACCATGGACGGAGAGGTAACGTTAGGGCGGCGGTGGGCGCCCCCGACGGAGCTGATCCCGACATGCCCCCCCCTGACGGGATCCCCCTGGAAGCTGCTTGGAAGGAAACTATGGTCGAATTCCTTGCAGCTATCGCACCCAGGGGCCAGGAAACCGGATGGGGGGAGGAACTCCTCGACGAGGCAATCACTGACCTGGTCAGTGGTAACGGCCATAACGTGGATAGGATCCTCGAGCGCCATGCTCGGGTGGTTACTACAGCCAAAAGATCTGGTGACCACGCACTGCGCCCCCGCCCTGCGCGTCGGCAGAGACCCCCCCCAACAAACCGTGCCGATCCAACCCAACCTCCGATTGGACGTAAGAGGGAACGAAGGGCACAGTATGTTCTGTGTCAGAGCCTGTACGAGAAGGATCGTTCAAAAGCTGCTGCGCGCGTCCTTTCCGGAGACTGGAAGGTTACCCCCACAGAGGTGGAACCAGCCCGTCTCTTTCCATTCTGGGAAACGCTATTCTCTAGACCCACATCGCCGGACCGCCGCCCAATTCGCGACCGTGATCCAGTCAATCAGCAACTAGGGAACCCAATAACACCAGAGGAAATCCTTGTTGCTCTCAAGGCAAGTAGCAGTGCTGCTCCTGGCCCAGACGGTATCACTATACGTTTACTTAAAGCTATACCAATCAGAGTGTTCGCAAAACTGTTTAATCTGTGGTTGGTAAACGAATCCCTGCCACATCCGTTTCGCAAGAACAAAACGGTGCTTATACCTAAGAAACCTAACCCAGACTCTCCTTCCCATTATCGCCCCATAACGATGTCATCAACGATAGTAAGGCTGTTCCATAAGATTCTGAGCAGCAGACTCTCTGAGGCAGTCAGGATCGACAGGCGGCAGAAGGCATTCATCCCCGTTGACGGATGCCCTGAAAACCTGGTGATCCTGGATGCCCTCCTAGCTGAGGCTCGTGCGCTTAAACACAACACGCACCTGGCGTTTCTGGATATGGAGAAGGCTTTCGATAGCGTCTCCCATCCGGCCATTCACCGGGCCATGAAACGTAAAGGCATCCCGAAGCCTTTACGGACTTATATCATGTCGGGCTATGACAGGTCCTCAACCATTATAACCAGCCAAGGTGAGAAGTCGAAGGACATCCTGATCACTAGGGGGGTGAAACAGGGTGACCCCCTGTCTCCATTTCTTTTCAACCTGATAATTGACGAGGCAATTACCAGGGCTAAAGACCTGGGGCTAGGGGTTGGTCTGGGCGGCGAAAAGGTATCAGCGCTGGCGTTCGCCGACGACCTGGTTGTGGCAGCGGAAACGGCTGCCGGACTACAGACACTCATAACCAGTATTTGCCGCACGCTGCGCGGCTCTGGTCTCAAAGTAAACGCCGCAAAATGCCGGACGCTGAGCATAGCGATTGATGCGCATCGGAAGACATGGCATGTCCCCACCAGGAAGGCATATTATGTCGGAGACGATGCAATCGGTACTATGAGTGTGGCGGACGAGTACAAGTACTTAGGGATACTGATCGGAGCCGGGGGCAGACGCTTATCCTATGGTTCCCTGTTTGAGGACGGCCTGACCAACATCACCAAGGCGCCGCTCAAACCCCAACAGAGGTTATACCTACTAAAGCACCACCTAATCCCCAAAATGAACCACCGCCTTGTCCTCGGACACGTGGCTAAAACGGAGTTGGCGAGGTTGGACCGGCGGCTGCGACACGCCACTCGTGGCTGGCTGCGGCTGCCCCATGACACCCCCAACGCCTTTATCCACGCCGACGTCAAGGACGGCGGACTAGGGATACCCGACTTTGCCACATCGATCCGGCTACAAAAGAACAAGCGGCTCGGGGCGCTGACCGGATCAGCGGACCCAGTGGTGGTGGCAGCGGCTCTCCTACCCGCATTCCAAGCGAGAATGCGCCGGTGGGTAGACCCGGCCACGGCCGCTGGAACGCCATCCAGCAGGACGACCGAGTGCGCTAGAAGATGGAGGGCAAAACTGTACAGCATGGTCGACGGCGCCGGCCTCGCTTCCTCTTGTGAGGTCCCATCCTGTCACAAGTGGGTTGCGTCCGGCACCCGTTTGCTAAGCGGGGGAGATTTTGCCCACGCCGTCCAAATTAGGGCAAACGCTGTAGCCACGCCGTCTAGGGCGGCCAGGGGTAGACCCGAGGCTTCTGGTCTCTGTGACGCTTGTCGGAAACCAGGAACCCTGGGCCACATATCCCAGGCCTGCCATAAGACACACGGGGCTCGGGTGAAACGTCACGACGACATCACCCGGTTCGTAGCTGGCCGATTGCGGCAAAGAGGCTTTGAGGTGGAGCGTGAGGTCCGTATACCAGACGGAGGGACCTTCTGCAAGCCAGATATTATAGCTTGCAAAGGTGATGAGGCCTTCATATTAGACACCCAGGTCTCAGCTGATAACTTCCCACTCTCCCGTCCACATCAGAGCAAGTGCGACAAATACGGCACCCCCGAGATCCTGCAGAAGGTCCGGGAGTATACCGGTAAGCCCACAGTATCCGCCTCCTCAATAACCCTTAATTGGAGAGATGGATGGTGCAAGGAGAGTGCGCGTGGTCTACAAGGTATGGGTCTCACCAAGAGCGATCTCGAGATTTGCTCCGTGAAGGCCCTGACCTGGACATATTCGATATACAGAATATGGTCCAAGGCCACATCAAGGGGCAGGCCCCCCTAGCCCCGGGGTCACTGTGCACAGGGTGCATAAGGGTAACTATAGTCACGCTTAGGTGAACCGCAGCCAAGTCAGCTGGTAGCCAACTATCTAAGCAGTTTCGTCATCTGGAGTACCACTTCTCCTAATGGCGTCTCACAAGAGGGTGGATGACCTGGCAGAGCCCGCGAGTAGATAAGGCGGCGTCCGGAGGGACCCCATGCGCATACATGATAACCCTCCCGCTCCGGGGCCGAGTTAGGAGCATCCACTGTGTCTAGTTTTCCATGTATGCCGATGTCAAATCATCATCCCTGCCGATTGGGCAGCCTGCTGCTTTGGCCTTCAGCGTTTGTTTGTTCTTTTTACATGTTATACTGTGCACCCCTACCTATGTGTGCTGTGTCCCATATAGAAAAAACCAAACACAAAAGAATTTTCCATTAATATTTTTGTTTATTTTCAGGTTATTATTATGTATTATTAGTATCATCTTAACTCTTGTGGGTGTGATGAGATCTGCCATATATGTTTATTTTAGTTTGTGTGTGTTAGGGTATTAGGTATGCTTAGGGGTCCGTCTCGCCATGCCCTGTGGCTGGGGGGATCGGGCTCCGAAGCTACATAAAAACCCTATACCCCCCCGAAGTGGCAAGGGGAGTTAGGGGACAAAAAAAAAAAAAAATAAAAACGAAGCTATACCTAATAAATTCCCTGTAACCTACCTTACCCTTCTATTGTCAACCAATGTCTGTTTTTTTTAAAGAGCGCTGTTTGTCGACATAATTGTATTTGTGCGGCTTTTTCATCTATGTTTTCATTTCTTGTTTTCATTCTACTCATTATGCTCAATTAGTATTAAGCTTGTCATTTAAGTTTATCATGCCCGAAACGCTTTGCGTAATAGTGGCTTTAGGCATTGCATGTACTAGCTCTACCTATAAGTCAACCATTCTTTGTAAAAATTTATTGTATGTATGTACCTTACCTAAATAAACATTTTATTTTATTTTATTTTTTTATTTTTTATTTTAAGATATAGTTTCACCGAAGAAAGTTCAAAACCGGCCGATATAAATATCCCAGAACTAAGTCAACTCTCATACCAAGAATGGTTAAGGGCCACAGAGCTAACCTTATTTACTTATTTATTTATAAACAAGATGGTATAACCACACTGCAAACCACACATGACAGAGCGGATTTCACCGAAACGTTTAAAACACTGAATAATTTGGAGGATGTTGAACCAGACAATTTCTTCAAGATGTCAGATGCAACACAAACAAGGAACAACGGTTTCAAGCTTAACAAACCTCAATGTAGATCTGAAAACAGGAGCTGCTTTTTAACCCACAGGGTTATAAACCCATGGAACTACCTACCCGCCGAGGCCGTAAATGTCAAAACACTTGAATTTTAAGATCTAGCGTGAAAAAAATCATCAAAATAAATGGGGGGACCTTTGACAGGCTGCCGGCTTCTAACAAGAAGCGGCTTCCTGTCTTCGTCGAGGCCACTAGTGTTAGTGAATCATAAGAACATAAGAACAAGGTAACTGCAGAAGACCTATTGGCCCATACGAGGCAGCTCCTATCTATAACCACCCAATCCCACTCATATACATGTCCAACCCGCGCTTGAAACAATCGAGGGACCCCACCTCCACCACGTTACGCGGTAATTGGTTCCAAAAATCAACAACCCTGTTACCGAACCAGTATTTACCCAAGTCTTTCCTAAATCTAAACTTATCCAATTTATACCCATTGTTTCGTGTTCTGTCTTGTGTTGATACTTTTTTAGTTAGTTAGTTTAGTTCATTTATTATGCACCCCATACCCATCTTGTGGGTGGTAGTGGAAAGGGCATGTAATGGCTGTTATCCCCTTTGTTATGTCCATTCATCCACTTGTAAACCTCTATCATGTCACCCCTAACTCTTCGCCTTTCCAGTGAATGCAACTTAAGCTTTGTTAATCTTTCTTCATATGAAAGATTTCTAATTTGGGGAATTAACTTAGTCATCCTACGCTGGACACGTTCAAGTGAATTTATATCCATTCTATAATACGGCGACCAAAACTGAACTGCATAATCTAAATGGGACCTAACCAGAACAAGATATAACTGAAGAACAACACCAGGAGTCTTGTTACTAACGCTTCGATTAATAAATCCCAGTGTCCTATTTGCCTTATTACGAACATTCAGGCATTGATCATTTTGTTTTAAATTCTTACTAATCATATCTCCCAGATCCCTTTCGCAATCCGACTTCGCAATCTCAACACCATCAAGCTCGTCGTATCTTGTAACTCTATCATCATTACCTAGCCTCAGAACTTTACATTTATCAGCATTAAACTGCAGACTCGGGTAAATTCAGGTAAAATATAAAAGTATATCTAACTCGTTTTCTTTGAAACGGTCTGAATAATTTGATTTCTGCAAATGAAATTTATCTGAGGGGTCACTGACATATATTGGTCTCGACGAAAGAAAGGATTAGTAGAAATTCTAAGAGAGAATCAAATAGTTTCCGACTTTCATATTATTTCACCTGTCAGCTAATGATATTAGGTGAACATGCTTGTGCTTTAATTTTATTTAGTAGCCCCTCATATATAATATGGTATTAGTAGTAGAAGTAGTACATTGTACTACCCAAGCTTTTAATCAAAACAAAATGCATAAATTGCATTGTATGCATTGTATGTACTAGCTCTATCTATAAAGCCAACAAACTTTGTAAAATCTCTTTATGTATGTACCTTACCTAAATAAAAATTATTATTATTATTATTATTATTAAATTCACTACACAATTGAGGTTCTTATTTGCGTCTTATTTCATTGTAAAAGGAGTTAATTTCCAAACAGGGTTGTATAAATAAATCTTATCTTATCTTTGCATTCAATTTTGTACGGTAATTTTTCAAACTTAAAATGTAAATAGCTATATATATATACCCCCTCTAAATGAAAAATGGCCTAATTTAACATATGTGCTAAAAATATTAACATAAATAATTCGTTTTTTAGATAACAAGATATTCATAGCAATAAGGTTTCTTGGAATGGCCTATAATGCACGCAAATACTAGTTTACGCACTTTTCGGGTAGTACGCCTGGAATTTCAAAATGGCGTTCAAACGGCGGTTGGTCGTTAAAGGCTCAGGCGCTTAGTAGCGTCGCTGCCGCCATCGCGACAACATGTACCGCTCATTTCCGACAGCAACATTGCTCCAGGTAAGAGTGATAATTCTTTTTGACATATTTATATCTTATATATACACAGTATATAGAATTATATAATATAATGGGGTTTCGCGTATATAGTTTGCTTCGAACAATGCCTATCAATGTTAGTTTAGTTCGTTTATTATGCACCCCATACCCATCTTGAGGTGCTTCCGGGGCTTAGTGTCCCCGCGGCCCGGTCGTCGACCAGGCCTCCTGGTTGCTGGACTGATCAACCAGGCTGTTGGACGCGGCTGCTCGCAGCCTGACGTATGAGTCACAGCCTGGTTGATCAGGTATCCTTTGGAGGTGCTTATCCAGTTCTCTCTTGAACACTGTGAGGGGTCGGCCAGTTATGCCCCTTATGTGTAGTGGAAGCGTGTTGAACAGTCTCGGGCCTCTGATGTTGATAGTTCTCTCTGAGTACCTGTTGTACCTCTGCTGGGCGGTAGTGGAAAGGGTTACAGAGGCACATAATGGGCTCAGGGACTGAACCCCACAATTCATTTAGCTATTCAAGTTACAATCTTGATGAGCTAGTTACAAAATTCAATATAAGTCGTCACATTAACAATGGGTTCGAGATCGACCTCAAGTACAGGTTCTAAATTAAGCACCTGACATATGTGGAGAGCTAGTGTCACAATTTATGTTTGTCCTGCACACCGCCCCCCATCCAGTGGGCAGCGGTGGATAGGTTACAATCACTCGGTTACTACCTACAGTTAGCAGACTGGGGATATTTGGCTAAAATTTCTGGTAGCAGATCAGGTCCCCCATTTGTTCCGATTTTTTTTCAAATTGGATTTTACAATTCAAGTGTTATGTTATTTACTGCTTTAGCAGATAGGCGGTTCCATGGGTTTATAACCCTGTGGGTGAAAATATAGCTTATGTTTTCAGTCCTACACTGCGGCTTGTTGGACTTGAAACCGTTGTTCCTTGTTTGTGTTCCATCTGACCTTTTGAAGTTGTTCTCTGGATCCATATCTTCGAAACTGTTCAATATTTTAATAGGCAGGCGATGAGTCACAATAACGTGGCTGAAGTATGTTGACCAGACCACACACTAGAAGTTGAAGGGACGACGAGTTTCGGTCCGTCCTGGACCATTCTCAAGTCGATTCAAGTCGATATTTTAATAGTTTCGGTGAGATCCATCCTGGCATGCCTAGTTTGCAGTGTTAGCCCTGTGACCCTCAACCGTTCATGGTATGAAACTAGACCTCATTCTGCAATTATTTTTGTCGCCTGGTGTTCAATTTTCTCCATGAAAGGTTGGGCGCGGGGTGGGTTCTCTGTCGGCCTCCAAGTGGGTTCTCTGTCGGCCTCCAAGTGGGTTCTCTGTCGGGCTCCAAGTGGGTTCTCTGTCGGGCTCCAAGTGGGTTCTCTGTCGGGCTCCAAGTGGGTTCTCTGTCGGGCTCCAAGTGGGTTCTCTGTCGGGCTCCAAGTGGGTTCTCTGTCGGGCCCCAAGTGGGTTCTCTGTCGGGCTCCAAGTGGGTTCTCTGTCGGGCCCCAAGTGGGTTCTCTGTCGGGCCCCAAGTGGGTTCTCTGTCGGGCCCCAAGTGGGTTCTCTGTCGGGCCCCAAGTGGGTTCTCTGTCGGGCCCCAAGTGGGTTCTCTGTCGGGCCCCAAGTGGGTTCTCTGTCGGGGCTCCGGGGTGGGTTCTCTGTCGGGGCTCCGGGGTGGGTTGTCGGTCGGGGCTCCGGGGTGGGTTGTCGGTCGGGGCTCCGGGGTGGGTTGTCGGTCGGGGCTCCGGGGTGGGTTGTCGGTCGGGGCTCCGGGGTGGGTTGTCGGTCGGGGCTCCGGGGTGGGTTGTCGGTCGGGGCTCCGGGGTGGGTTGTCGGTCGGGGCTCCGGGGTGGGTTGTCGGTCGGGGCTCCGGGGTGGGTTGTCGGTCGGGGCTCCGGGGTGGGTTGTCGGTCGGGGCTCCGGGGTGGGTTGTCAGTCGGGGCTCCGGGGTGGGTTGTCGGTCGGGGCTCCGGGGTGGGTTGTCGGTCGGGGCTCCGGGGTGGGTTGTCGGTCGGGGCTCCGGGCAGGCTTTAGGTACTCAACTGGCGGGCTCTGGGTGGGTGACTGTTCGGGCTCCAGGTGGGTGTCTGTCCGGCTTCGGGTGGGTTCTTGGTAGGGCTTGGGGGGTGTGGGTTCTTGGTAGGGCTTGGGGGGTGTGGGTTCTTGGTAGGGCTTGGGGGGATGTGGGTTCTTGGTAGGGCTTGGGGGGGTGTGGGTTCTTGGTAGGACTTGGGGGGGGGGGTGTGGGTTCTTGGTAGGACTTGGGGGGGTGTGGGTTCTTGGTAGGGCTTGGGGGGGTGTGGGTTCTTGGTAGGGCTTGGGGGGGTGTGGGTTCTTGGTAGGGCTTGGGGGGGTGTGGGTTCTTGGTAGGGCTTGGGGGGGTGTGGGTTCTTGGTAGGGCTTGGGGGGGTGTGGGTATTTTGTAGGGCTTGGTGGGGGGGTGTGGGTACTTGGTAGGGCTTGGGGGGGTGTGGGTTCTTGGTAGGGCGTGGGGGGGTGTGGGTTCTTGGTAGGGCTTGGGGGGGTGTGGGTTCTTGGTAGGGCTCGGGGGGGTGTGGGTTCTTGGTAGGGCTCGGGGGGGTGTGGGTTCTTGGTAGGGCTCGGGGGGGGGGGTGTGGGTTCTTGGTAGGGCTCGGGGGGGTGTGGGTTCTTGGTAGGGCTCGGGGGGGTGTGGGTTCTTGGTAGGGCTCGGGGGGGTGTGGGTTCTTGGTAGGGCTCGGGGGGGTGTGGGTTCTTGGTAGGGCTCGGGGGGGTGTGGGTTCTTGGTAGGGCTCGGGGGGGTGTGGGTTCTTGGTAGGGCTTTGGGGGGTTGGGTTCTCTGTAGGGCTCAGGGTGTTTTCATGGTAGGACTAGGGGTGGGTTCTCTGTAGGGATCAGGGTGGGTTCTCGGTAGGGCTCTGGGTGGGTTCTCGGTCGGGCTCGGGGCGGGCTCCAGGTACTCAACTGACGGGTTCCAGTTCACACAACTGGCGGGCTCCGGTTCACTCAACTGGCGGGCTCCGGTTTATTAAACTGGCGGGCTCCGGGTGTTTGACTGGTCGGGCTCCGGGTGGGTGACTGTTCGGGCTCCAGGTGGGTGTCTGTCCGGCTTCGGGTGAGTTCTCGGTAGGGCTTGGGGGTGGGTTCTCGGTAGGGCTTGGGGTGGGTTCTCGGTAGGGCTTGGGGGTGGGTTCTCGGTAGGGCTTGGGGCTGAGTTCTCGGTAGGGCTTGGGGCTGAGTTCTCGGTAGGGCTTGGGGCTAGGTTCTCGGTAGGGCTTGGGGCTGGGTTCTCGGTAGGGCTTGGGGCTGGGTTCTCGGTAGGGTTTGGGGCTGGGTTCTCGGTAGGGCTTGGGGGGTGGGTTCTCAGTAGGGCTTGGGGGGTGGGTTCTTGGTAGGGCTCGGGGTGGGCTCTTTCGGGATCGGGATAGGCTCTCGGGCTTGGGGAACCTCTGTAGGGCTCGGGGTAGGTTCTTGGTCGGGCTCAGGGTGGGTTCTCGGTAGGGCTCGGGGCGGGCTCCAGGTACTCAACTGACGGGTTCCAGTTCACTCAACTGGCGGGCTCCGGTTCACTCAACTGGCGGGCTCCGGTTTACTAAACTGGCGGGCTCCGGGTGTTTGACTGGTCGGGCTCCGGGTGGGTGACTGTTCGGGCTCCAGGTGGGTGTCTGTCCAGCTTCGGGTGGGTTCTTGGTAGGTATTAGGGCAGGGTTCTTGGTAGGGCTTGGGGGTGGGTTCTTGGTAGGGCTTGGGGGTGGGTTCTTGGTAGGGCTTGGGGGTGGGTTCTTGGTAGGGCTCGGGGGGGTGTGGGTTCTTGGTAGGGCTCGGGGGGGGGGGTGTGGGTTCTTGGTAGGGCTCGGGGGGGTTGGGTTCTTGGTAGGGCTCGGGGGGGTGTGGGTTCTTGGTAGGGCTCGGGGGGGTGTGGGTTCTTGGTAGGGCTCGGGGGGGTTGGGTTCTCTGTAGGGCTCGGGGTGGGTTCTTGGTAGGGCTCGGGGTGGGTTCTCGGTAGGGCTCGGGGCGGGCTCCAGGTACTCAACTGACGGGTTCCAGTTCACACAACTGGCGGGCTCCGGTTCACTCAACTGGCGGGCTCCGGTTTATTAAACTGGCGGGCTCCGGGTGTTTGACTGGTCGGGCTCCGGGTGGGTGACTGTTCGGGCTCCAGGTGGGTGTCTGTCCGGCTTCGGGTGGGTTCTCGGTAGGGCTTGGGGGTGGGTTCTCGGTAGGGCTTGGGGTGGGTTCTCGGTAGGGCTTGGGGCTGGGTTCTCGGTAGGGCTTGGGGCTGGGTTCTCGGTAGGGCTTGGGGCTGGGTTCTCGGTAGGGCTTGGGGCTGGGTTCTCGGTAGGGCTTGGGGCTGGGTTCTCGGTAGGGCTTGGGGCTGGGTTCTCGGTAGGGCTTGGGGCTGGGTTCTCGGTAGGGCTTGGGGGGTGGGTTCTCAGTAGGGCTTGGGGGGTGGGTTCTTGGTAGGGCTTGGGGGGTGGGTTCTCGGTAGGGCTCGGGGTGGGCTCTTTCAGGATCGGGATAGGCTCTCGGGCTTGGGGAACCTCTGTAGGGCTCGGGGTAGGTTCTTGGTCGGGCTCAGGGTGGGTTCTCGGTAGGGCTCGGGGCGGGCTCCAGGTACTCAACTGACGGGTTCCAGTTCACTCAACTGGCGGGCTCCGGTTCACTCAACTGGCGGGCTCCGGTTTACTAAACTGGCGGGCTCCGGGTGTTTGACTGGTCGGGCTCCGGGTGGGTGACTGTTCGGGCTCCAGGTGGGTGTCTGTCCAGCTTCGGGTGGGTTCTTGGTAGGTATTAGGGCAGGGTTCTTGGTAGGGCTTGGGGGTGGGTTCTTGGTAGGGCTTGGGGGTGGGTTCTTGGTAGGGCTTGGGGGTGGGTTCTTGGTAGGGCTTGGGGGTGGGTTCTTGGTAGGGCTCGGGGGGGTGTGGGTTCTTGGTAGGGCTCGGGGGGGGTGTGGGTTCTTGGTAGGGCTCGGGGGGGGGGGGGGTGTGGGTTCTTGGTAGGGCTCGGGGGGGTTGGGTTCTTGGTAGGGCTCGGGGGGGTGTGGGTTCTTGGTAGGGCTCGGGGGGGTGTGGGTTCTTGGTAGGGCTCGGGGGGGGTGTGGGTTCTTGGTAGGGCTCGGGGGGGTTGGGTTCTCTGTAGGGCTCGGGGTGGGTTCTTGGTAGGGCTCGGGGTGGGTTCTCGGTAGGGCTCGGGGCGGGCTCCAGGTACTCAACTGACGGGTTCCAGTTCACTCAACTGGCGGGCTCCGGTTCACTCAACTGGCGGGCTCCGGTTTATTAAACTGGCGGGCTCCGGGTGTTTGACTGGTCGGGCTCCGGGTGGGTGACTGTTCGGGCTCCAGGTGGGTGTCTGTCCGGCTTCGGGTGGGTTCTCGGTAGGGCTTGGGGTGGGTTCTCGGTAGGGCTTGGGGTGGGTTCTCGGTAGGGCTTGGGGCTGGGTTCTCGGTAGGGCTTGGGGCTGGGTTCTCGGTAGGGCTTGGGGCTGGGTTCTCGGTAGGGCTTAGGGCTGGGTTCTCGGTAGGGCTTGGGGCTGGGTTCTCGGTAGGGCTTGGGGCTGGGTTCTCGGTAGGGCTTGGGGCTGGGTTCTCGGTAGGGCTTGGGGCTGGGTTCTCGGTAGGGCTTGGGGGGTGGGTTCTCAGTAGGGCTTGGTGGGTGGGTTCTTGGTAGGGCTTGGGGGGTGGGTTCTCGGTAGGGCTTGGGGTGGGCTCTTTCGGGATCGGGATAGGCTCTCGGGCTTGGGGAACCTCTGTAGGGCTCGGGGTAGGTTCTTGGTCGGGCTCAGGGTGGGTTCTCGGTAGGGCCCGGGGCAGGCTCCAGGTACTCAACTGACGGGTTCCAGTTCACTCAACTGGCGGGCTCCGGTTCACTCAACTGGCGGGCTCCGGTTTACTAAACTGGCGGGCTCCGGGTGTTTGACTGGTCGGGCTCCGGGTGGGTGACTGTTCGGGCTCCAGGTGGGTGTCTGTCCAGCTTCGGGTGGGTTCTTGGTAGGGCTTTGGGTGGGTTCTTGGTAGGTATTAGGGCTGGGTTCTTGGTAGGGCTTGGGGGTGGGTTTTGGTAGGGCTTGTGGGATGGGTTCTCGGTAGGGCTTGGGGGGTGGGTTCTCGGTAGGGCTTGGGGGGTGGGTTCTCGGTAGGGCTCGGGGTGGGCTCTTTCGGGATCGGGATAGGCTATCGGGCTTGGGGAACCTCTGTAGGGCTCGGGGTAGGTTCTTGGTCGGGCTCAGGGTGGGTTCTCGGTAGGGCTCGGGGCGGGCTCCAGGTACTCAACTGACGGGTTCCAGTTCACTCAACTGGCGGGCTCCGGTTCACTCAACTGGCGGGCTCCGGTTTACTAAACTGGCGGGCTCCGGGTGTTTGACTGGTCGGGCTCCGGGTGGGTGACTGTTCGGGCTCCAGGTGGGTGTCTGTCCAGCTTCGGGTGGGTCCTTGGTAGGGCTTGGGGTGGGTTCTTGGTAGGTATTGGGGCTGGGTTCTCGGTAGGGCTTTGGGCTGGGTTCTCGGTAGGGCTTTGGGCTGGGTTCTCGGTAGGGCTTGGGGGGTGGGTTCTCGGTAGGGCTTGGGGGGTGGGTTCTCGGTAGGGTTTGGGGGGGTGGGTTCTTGGTAGGGCTTGGGGGGGTGGGTTCTCGGTAGGGCTTGGGGGAGTGGGTTCTCGGTAGGGCTTGGGGGGTGGGTTCTCGGTAGGGCTCGGGGGGGTGGGTTCTCGGTAGGGCTTGGGGGGGGTTCTCGGTAGGGCTTGGGGGGGTGGGTTCTCGGTAGGGCTTGGGGGGGTGGGTTCTCGGTAGGGCTTGGGGGGGTGGGTTCTCGGTAGGGCTTAGGGGGGTGGGTTCTCGGTAGGGCTTGGGGGGGTGGGTTCTCGGTAGGGCTTGGGGGTGGGTTCTCGGTAGGGGTCGGGGTGGGCTCTTTCGGGATCGGGATAGGCTCTTGGGCTTGGGGAACCTCTGTAGGGCTCGGGGTAGGTTCTTGGTCGGGCTCAGGGTGGGTTCTTGGTAGGGCTCGGGGCGGGCTCCAGGTACTCAACTGACGGGTTCCAGTTCACTCAACTGGCGGGCTCCGGTTCACTCAACTGGCGGGCTCCGGTTTACTAAACTGGCGGGCTCCGGGTGTTTGACTGGTCGGGCTCCGGGTGGGTGACTGTTCGGGCTCCAGGTGGGTGTCTGTCCGGCTTCGGGTGGGTCCTTGGTAGGGCTTGGGGTGGGTTCTTGGTAGGTATTGGGGCTGGGTTCTCGGTAGGGCTTTGGGCTGGGTTCTCGGTAGGGCTTTGGGCTGGGTTCTCTGTAGGGCTTGGGGGGTGGGTTCTCGGTAGGGCTTGGGGGGTGGGTTCTCGGTAGGGTTTGGGGGGGTGGGTTCTTGGTAGGGCTTGGGGGGGTGGGTTCTCGGTAGGGCTTGGGGGAGTGGGTTCTCGGTAG
This sequence comes from Procambarus clarkii, assembly GCF_040958095.1. NCBI lineage: Eukaryota > Metazoa > Arthropoda > Malacostraca > Decapoda > Cambaridae > Procambarus > Procambarus clarkii. Next base: position 27,416,895 of record NC_091176.1, read on the forward strand.
GGCTTGGGGGGGTGGGTTCTCGGTAGGGCTTGGGGGGTGGGTTCTCGGTAGGGCTTGGGGGGGTTCTCGGTAGGGCTTGGGGGGGGGGTTCTCGGTAGGGCTTGGGGGGGTGGGTTCTCGGTAGGGCTTGGGGGGGTGGGTTCTCGGTAGGGCTTGGGGGGTGGGTTCTCGGTAGGGGTCGGGGTGGGCTCTTTCGGGATCGGGATAGGCTCTCGGGCTTGGGGAACCTCTGTAGGGCTCGGGGTAGGTTCTTGGTCGGGCTCAGGGTGGGTTCTCGGTAGGGCTCGGGGCGGGCTCCAGGTACTCAACTGACGGGTTCCAGTTCACTCAACTGGCGGGCTCCGGTTCACTCAACTGGCGGGCTCCGGTTTACTAAACTGGCGGGCTCCGGGTGTTTGACTGGTCGGGCTCCGGGTGGGTGACTGTTCGGGCTCCAGGTGGGTGTCTGTCCAGCTTCGGGTGGGTTCTTGGTAGGTATTAGGGCAGGGTTCTTGGTAGGGCTTGGGGGTGGGTTCTTGGTAGGGCTTGGGGGTGGGTTCTTGGTAGGGCTTGGGGGTGGGTTCTTGGTAGGGCTCGGGGGGGGGTGTGGGTTCTTGGTAGGGCTCGGGGGGGTGTGGGTTCTTGGTAGGGCTCGGGGGGGGGGGGGGTGTGGGTTCTTGGTAGGGCTCAAGGGGGGTTGGGTTCTTGGTTGGGCTCGGGGGGGTGTGGGTTCTTGGTAGGGCTCGGGGGGGTGTGGGTTCTTGGTAGGGCTCGGGGGGGTTGGGTTCTCTGTAGGGCTCGGGGTGGGTTCTTGGTAGGGCTCGGGGTGGGTTCTCGGTAGGGCTCGGGGCGGGCTCCAGGTACTCAACTGACGGGTTCCAGTTCACACAACTGGCGGGCTCCGGTTCACTCAACTGGCGGGCTCCGGTTCACTCAACTGGCGGGCTCCGGTTTATTAAACTGGCGGGCTCCGGGTGTTTGACTGGTCGGGCTCCAGGTGGGTGTCTGTCCGGCTTCGGGTGGGTTCTCGGTAGGGCTTGGGGGTGGGTTCTCGGTAGGGCTTGGGGTGGGTTCTCGGTAGGGCTTGGGGCTGGGTTCTCGGTAGGGCTTGGGGCTGGGTTCTCGGTAGGGCTTGGGGCTGGGTTCTCGGTAGGGCTTGGGGCTGGGTTCTCGGTAGGGCTTGGGGCTGGGTTCTCGGTAGGGCTTGGGGCTGGGTTCTCGGTAGGGCTTGGGGCTGGGTTCTCGGTAGGGCTTGGGGCTGGGTTCTCGGTAGGGCTTGGGGGGTGGGTTCTCAGTAGGGCTTGGGGGGTGGGTTCTTGGTAGGGCTTGGGGGGTGGGTTCTCGGTAGGGCACGGGGTGGGCTCTTTCAGGATCGGGATAGGCTCTCGGGCTTGGGGAACCTCTGTAGGGCTCGGGGTAGGTTCTTGGTCGGGCTCAGGGTGGGTTCTCGGTAGGGCTCGGGGCGGGCTCCAGGTACTCAACTGACGGGTTCCAGTTCACTCAACTGGCGGGCTCCGGTTCACTCAACTGGCGGGCTCCGGTTTACTAAACTGGCGGGCTCCGGGTGTTTGACTGGTCGGGCTCCGGGTGGGTGACTGTTCGGGCTCCAGGTGGGTGTCTGTCCAGCTTCGGGTGGGTTCTTGGTAGGTATTAGGGCAGGGTTCTTGGTAGGGCTTGGGGGTGGGTTCTTGGTAGGGCTTGGGGGTGGGTTCTTGGTAGGGCTTGGGGGTGGGTTCTTGGTAGGGCTTGGGGGTGGGTTCTTGGTAGGGCTCGGGGGGGTGTGGGTTCTTGGTAGGGCTCGGGGGGGTGTGGGTTCTTGGTAGGGCTCGGGGGGGGGGGGGGGGTGTGGGTTCTTGGTAGGGCTCGGGGGGGTTGGGTTCTTGGTAGGGCTCGGGGGGGTGTGGGTTCTTGGTAGGGCTCGGGGGGGTGTGGGTTCTTGGTAGGGCTCGGGGGGGGTGTGGGTTCTTGGTAGGGCTCGGGGGGGTTGGGTTCTCTGTAGGGCTCGGGGTGGGTTCTTGGTAGGGCTCGGGGTGGGTTCTCGGTAGGGCTCGGGGCGGGCTCCAGGTACTCAACTGACGGGTTCCAGTTCACTCAACTGGCGGGCTCCGGTTCACTCAACTGGCGGGCTCCGGTTTATTAAACTGGCGGGCTCCGGGTGTTTGACTGGTCGGGCTCCGGGTGGGTGACTGTTCGGGCTCCAGGTGGGTGTCTGTCCGGCTTCGGGTGGGTTCTCGGTAGGGCTTGGGGTGGGTTCTCGGTAGGGCTTGGGGTGGGTTCTCGGTAGGGCTTGGGGCTGGGTTCTCGGTAGGGCTTGGGGCTGGGTTCTCGGTTGGGCTTGGGGCTGGGTTCTCGGTAGGGCTTGGGGCTGGGTTCTCGGTAGGGCTTGGGGCTGGGTTCTCGGTAGGGCTTGGGGCTGGGTTCTCGGTAGGGCTTGGGGCTGGGTTCTCGGTAGGGCTTGGGGGGTGGGTTCTCAGTAGGGCTTGGTGGGTGGGTTCTTGGTAGGGCTTGGGGGGTGGGTTCTCGGTAGGGCTTGGGGTGGGCTCTTTCGGGATCGGGATAGGCTCTCGGGCTTGGGGAACCTCTGTAGGGCTCGGGGTAGGTTCTTGGTCGGGCTCAGGGTGGGTTCTCGGTAGGGCCCGGGGCAGGCTCCAGGTACTCAACTGACGGGTTCCAGTTCACTCAACTGGCGGGCTCCGGTTCACTCAACTGGCGGGCTCCGGTTTACTAAACTGGCGGGCTCCGGGTGTTTGACTGGTCGGGCTCCGGGTGGGTGACTGTTCGGGCTCCAGGTGGGTGTCTGTCCAGCTTCGGGTGGGTTCTTGGTAGGGCTTTGGGTGGGTTCTTGGTAGGTATTAGGGCTGGGTTCTTGGTAGGGCTTGGGGGTGGGTTTTGGTAGGGCTTGTGGGATGGGTTCTCGGTAGGGCTTGGGGGGTGGGTTCTCAGTAGGGCTTGGGGGGTGGGTTCTCGGTAGGGCTCGGGGTGGGCTCTTTCGGGATCGGGATAGGCTATCGGGCTTGGGGAACCTCTGTAGGGCTCGGGGTAGGTTCTTGGTCGGGCTCAGGGTGGGTTCTCGGTAGGGCTCGGGGCGGGCTCCAGGTACTCAACTGACGGGTTCCAGTTCACTCAACTGGCGGGCTCCGGTTCACTCAACTGGCGGGCTCCGGTTTACTAAACTGGCGGGCTCCGGGTGTTTGACTGGTCGGGCTCCGGGTGGGTGACTGTTCGGGCTCCAGGTGGGTGTCTGTCCAGCTTCGGGTGGGTCCTTGGTAGGGCTTGGGGTGGGTTCTTGGTAGGTATTGGGGCTGGGTTCTCGGTAGGGCTTTGGGCTGGGTTCTCGGTAGGGCTTTGGGCTGGGTTCTCGGTAGGGCTTGGGGGGTGGGTTCTCGGTAGGGCTTGGGGGGTGGGTTCTCGGTAGGGTTTGGGGGGGTGGGTTCTTGGTAGGGCTTGGGGGGGTGGGTTCTCGGTAGGGCTTGGGGGAGTGGGTTCTCGGTAGGGCTTGGGGGGGTGGGTTCTCGGTAGGGCTTGGGGGGGTGGGTTCTCGGTAGGGCTTGGGGGGGGTTCTCGGTAGGGCTTGGGGGGGTGGGTTCTCGGTAGGGCTTGGGGGGGGTGGGTTCTCGGTAGGGCTTAGGGGGGTGGGTTCTCGGTAGGGCTTGGGGGGGTGGGTTCTCGGTAGGGCTTGGGGGTGGGTTCTCGGTAGGGGTCGGGGTGGGCTCTTTCGGGATCGGGATAGGCTCTTGGGCTTGGGGAACCTCTGTAGGGCTCGGGGTAGGTTCTTGGTCGGGCTCAGGGTGGGTTCTTGGTAGGGCTCGGGGCGGGCTCCAGGTACTCAACTGACGGGTTCCAGTTCACTCAACTGGCGGGCTCCGGTTCACTCAACTGGCGGGCTCCGGTTTACTAAACTGGCGGGCTCCGGGTGTTTGACTGGTCGGGCTCCGGGTGGGTGACTGTTCGGGCTCCAGGTGGGTGTCTGTCCGGCTTCGGGTGGGTCCTTGGTAGGGCTTGGGGTGGGTTCTTGGTAGGTATTGGGGCTGGGTTCTCGGTAGGGCTTTGGGCTGGGTTCTCGGTAGGGCTTTGGGCTGGGTTCTCCGTAGGGCTTGGGGGGTGGGTTCTCGGTAGGGCTTGGGGGGTGGGTTCTCGGTAGGGTTTGGGGGGGTGGGTTCTTGGTAGGGCTTGGGGGGGTGGGTTCTCGGTAGGGCTTGGGGGAGTGGGTTCTCGGTAGGGCTTGGGGGGGTGGGTTCTCGGTAGGGCTTGGGGGGTGGGTTCTCGGTAGGGCTTGGGGGGGGTTCTCGGTAGGGCTTGGGGGGGTGGGTTCTCGGTAGGGCTTGGGGGGGTGGGTTCTCGGTAGGGCTTGGGGGGTGGGTTCTCGGTAGGGGTCGGGGTGGGCTCTTTCGGGATCGGGATAGGCTCTCGGGCTTGGGGAACCTCTGTAGGGCTCGGGGTAGGTTCTTGGTCGGGCTCAGGGTGGGTTCTTGGTAGGGCTCGGGGCAGGCTCCAGGTACTCAACTGACGGGTTCCAGTTCACTCAACTGGCGGGCTCCGGTTCACTCAACTGGCGGGCTCCGGTTTACTAAACTGGCGGGCTCCGGGTGTTTGACTGGTCGGGCTCCGGGTGGGTGACTGTTCGGGCTCCAGGTGGGTGTCTGTCCAGCTTCGGGTGGGTTCTTGGTAAGGCTTGGGGTGGGTTCTTGGTAGGTATTAGAGCTGGGTTCTTGGTAGGGCTTGGGGGTGGGTTCTTGGTAGGGCTTGGGGGTGGGTTCTTGGTAGGGTTTGGGGTTGGCTCCCGGTCAGGCTCGGGGTGGGCTCTTTCGGGATCGGGATAGGCTCTCGGGCTTGGGGAACCTCTGTAGGGCTCGGGGTAGGTTCTTGGTCGGGCTCAGGGTGGGTTCTCGGTAGGTCTCGGGGCAGGCTCCAGGTACTCAACTGACGGGTTCCAGTTCACTCAACTGGCGGGCTCCGGTTCACTCAACTGGCAGGCTCCGGTTTACTAAACTGGCGGGCTCCGGGTGTTTGACTGGTCGGGCTCCGGGTGGGTGACTGTTCGGGCTCCAGGTGGGTGTCTGTCCGGCTTCGGGTGGGTTCTTGGTAGGGCTTGGGGTGGGTTCTTGGTAGGTATTGGGGCTGGGTTCTCGGTAGGGCTTTGGGCTGGGTTCTCGGTAGGGCTTGGGGCTGGGTTCTCGGTAAGGGCTTGGGGCTGGGTTCTCGGTAGGGCTTGGGGGGTGGGTTTTCGGTAGGGCTTGGGGGGTGGGTTCTCGGTAGGGCTTGGGTGGGTGGGTTCTCGGTAGGGCTTGGGGGGGTGGGTTCTCGGTAGGGCTTGGGGGGATGGGTTCTCGGTAGGGCTTGGGGGGGGTGGGTTCTCGGTAGGGCTTGGGGGGGGTGGGTTCTCGGTAGGGCTTGTGGGGGTGGGTTCTCGGTAGGGCTTGGGGGGGTGGGTTCTCGGTAGGGCTTGGGGGGGTGGGTTCTCGGTAGGGCTTGGGGGGGTGGGTTCTCGGTAGGGCTTGGGGGGTGGGTTCTCGGTAGGGGTCGGGGTGGGCGAAACACAGTAGTGACCTCTATCGGCACGCAGGTGAACCAACAATTTTCTTCCTAAGTATACCTTATTGAATCGCACCTAAGCATCTTCTTAGGGCGCACTTAGGAACCTTCGTAGCAAACCCACTTACGAAGAAATACACAGAGCTTCCTGAATCTAGGTCCAGGAGACGATGTTGTTGTTGTGTTGATTTAGGGGCAAGGGAACAGGTCACATGTAACACAAACAAGGAACAACGGTTTCAAACTCGACAAATCACAATGTAGGACCGAAAACGGGAGATGCCCTTTCACCCAGACACCCAATAGGTTTTAATTACAGTAATTGGATCCATGGAACCGCCTACCTTCCAAGGCCGAAAATAGCGAAACTTAATTTTTTAAAACTATCAGGAAAAAATCATATATATATATATATATATATATATATATATATATATATAATATATATAATATAATGTGTGTGTGTGTGTGTGTAAAAGTAAAACTTTATGATTATTTTCATAAAGATGGACTGGACGAGCGTATTTACACTCAGGGTCTCTGTGAGTGTGTAAGCTCCAGAATAAACATTTATTTATATGGTCCTTGTCCAGCTGGTCACTTGGTGCAGCGCAGACAGCGGTGAGTGCCAAAGAAAGTATTTATTAAATGTCACGAAAATATTTCCTTTAAATCCGGAAAGTGGATAAATCTGAGGGTACTCAAGCTGTGAGTTACGTGTGCGTCACTGTCATACGTGAATGTGTGCTGGGGGTGAGTGGGTGTGATGCAGTCATTGAACTGTCACTTCCTTACCACAGCTCCACTCATGGGGGGGGGGGGGATTGAAGAATCATTACCTTTTCTCAATGATACAATCAGCCTTTAGGTGACTGATCAACAAACCTTCCTGCTTGCCTCAGCCTGCCAACCCGCCTGGGCCTACCTGTCCATCATGCCTGCTCCAAGCTGGCCTGGCTCCCAGCTAAACACTTGCTCACCCTCCCACCCATCCTCCCTTCCACTTACCCACATACTCGCCCTCCCATCCCTCCTCCCTCTCACCTATCACCCTATCATAACATACAAGTACAGTACAATACAATTTGAAGACAAAATTATTTTTGTATATGAACTTGACAGCTGGAGAGTTTCATATTGTGTTCACAGGCCTGTATACAGTGCCTTCACAACTCTATGTTAATGGGTGACATCTCAGTTGTGGTGTATCTGCATTGATACATTTCATGTAATTATGAATATAAAAGTATATATAGGTTTGTAAGCTATCCATTGCGTATATGTTTAGCATGAGTTTATGGTATTTTATGAATTTAAATTAATGGATGAACTCACATTTTTGTCAGTGTCAGCCTATGAAGTTCTCTATGTTCACACCCACAAATTGAGTGAAACAACTAGGTATATCTTCCTTATTTAACTGGATATTTGTAAACCGAATTGGGTTTTTATGACAAGCCGGTGGGGGGGGGGGACATGGTATTTCTTTGTAAACTAGGCTAAATCTAATTTGAAAAACACTGATACCATGTGCTTGTAAGTGTAAATACAATAAAATCTCAGTTATCCAAAATACTTTTGTTATTTGAAGGTCTGAATAAGTAGGAGGGAGCTATCTCAGTGAGCTAGATTTAAGGAGTCTATGAGGCCCTACCAGAAAGAGGCATTTCATTACATTCAATGATGGTTTATTTATCATTTTAATTTTGTTTAAATAATAATTATTAAAGCCTTAAATATAACTTTTCATTCATTTTCAGAACCATTTCAAGAAACATGCCAGATCGCCGACGTCAACGCCAGCAGCGTGTTCGTCATGATGCTGGTGGTAAGATATAATGTCTTTCGATTATTATTTTGATGATGTACTGTACTGTACTGTATTGTAAATGCATATACCATAGGCAACAGAACACCGACTCAAATGGAATTTGGTATACCAGAAATAATATCCCATTGTTGGGGAAAGGAGGCTTGTTATGAGATTTAGGAAAGACGTGGGTAAATTCTGGTTCGGTAACAGGGTTGTTATGTGGAACCAATTACCATGTAACATAATAGAAATAGGATCCCTTGATTGTTTGAAGCGTAGGTAAGACATATATATATATATATGAATGAGATTGGGTGGATATGAATAAGAGCTGCCCTGTTTGGGCCAATAGACCTTCTGCAGCTATCTTCATTCTTATGTTCTCATGCTTATTGAGGTTCCATTAGCCAACGACTGGCTTTTTCTTGAGAAGCAGCTTGCATCAGTAGACTAACTCCCAGATACCTATTTAATATTAATTTAACAAAGACATAAGGACTCAAACCCAGGACCAATATGTTAAAAAATTTTTCCTAGCTTCTTTAAAAATTAAATTTTCAAACATTTTATCTTGCGTATCACATACATCACATATATTCAAATTAATTTGTACTCTTAAAATAAACTCTTAAAAATTTTAACCAAACTAACTTGGTAACCTTATTTAACCAAAATAGCATTTAAATTATTCCTATTATTCCTTAAAGGTCATATGTATGTATGTATGTATTAAAATGTAAAATTTGATTTAAATTTAGATGCTTTATACCTGCATCAAGGAGATCTATAGTTATTAAGAACACATAAGAATGGCTAGACAGAAGTGTAAATAATTCACACAGTAACGCTACAGAAAGTTTATTCAACTCAAGGAAAGGCACTTCTGGTTCAACATTGATGACAAGTGGACATCTGGATTCCCAATCTGCTTGGGGACTGCCAGCTAACAAAGCAATTATTGCCCTTTGGGTCAAGATACTGTTGTCTGGCATTCCTCTTCAACAGCATGCTTTCAGATGTCTTAGTGTCCTTGTCACCTGGGGTCACAACAGGGATGTTAATAGATTTTACTTTTGTTTTCTGGTTGGCTCTTCAAGCAGGGAGATGGTGCCCAGCACGGTCTTGGTCAGGCATCAGGATTTAGCAGATTTTGGTGAACTCCTGGTGTGCCCATGGGGTGTGGAGGGCATCTGGCTCCTGCTTTGCCATATATCACTGGAAGACCTTGCTGAATTTTGCCTGATTGGGTTTATAGAGTTTTAGAGGAGCATTTGTGATTTTGCTATTTGGTATCAACTTTGACTACCCAGAGTTCACAGGATGTCTGACATATTATCATCTGGGGGGTCACAAGTTATCCATAGATAGTCTGCTAGTTGGTTCTCCGTGTGGGGTGTGGGTCTGGCACTTGCCTTCTCAGTGGATGCCACTAAGCACCTGCATTAGTATGTTTATCTGTTGTAAGGTGCAGCAGTTTTAACACCAACAGGCAACATTTTTACACCACTGGGCTTTTGAGTTTGAACACATTTGAACGGTAAACTACAGGTGGCCCTATTTCTTGGCCACCTGATTAAAGTAAATGATGGCCCTAATGTTTTGGTGGACTAGACAATGAGCCTTGAATAAATAGTAATTAGGACATCTACTCTATCCATCATCTCCATTTATCAATATTTACTAATTGATAGTTTAATCATAAGAACCCACAGCCACCACTGCAATATAAATACAGTAGTAAGTATTTATTAGCTCATAATGAATGCTTTTGCAATGAGTCCTTCAATTAGTAAATTCAATTTCAGAGTATGTTTTGTCATGAACCCAATGTTATCTATAATAGCCTCTGCTTCCCACTACTTCTTGGGTTGTGTTTGTGTACAGCTGAAGGCAAGTCAGCATGCAAGCTAATCTTAAATCAATATTGGTAAACATAAGGGTACTTATCAGCTTAATTTTCACTTGTTTGAGATCTAGACTGTTCAGTAGGATCTTCTCCAACATTTGATTTAAGTATATTTTGGTTTAGTAATATTTATTACAAATTTTGTTCATTTCTTCTCTCTAGGTAACCAGCCTTCAGTGGGGGACAGTAATAGGGAGCCAGAAGTAGGGAACACTCAGCCTGCTAAAGTTCAAAGACCAGCGGGAAGTGGTGTGGCTTATGCTGAACCAAAAGAGTACGAGTCTGGTAAGTTTGTAATTATTGTTTATAACAGCTTCCATAGTTCATTAATCTTCCATAGCTCATTATATAAATATATATATATAAAAATATATATAAAATGGAATGGCTGTCTAAGGCTGGATGCCAGGTGTTTGGGGCCCATCCAAGGCTTCGATGCCCCCCCTTTAAGAAGGATAAACTCCTGATTTGAATCCCAGTGACTCCTATGAAGTCTGAAACTAGGGTTTTGTTTTACATATGGTTTTTCAACAACTATTCAGCACTTTATAATATCCCAACTTACACAACATTTTTAAATTACATTCTTAGAGAGTGAGAGTGAGTGTGTGAGTGTGTGAGTGTGTGAGTGTGTGAGTGTGTGAGTGTGTGAGTGTGTGAGTGTGTGAGTGTGTGAGTGTGTGAGTGTGAGAGTGTGAGAGTGTGAGAGTGTGTGTGTGAGAGTGTGTGTGTGAGAGAGAGAGAGTGTGTGTGTGAGAGAGAGAGAGTGTGTGTGTGAGAGAGAGAGAGTGTGTGTGTGAGAGAGAGAGAGAGAGAGTGTGTGTGTGAGAGAGAGAGTGTGTGTGTGAGAGAGAGAGTGTGTGAGAGAGTGAGTGAGTGAAAAAGAGTGTGTTTAATTACCTAAGTGTAATTACTAAGTGTGTGTACTCACCTAGTTGTACTCACCTAGTTGTGCTTGCGGGGGTTGAGCTCTGGCTCTTTGGTCCCGCCTCTCAACTGTCAATCAACAGGTGTACAGGTTCCTGAGCCTATTGGGCTCTATCATATCTACACTTGAAACTGTATATGGAGTCAGCCTCCACCACATCACTTCCTAATGCATTCCATTTGTCAACCACTCTTACACTAAAAAAGTTCTTTCTAATATCTCTGTGGCTCATTTGGGCACTCAGTTTCCACCTGTGTCCCCTAGTGCGTGTGCCCCTTGTGTTAAACAGCCTGTCTTTATCAACCCTGTCAATTCCCTTGAGGATTTTGAATGTGGTGATCATGTCCCCCCTAACTCTTCTGTCTTCCAACGAAGTGAGGTTTAATTCCCGTAGTCTCTCCTCGTAGCTCATACCTCTCAGCTCGGGTACTAGTCTGGTGGCAAACCTTTGAACCTTTCCATTTTAGTCTTATGCTTGACTAGATATGGACTCCATGCTGGTGCCGCATACTCCAGGATTGGTCTGACATATGTGGTATATAATGTTCTGAAAGATTCCTTACACAAGTTTCTAAAGGCCGTTCTTATGTTAGCCAACCTGACATATGCTGCTGCTGTTATCCTCTTGATATGAGCATCAGGGGACAGGTCTGGCGTGATATCAACCCCCAGGTCTTTCTCTCTCTCGGACTCTTGAAGTATTTCATCTCCCAAGTGTGTGTGTGTGTGTGTGTGTGTACTCACTCATTTGTACTCATTTAGTTGTGTTTGCGGGGCTTGAGCTTTGTCTCTTTGGTCCTGCCTCTGAACCGTCAATCAACTGGTGTACAGATTCCTGAGCCTACTGAGCTCTATTATACTTATATTTGAAACTGTATATGGAGTCATCCTCCACCATATCACTTCCTAATGCAATCCATTTATTAACTATTATGACACTGAAAAAATTCTTTCTAATGTCTCTGTGGCTCATCTGGGTACTAAGTTTCCACCTGTGTCCACTTGTTCGTGTTCCACCTGTGCTGAAGATTTTGTCATTGTCCACCCTGTCAATTCCCCTGAGAATTTTATAGGTGGTTATCATGTCTCCCCCTCTGTTTTCCAGGGACATGAGGTTCAGCTTCTTTAACCTTTCCTTGTAGCTCATTCCTCTCAGTTCTGGAACGAGTCTGGTGGCATACCGTTGAATCTTCTCTAACTTTGTCATGTGTTTAACTAGGTATAGACTCCAGGCTGGAGCTGCATACTCCAGGATTGGTCTGACATAAGTGAAATACAAGGTCCTGAATGATTCCTTACACAAGTTTCTAAAGGCAGTTCTTATGTTGGCCAATCTATCATATGCCGCTGATGATATCCTTTTGATATGGGCTTCTTGGGACAGGTTCGGTGTGATATCAACCCTAAAATATTTCTCTCTATTTGACTCTTGCAAGATTTCACTTCCCAGATGGTACCTTGTGTTCAGCCTCCTGCTCCCTCCATCTAATTGGGAAAACATACACACACACACACACTCCGTGTGTGTGTGTGTGTGTAATTACCTAAGTGTAGTTACAGGATGAGAGCTATGCTCATGGTGTCCCGTCTTCCCAGCACTCTTTGTCATATAACCACATATGTCATATGACACACACATGTATGACATATATGTCATACACATGTGTGTGTGTGTGTTTATTATTAAATCTGGATTGAATTTAATAGGTTGAAATGTATTGTATAAGAAAATGTTGCAATTTGAAAAAAATATATATATAGTATATGTTTTTTTTTGCAGTAACAATTATGCCAGATAAGGAAGTGGCTGAACCTCAAACATATCGTAGACGAGAGGTCATAAGCAATTGGTCTCGATATGAGGAAATATCAACAGATGAGCCAGAAGAAGGGGAGGACTATCTGCTTGGTGAAGACTTCTCTCAAATCTTAGAACAGCAAGGTAAGCTTAGATCTCATATTTACACACGGTACAGTATCTGCATTTTATTTTTTGTGTTATGAGTGATGGCAGTTTGTTAGAAGAGTAGGAATTTTAGTTTGATGGTACTGTACTCATGAAGTGCTGTACAGTTCATCTAATCTGAAAGATGAGATACTGGTGTGGTACTATAGTAATGCAGTTGTACTAGTGTTGTGGGATGCTGTCAAGTGTGGAAGCATGACAAAAGGATGGGGTGATCTTTTTCCTGAAATGATTATTCATCCTTGCCATTCTTTCTCTTATCTTATAAAACCAGCCAAGTGGATTAAGTTACACCACATGAGTTCAGTTAATTGGAGTAGGTATCACAATATGAAATCAATACATAACTCCATATACTGCAAAACCCTTGATTCACACAATATGAAATCAGTATATAATACCATATCAAATCATTTTTCCTAAAACTATAAATTATTATACAGTATGTCAACTTTGTTTCATGTTGGCATACTGTATTTTTGTTTGTTGATATATAATCTCTGCAATATTAAAAACCCTAATTAATCCTCATGTATTTTAGCAAATTCTGGAGGTGGGCACTTGCGATTGAAGGGGGAGTCTTTGTGGAATGAGACAGAGACTGGCATCCTCACCTCACATGGTTTGGGAGCCCTGCATGTTGCCGACCTTGTTGCTTCTATCAACACTGTTCCACTTTATACACAGCTCAACATACCAGAAGAGTCACTCCCAGTAAGTTATTTATTACGTATATTCAGTATAGTAATTATATTTCACAGATACTTTTATTTATAATTATATATTTTACAATTACTGTATATAATTTATAATAACAATTTTTTGCATGGAAAAAATAGACTAACTTATTTCTTAGTAAGGACATTCAGAAATTTCTAAACTTTGAACAACTCAAGGATAAGTTACCATAGTTTGTTCCCATTACTAAAATGGAGCAGGGAGCTCATGGAAGAGTGCAATTTAAAAGCCTACAAAGCAGCTGCACACTATAACTCCCAAATCCTTCAAACCACTCAAAACTCCCAGTAGACAGTTCTTTTAATTGTAAAAATTGCCAAGAATTATTCTGAGACTACCAAAACACTGGTCAACCAACTAACCTAGCTGCCATGAGGTGGTAGCCCAGCTAAATTCCAAGAATGGAGAAGTTGGCCACCTCACTTTGAGCATAGCATCTGACTTGACAACATTTCTTGCTCAATAGAGGCTGCTTTTAAGTCAGTTTGGTTATTTTTAGAAAGACTCAGTCTTAGGGGTTCCACGAGTTACTGTTCACTTCTCAGTGTAGTAAACATTTTGTTTGTTTTCATCTGATATTACAATCTTCTTTGGCTTTTGTTTGAGAGGTTTCTCCTCCTTGCCACTGATTTTGAGAACCAACTACCAGTGGCTATCATTTCTGAGGTTGTTGAAGTTTACTCCGCTGAGTCAACTCTCGAGTCAGGCATGTGGATTGCCAGTCCATTTAGTGCATTTATAACAATACAGTGTGACCACAATTATTTAAGAGGTAAATATTTGTCACTTCCTTTTTGTTTTGGTATTTAAGACAAGTGTGCTAAAAATACCTGTAATTGTATTTAATAGGAATGGCCAATGTATATGCAAGAAACAAATGGTTTTCTGTAGGGCATTCCAGTGGCTTCCTAAAGCTATCTTGCTGAAATTGCTCCATACTACAATGTTACATCAGTTGCGGAAGTTATGTTTGTCCTACCGGGAATCAGGGCCAGAACCAGGCCCCCCCTTTCATAGAGGTACAGGGAGCACGTGACAATCTACCACCCAGCTAGAAAAAACTCCAAAAAGTCAGTGAATCTTTACAGACAACCGGAGGATTCACAGAAAACAAAGCTGCAAAATTGCCAAAAAACTAAGCAAACAATTCATACACTTCAAGGGATTCTCTCAAACTAGTTGGAAACTCATTAGTATTGATTACCACTACCATGCAGCCTGGCCCCAGCCAATGCCCCATCTCAGTTTTGTTGCTGATTATGCAGTGTGTGAAGCTGCCTGTAGTGTTCCAGCCCATCAGTTTGTGCAAACCCTCAGTTTCATGCCAGATGTATGTTGACTTCTTTGCCTCTTTGATTGTCACACCAACACTCACAATTCTTCATGAAGTGGGTTAAGCAGTACTCTTGTATTCAATGTTAATAATGTAGTAGACAAAAATTGTGCATGTGTCCACTCCTTACTAACATATAGGATAATACATTCATGGTGTCTGAAGTGATATATCTTGACCAAAAAGTGATTTAACTACACAATTATCTGAATACCTGGTGCAAATGCCATCATTTGTCCTGCTCTCTCCGGTAGTTGCCTTCCACAAGTAGCATCCAAAACAGTTTGTTGGTTCAAGTCTTGGTTGGTCATGTCTGGTATGAATACCATAACTAAAAAGAAAGTATTAGATGTCAAATATATTCTGTATACTGATAGAGATAAAATATATTGACAGCTGTAGTGAGAGAATTTTTATTAATGCAGTTTTTCCTTCCAGGAATCGGTTATTGAGTTTTATACACAGTTAGCTGATGACAATAGGAAGCTCTACCAGCCCAGCAACAGTTACAGTGACTGTCTTGATATTAATGATAAAATCCTCCAAAGTTTAAAAATAAGTGACACTGAGCCACTGGACTTGGTCAATGAGGATCTTGAGACCAGTCAGTGCACAAAGAGTGCAATAGATGTCGCCTTATCACTTACTAGTGCCTTTGCCCCAGAGCCTGAGGATGTTGACCTTGACACACTGTTACATGAACCTACTGTAGAAAATCCAAGTCCTGTTCATCAACCCAGTCCAGTGAAGGAGCCCAGTCCAGTGAAGGAGCCCAGTCCAGTGAAGGAGCCCAGTCCAGTGAAGGAGCCCAGTCCAGTGAAGGAGCCCAGTCCAGTGAAGGAGCCCAGTCCAGTGAAGGAGCCCAGTCCAGTGAAGGAGCCCAGTCCAGTGAAGGAGCGCAGTCCAGTGAAGGAGCCCAGTCCAATGAAGGAGCCCAGTCCAGTGAAGGAGCCCAGTCTAGAAAAGGGAGCCTCTCTTGAAAAGCAGCGCATTCCAGAAAAGCAACGCAATACACAAAAGAAACGCAATCCACAAAAACAGCCCAGCTCTGAAAAGCAACTTAGTCCGGGAGATCAGCCCTGTCCACAAAAAGAGCCCAGTCCTGTTAGTAATAGGCAGCCTACACCTGTCAAAGAAGTGCCCAGTGAACCTAGCAAATCTGAAGATGTTAAGGAAGCTAGACAACCTAAAGTTCGTAAACAGAAAGCAAATTCTCAGAAGGATAAAGCTAAAGAAAAGAGCCCAACAAGCTTTGAGTTTGGTCTTTCAAAGACGGCTATGAATGATGTTAAACCTTCAGCAGAATTTAACTTTGGTTTAGCTAAGGCAGATGTTTCTTCAAATCCAAAATCCAGCAAGACAAATAAGAATGTAACAAACAATGTGCCATTAGATATTTTAAATCTGCAGGAACCAGAAACAACTGAAGAGTTACCTGAAGGTCCCACTATAGACCTGGATGCACCAGTTGAGCCAAGTAAACCTGTATTGCTAATAAGCAAAACCGAAGCAGAAGATCTTGAAGATTGGCTCGACTCTGTATTGGACGATTAATGTATTTATTCTGGATAATTGTAACCCTCGTATCTTTATCAAGAGTATTTAATCTGTAACATATTGTCATTAGGAAAGTGTGTTCATCTTGTATAGTTGATCATCATACAAGGCTTGTGAATATTACTGCACAACACTAAGATTAAATAACCATCCTGCCACTTAGTACGTGGTCTGCTAAATGTTAATTTATATATGTAAGTTGTTTTGCGTGGTGTCCTAGTGCTGTATTCTACTTTTTTATATATTCTGTAATGGAAAATTAAGTCATACAGATGGCAAGTGAATTGCCTGGTATTGGAATATGTGGATTCAGAACAGTGCATGTAAGCACTTTTATATAACGTTATAAAGTGTATAGGTGAATTTCAGAAATAAGCAGCTTGAGAATGGATTAATGCAGATTATTAGTAAGCACCCCAATCTTTCTAGATTTTATTGTGCTAAATTTGTGGCTGAAAAGCAGGTGGGGTATTAAATAATAAAACTTTTGCATTCTGATGCTAAAACGCATCATTTGTACTTCAACATTAAACGTTTCGATGACGCTAAAACACGTCATCCTATTGCTATTCATATATTCATGACTGTTATACATAATCTATTATGTTTTGTATATACAGTATTCTCTAGATAATTCACTTGCAAACATTTTGACACCAAATTTATAGTTACAACCCAATGAATACCTTAAAATATTTACAGTCATTTTATGTTTTTTTAAGAATCGCCGAGCGGAGCGTGCCAAGCCCACTAGCATATGGTCAGGAATAATTAAAGAGGAGCATAATATACTATAAATGCATTTTTGTTTTATTATTTTTCCACCTGTTTTCTAGATAATTCATTTGCAAACATTTTTATACCTAATTTATAGTTATAACCCAACAAATAACTAAGAAAACATAAAATGATTGTAAATAATTTTTTTTTTATTTCTAAACACCCCGGGAAGCCCAGAACATTTACGATGGGGTAACACACAGAGAGGCTAGACTGCCCAAGTGTTAAAATAGGTGCTCTGTTGAGTAAAAGTTGATAAAAGTAAACTTTTAGAGGTTTCAGAGGCCTACCCCAATTTTTCCCATGACCCTTTAGGTTTTCATGGTTTACAGAAGCAGAACCCTTGTGTAAATGAAGGGCTACCTGTACACTTGCTTGATGGAATGTTTTCCTAACTGTTCATTATTTAACATTTTTAGTTCAAAATACAGTACTGTATAGCATCACCCCATCAACAGGGTGACCCACTAAAGGGCCAACATGAACCCCGAGTAGCCAAATGCAGCACAGAGCGAACATCGTGCCGACCATACAATAAAGGCCCCAGGAAACCCACAGACACAGAAACTGGCAACAAAGGCCGACCCAGACCAACAGCAGCCCGAGCCCTGGCACGACCCAATCGAGAGAACTTGGAATGGCCTCCCCATCCCCCTCCTCCCGGAGCACCAACAAGTCCGAAATAGGACGACAACTGGCCAAAGCTGCCAACAGAAACTGGGCAAACACGTCCTCTGGTAACAATAGAGGACAGAATGGCAAAGGAGACTACAGAGCCATTGCCCAAGCCGAATCCAAAGATGGAGCCAGACAACCTGCTGACATGTGAGACGAGAGGAGAAAAACATGGAAATTTCCTCTTCGAAGATCTGCACAAATAGCTTTCGAAACCAGAACCCCAGCCGAAGGCCCCCTCACTCAACGCCCCCACATCCTCCAAAGACAAGTTCAGAAGATCGAAGGAGCGCAAGACTGAGGCCAAATGACTGCGAATCTGTCATTTGGTCTCCATCATATGATTTGGCATTACGTTGAAGATTTCCAAGTGGATTGATTGATTAGCCTGAAACAGCTTGTTCTTTACAAAATTATATACAACAGATTTTGTCTTATAAAATAACTGTAATATATATTTTTTTAATTAAAATATATTTCTTTTAATCCTGATAATTGGTGAAGTGTTACACAGTCTCAGTACAGATAATTACAATTTGGTAACGTGCTAATTGAATGTCAGTTAATATTAATTAATATTATTTGTTCTTTGTTTTAAGTGTGTTATATAATGACTGTGTTAAACTCAAAATGAATTTCAGAATTTGGCTTCTGGTCAAATAATGTCATACTCTATATTCATTGTAAAAATATGCAGATAGATTTGATAAAGCATATTTGAACACCTTGAAGAACTTTGTTTTATCTGAAGTACCAGTTATCTGTTCTAAATTGTCCCTAAAGACAAGAATACAATACAACAATTATATATTTGAGTTCTTACATTCTTACAAAGCCACTAGCACGCATAACGTTTCGGGCAGGTCCTTAATATAAAAATACCCCGGAATACGACCCTCTAAATCGTTTAGCAACCAGGTACGCGTTCACTGCTGGAGGAACAGCAGTAAATAGAAATTTATAGTTATCAGAAACTTAGAACGGAATCTTAGAAAAGTATCAGAAACCTAAAACAGCATTGAATGGAATTAGTTACCTTCTTCTACACAACCTGTTATCTGCTTCCTCTATACGGCCTGGTATTTTCTTCCTCTATACGACCTGTTATCATCTTCCTCTACACGGCCAGTTATTGTTCATGTGGTTTTTCGTTAGAGTTTACAAGCTCTCGCGTACTCCACTCTGTACCTCTATTAAAGTTATGAACATTAATCTTGTGAGTGACACTTGTCACCGTTTTCATTAATTTATCCTGTGATAATGCTTACTTTTACGGACTCCGTTACATTCAGCTGTGAATAAAGTTGCCCATTGCATTAATGGACCCATTAATACCATTTAATATTACTTTTTAGTTTATAGTTTCCCATTAATATCATATAACCCGTCATCAGTTACCCAAATGTATAACTTAAATACCGCCTCTATCTTTTACAATTGTTAATTTATCAATATTTGAATTATATTAAAATTTCTGTACCAAATGCTACCCCTTATGCCTTTCTTTGGGTCCAGAAACTTCACTATAGATCTTCACCAGCTGATGTGGATGATGAATACGCGTACTGCTATTGTTGGGCTTCTCTTATGTCGCCCTACTGTTCCATGACCCTCACCTACGGACCCCGCCATGGCGCATCCATCTCGTTACCCTGCAACCCCTGCCGTCACCCTACCGCCCCGGTGCAACCCCTACCAATCACCCTACCGGCTCGGCCCAGTCCCCTCTATTACCTTATCTCCCTCTCGTAATATCACTGTACCCATCACTGCACCGAGTACTCTGGATCTCCAATAACTGAAGTGTTCTCCTATGACCCAAACGCTCCCCAGGCCTGGACCAAGGTGGTTGGGTTGGGGGAATCAATAAGATCAAGGGTCCTTGCCTTTAGCTATTTTTACAGTTCTTGTTTCTTTGTTTTATTCTGTTGTGGTATTTTGTAAGTATATCACATACGCAACATGTAGATGTATATACCCATTCATCAATCGTAAATATTTACTTCTAATTACAAAAAAATACTCAATGAGCAGTTTGAAATTAGGGTCTACATAGCCCATGTGACCTGGGCCTATTATTTCGAAGCTTAACACAGCCCCTCAACGCACCCTTCCCGTTATTCTCCCTACTTCCCTCCCATCACCTCACCATCCCAGCCCTCCTGTTTCATTGACAATTGTGCACCACCACCCCGGCCCTCCCCCTCCAGCATGGACTGTAAGCCCTGCCGCTGCTGCACAGCCCCGACACTCAGTGTTGGTACGGACGTTTCTCCGTCAGGACGTGCGGGTGTGTGTGTGTGTCTCTCTTGCTCCCCCACATCTGCTTGCTTCTGTAACACTTGATAACCCAGATATAAATAAAAGCAGCGAGGATATACTTAACCTACAGCAAAAATTTCTCATGGAGTGTGAATTCGTGTGGTAATTTTAATGGAGGGGAAGATGATGATCTAAGGCTGGACTTTGGTGGATCTTCGTGTGGTGGGGAGGAGGGGCTGGCCAGGCTCGGCACCACCACTATGAGCACCATTATCCTCGCTTCCTTCAAGGATCGTTTCTGGGTGAGTACTGCAACTTTTTGCACCCGGAAACTTCCAGGTGACGTCCTTGATCACCAAGCTCGCGGGTCGGGCCAAAGTGGTCAATAGTGGCAGTTACATGGTGGATCAAGTGTGTCTGGGCTCTGTCCCTTGATCTTATTGATTATTATATACATACATGATTTATATACAGGAGTGAATAGACATATGAATTCGTTTTATCGGGACAGGCAGCCTGTGTATATTAAGCTTGGGCCCAATTCCTCCCCCCCCCACACACACACACACCCAAGGTCGAACTCTTGACCCTCCCCAGGATACAACCCTGCAACAGTTTACTAACTCCCGGGCACCTATTTACTGCATGGTAAACAGAGGCATTAGGGGAAAGGAAACGTGCCCAATCATTTCTGGCCCACCCGGGATCCTTGAGTGAGAGTCGAGATACAGCCAACTGTTACGTTTATGAGACCTTATATAAATTTGTCAATGACATTATAAAAGAGAGATCGCATACTTAATTCTGATGGATACATTAAGTGCTACGTGAAGCAACATTAGGCTTTCAAAATTGTGCAGATTCATTTCAATGTCGACGTGTTGGGTGATAAACCTATGAAAATAACTGGTATCAGATATAGACTAACAGTACTAAAGTTGTGAAAAAAAATCAGAGGTGTATAAGAGTCTGTACTTTCAGAAATCCATACAAAAATGTCCGAAATAAGGCCAAGATAGTACTAGGATTTCTATCTAGACGTAATAATGTCAAGTAGTAAAGCTCCAATGTTCTCCTTTGACATTATACTCTTGTCCCTGTAAGGCCCAACTTTAATTATAATGTGCAGTTTTGTGCATCGTGCTATGAAATGGATATAAAGTCCCTGAAAAGTGTGCAGAGAAGGATGACTAAATTAATTCCAGGCATTATGAAGAGTAAAAAAGCTAAATTTATATTGCCTAACAGGCGAAGAGTAAGGAGTGACACAATTAAAGTGTAGAGAGAAAAGTGTTTATCAAACGGGTATAAATAAATTAGGTTAAATGCACAATACACATACGAAATTGATTAAAATTGGTTTAGGTATATTTTTATAAAATAGGTAAACTCTGGTTCGTAAATAAGGTCGCTGGATGTGGGGAAAATGAAAGTTACCAAGTAGCACCTTAGAATCAATAATTAAGCTCACTGCAAGGTATCAAGTATCGGTTGGATAAACATACGAGTGGGAATGATTGGATATAAATTGGAGCTACCTTGTATGATTTCTTTATTCTTATGTTCTTTGTTGTCTTCTGCAATGATCCTGATGCCGACTTCAATGGCCTCGTTGTGGTGACGCATAGCAATCATAGCAATGGTGTTACATGACCAGTCTCCTGTCAGACTCTGGTGTTATTCGCCAGGTTTAAATGCTGTTCGGCATGTGCTAATAATGTTCAGCAGGTTATAATACTGTTCAACAAGTTCTAATGCTGTTCAGCAGGTTTTAATGTTGTTCAACAAGTTATGCTGCTCGATAGGTCTAATGCTGCACTAGTGCTTTTGTCCGCATGTTGTATAGCAAAGTTTAAGTTGTGACATTCTTTCATGCACACGATGAAGTGAGAACGGGCTGTAAAATTAAGTGTGCACGTGGAAAGCAACACCAGTGTGTAAATCTACGTGGGAAGTAACAACCACTGGGCTAACCACTAAGCATACAATTTGGCCACACAGCTCCCAGCTGGTGATAACAGTCCACAATGACAAAAGTCATGCCCGTCGCCCACACTGATGGCAGAGGCTACAATAGTGGAGGCGGTATTAGGATGTGATAACTAGTACGCGTCAATATGGCCTACGACGACAAAGCACGAGTGTTAAAAGTTATACTAGTACTTCGTTTAGGTCTGAAACCTATGTGTATATGGGGAGTATAAAATGTCAAACAGACAGTGCGACTTGGTGGTTGCCATGACTAGGCTGGGCTACCGGTACTTGTGGCAGGCTGTTACAAGACACGAATCTCTCAACCCTGAGCATTCCACGCGTAAACTCTGTGAGCAATAACTCGGTCATGATCTCACATATTACATATTGAGTGTCCAGCCATTATAATGACCTCTCAAACCTGTCGGTATGAGGTACTTGGAGCGCTCACAAATACTGTTTTAGAGTGTGTGTCAGAGCTCTTGTTCATAGTTCGAATTGGAATGCTTACAGTTGCAGAATTTGCGCAAACCCATCATCTATACTATAATGATAATAGTTTTATGGAATCACATTCTCTATTGGATTCAAACTATTAACCTAGGCGTCGCCTCTTTTTGCACTGTTCCAAAGGAATGTGGTTTACAGCTAGCACATCAACAGCAAACAAAACACCACCGTAACACTAGCGGAAGTGTGAGGCTTCCTAGCTGGCGGTGATGACCCCCCGAGGGCCGGTCATGTGAGAGGTGACAGTACCGGGTCTCAACCACGCTCACTACCCGAGAACATTGTTCCTGGTTATTACGACCATAATACTGAGGCGTGGTTATTGTGACCACTAGGTTGAGGCGTGGTTT
Source organism: Procambarus clarkii (assembly GCF_040958095.1). NCBI lineage: Eukaryota > Metazoa > Arthropoda > Malacostraca > Decapoda > Cambaridae > Procambarus > Procambarus clarkii. Next base: position 27,439,198 of record NC_091176.1, read on the forward strand.
TGGTGTCACTAGATGGACTTCCTTATCAGAGTTCAATTGTTCTAGCACTGAAGGATGTGCTTCGTACTTGTATCTCTCCCTTCACAGGATTACATAGCCTTCCCGGCTTGGTGCATTCTTTTGATAATTACTCATTACTCAGGTTTCGTTGACCTGGATGTTTTGCTTGCAGTGACTGGTGGTGGTGGCGGCTGTGGTTGAGGTGGTGAACGTCTTTACCTTAATAGTGTCTTACTGGAGGAGTGAGGTCTAGCTCTTTATGCCCCCTCACTGCCCTTATTGTACCTGTTGCATTACAATTTAACTAATTTGACGTTCAGAGCCTAAAGTAGATGGAAGTGGCTTCCACAACTTCTTTCAGTGAATTGCATTCCTCTAGCTTGAAACCTCCTCCCAGGATGTTATTCTTGGCTTTTTTACCCTTCAAATACTTCCTTATCTAGTCCAGTGTTTTTCCAGTTATCCCAGCCTTCTTCTCCATCTTGTACACCAGGTTTCCATGAGTAACTGTCAAATGCTTTTTGACAATCTAGGAAAATAGCCTACTCAGCCTTCTTTTGCCTGTCTTATTTTAGTAACCCTGTCATAAAACTCAAGTTTGTCAGGCACAACTTTCCCGTTCTAAATCCATGCTGACTTATAGTCACATAGTTGGTCCTCTCTAGATGTTCAAACTTTCTCGACCTGGTAACACACTCGAGTACTTTTCATGAAATATATGTAAAAAGGCCGATCTGTAATTTAGTGCCTCCATTCTGTTCCTTGTTTTTTAATACTGCGACTATGTTTACCTTTGTCCAGATTTCCTGTCTCGAGCATTTTATTAAAAAAAGTTATGTAATGAGTGACAGTTCTTCTGCAGCCGCCATCAGCAGCCATGGTGAGATTAGGTCTGATCCCATTGATTTTGTCACATCTAGTTCCTCCAGGTGTTTTCTTGCCTCTTCTACAGTGAGTACAATGTCATCCATTGTTTCTTCTGTGGTTGTGGTGATTGTGACTGGAGGTGGTGGTGGTCATGCCGTTCTTATGTTGGCCAGCCTGGCATATGCCGCTGATGTTATCCTCTTGATGTGGGCTGCAGAGACAGGTCTGGCGTGTGTGCGCGCGTGAGAAAGACGAAGTTCTGGTTCACTAACTAACCGGGTTATCTCTACATTTGTTACATCACGTCTTGTCCCCATTCTCCCCCTACCTGTCATTTCTCAACTTCCCAACCTTTCCCCTCTTCTTCAGTTTACATCACCGCTACGCACAACTCATCCCCCCCCCACCCCTGCCCCACCACTTCCTTCATACCCCCACCGCCCTCACTTTTTTTTTTTTTTTTTTGAAATACGTTCCTGAAGAGTGTCGGGGTCATTCACTAGGGCTCCTCTACCAAGATCTCCCCACTGCGCGCGCATCAACTACATTTTCTAAGCCTTTGGTTATGTTACATATGAACAAATCCACAAGGGCCGTGATGAGGATTGGAACCTGCGTCCGAGAGCATCCCAGACGCTGCCTTAATGGGATGCTCTCGGACGCAGGTTCGAATCCTCGTCACGGCCCTTGTGGATTTGTTTATTTGATGCATCACGCTATTGTGATTTGTGTGTGTAATGTTGCATTTTGGTAGAGCACAGGAATATGTTCCAATGTTCGTGAGATGCAGCCCTGGGAGGCTGCCCGTGTTGCTTGGTGAGACTGAAGTATGAGCTCCCAGGCCGGTTAGTTAAGGCTCTCCTTCCCTGTCGTATCTGCCGTCTGAATGGAACCTTGGAATAACATCTAATTTAAATGTTAAATATTTTGAAACCAATGACCAGTTTATGTAGATAGACGCACACACTGTTGCACAGAATTACGTGCATATTTAACATAGATAAGAGCATGTACGAATAAACATGACCACACTTGATCAGATATGTGCACATTTAATTAGACATGTGCACACCTAATCATACAATTGCCCCACCCAAACAAACAGGTTCACCCACTGACAGATAGACCCACCCACACATGCACAGGCAGATGCACACACACAGGGAATCACGGACATACAGATAGGCAGGCAGACCGACAGGTACACCCACAAAAATCCTCACAATCGGGAACCGCGGGCCGGGACAGAAGTGGTTAGGCACGTTTCCTTTCGCCTATTGCGCCTGTTTTACCTAGCAGTAAATAGGTACTCGGGAGTTGCAGCTGTTGTGGAGTTGCATCATGGGAAGGGTCAGTAGTTCGACCGTGAGGTGGGGGTGGGACTTTGGTACCCGCCTTATAGGCTCTCTCTGCCCTCACAAAATGAACTACGGTATTAATCATCAACTCTGAAATTATCGGTAAATGTAATGCCACTCTTTGTTTAGTTAAGGTAAATCATGGTAACAGTTTGAGTCACATGTTCTGCTTGCGAAAGGAGGAAAATTAAGAAATACTTGTTTCTCAGAGAACAATGTACCTAGTTACCCCGGCGAGGTAAGAACAATGCTGTGCCTTAAAACATATCTGGGGAGGGAAGGGAGGGGGGGGGGGGACGTTAGACCAAAACATAAGCCTTCACGAGCCAGAAACATGCCCTCGCTGACAAGTGACTGTCTTTTTTAGATAGTGTCAGATACATTCAGGTAAATACTACAGTTTACACGCTTGGCTATATGAACAATATTTTCAAATTGTTCAATAACAATTGAAGATATTGTTGTGACAATAACTGTGACAGTTATTGTCACGGGCAAGAACTTATTGCCCGTGACACTAAGTTGCTGCCTGAGCTCCGGTCACATAGTGTGAACCTCGCCGCGCTCTTGTCACACACGCTCAACCTTTGGCATTTCTTTCCCGATGTTGTCAGTCCAACTTCATGATTGTATTGTTCTATTTGTTGTGTCTCTTTTATATTTCGCCATGGTATATACCTTTTAATTTCAAGACTGAGAAACGTGATTGTAAACCGTAGCGTTAACAACAGTGGAGTGTAGCATTAGGTCTGCTGGCCTGTGAGAGGCCAGTTGAGTGTATATAGGACCTGCTCCTATATACTCTCAACTCTTTTCAGTAAGTGATGTAGTTGGTCTGCTGGCATTTTTCAATATTTTTTTTTTTTTCAATTGAAACTTTTTAATACAGTATTTCTCTGGCCTATTTTTATGTTACTAAGGTATTTACTTCAGTAGTCTCTTTGGCAGTTTGCTCCGCTTCTTTACGACATTGCCGCACTTAGGCTTACTGCTTTGGTCTCCAAGCTTAAACTTATCCGATTCGAATTCATTTTTTGTTTGTGTAGAGTACATGAATGTTGAGGACGCCATCTTGGTGTAAGAGTTTCAACACCTTATTTATGGCGTCTTTGTTTGACTTTCCTCCGTTTGTCCTCCTCACTCTACGCCTCGGGTCAGTATGTGACGCGAGAGCTCTTAATGTGTTGTCATAAGGAAGGTTCCTGATGCTGGGGATCAACTCTGCCATTGCTCCGTGTGTGACGTTTCGATCTGTTCCAAGTCACTACCGAAACGCTTTTTCCATTCTTTAAATATGTGGACTTCGTGTTCTTCCAATGTTTCGTGAGAATTCTGCCGTTTTGTGTGATTATCAGTTGGATTCATTCAAAATGTATGTGCATACATTGATGGTTAAATGTTATTGTAACTCACGTCTTGCGAGCGAGTAGTCCTGGGCGCGAGTCCTGGTCAGGGTGAGAGAATTGATGACCGTTCCTTCACTGTTCGTTTCTGTACACCATTGTGAAACGTAATGAGTTCCAGCACCATGTCCGTAGCTCGGTTATCCTCGATATAAAAAAATAGCAAAAATTTTTTTTAGAGTCGTATGCGTGGGTATGGTAGACGGTGCAGGGTGCAGCAACCCTTCCTGTGGCATGCCAGAGACTGTCAGGGTGAGTGAGGCGGCGGGGTACAAGGTACACGCCGGAGGTGTAGTAATTAACCCATCTTGCCAGGCCAAGTGTTTGTGTGACGCGCTCTCTCCATCATAGACATTTGGAAGGCACCAGCTAGTTACTCGAACCCCAGGTAAGGCCAGCAAAGATTTCTGGTTGAGATGCTTTAAGTTCATCGTGGTTCAGTGGGTAAGGCATGTTTCTGGGGAGTCCAGAGACGTGAGTTCAATCCCAGCTATTGCCACAATACTTCCTCATATATCTATGTCTATAAAATAAGGATGTCTGTCCAAAATTGGAGGCCAGATGCTTTGGGCTAGCCTCATTATACTTTGCAGAGTGAATGGAGGGTGTGGGGGGGACTGTCATAGAGGGGTCGAGTTCAGTCCCCATGGCCCAACCCCCTCCCATTAGGGCAGGGAGTTTGGCCAACCTGAATGACTGCATAAAGTCAGTGATGAACTAACGTTCAGTGCCAATTCCATACAGTTTTATAATTTCTTCAAAATATTGCAGCATTCAGATATTGACTTGCAAAACGTACAGTATGTTCTGATGGCAGATTTTCATTCTGTAGTCTCAACACTTAAATGGTACAACCTTGTGGGTTGTATTGAGCTGGTGTGTGGTGCTGGTGTGTGGTGCTGGTGTGTTGTGCTGGTGTGTTGTGCTGGTGTGTGGTGCTGGTGTGTGGTGCTGGTGTGTGGTGCTGGTGTGTGGTGCTGGTGTGTGGTGCTGGTGTGTGGTGCTGGTGTGTGGTGCTGGTGTGTGGTGCTGGTGTGTGGTGCTGATGTGTTGTGCTGGTGTGTGGTGCTGGTGTGTGGTGCTGGTGTGTGGTGCTGGTGTGTTGTGCTGGTGTGTTGTGCTGGTGTGTTGTGCTGGTGTGTTGTGCTGGTGTGTGGTGCTGGTGTGTGGTGCTGGTGTGTGGTGCTGGTGTGTGGTGCTGGTGTGTTGTGCTGGTGTCTAGTTAGAATACAATTGAGTTCATTTCAGAATATGCGGATATGACTTAGTTATAAAGGCCAGGTGAGCTAATGTACCCCTCTGAAAGTCAGCTGAAGGTTTCTACACCTCTTAAGACAATATGGTTTCTCAGAGTTATTTTGCAGGAGAATTCTTGGCAGCATCTTTGAGGTAAAGTGTTGCTCTCTCGGGCTTAGCGGCTCAGCTGGTCTCCCGACCTTGGGAGATGGTGCTGGCACTCAACCACTCTTCTCATTCCCCACGCCCACCTTCAACTCTCGCCCCCACGCCCGCCCACCCTTAACACCCATCCCTCGCCCTTCCTTTTAAACCCCCTTCTCCCTCTAAATTCCTCATTTTAATTGCCCCCATTTGCCCTCGTATTCCTCCTATCCCTTCTTTTGTCTCTACCACTATCTTGACCCCCCCCCACCCACCCTGTCATTCCTTCCCCGCCGCCCTCCCATTCCCCTCCTCTTCCCTAACTTCCCCTCCTCCTTCCTAACTTCCCCTCCTCCTCCCTAACTTCCCCTCCCGTCGTATCGTCCGCCCCCGTTCCCTACCTCCCACCCGTGCCCTCCCTCGAAGCCTATATCTCCCTCCAAACAATACCTTCCTCCTCATGCCCTACCTCCCCCCCCCCATCCTCCAACGGGCCGTGTGCACTCTACCTCACCGTCTCCCCATCGTGCCCTACCTTCCCTCCTCAGTGCCTAAAATCCCCTCCACAGTGCCCAACCTACCCTCCCCTCCACTTCCCCAACCTACCCCTTCCCCAAGTTCCCCAACCTACCCTCCCCCCCCCAGTTCCCCAACTCCTTCCCGTTGCCCAAACCCCTCTGGTATTTGGATTATACTTAGCCAATCCGACCCACACTTGCTTAATTACCCGCACCCAATCCCCCCAGTCCGTGTCCTTCACGGCCTGGGTGCTGAGGGAGTGTTGTTTACATGAGGTGCAGCGGGCGTCAGGCGCTGTTTCTAAATACATGCACGACCCCTGCGGGACGCGCTGAGACGCACGGAGGGGGTTTGTGCGCTCCTGCGCCCGTCCTCCCACACCTTGCGGCGTTACAAGTGGCGAGAACCAGAAGAGACTTGATCACGCTGTACAAATTACTTATTGGGACTTGGAATGGACAAGGACAGTCTGCTTAGGTTGATGGGAACAGGGCCAAAGGCCACAAGTGGAAACTAGATGTAAAAATGTGTTTAAGATAGACATGGGATACGTTTTCCTTAGGTGATGTGGAGGTCGGCTACATTCAAAGAATATCATTGCTAGAGATACAAATTATGTGTTCTCAGTGGGCCAGGAGTTTGGGGCTCAGTTCATGAGCCCATTATGTGCCTCTGTAACCTTCTCAACCCCCACCCGCAGGTTGGGTGTGGGGTTGCATACCAAATGAACACTCAAAGTCGGTGGAGGAGGAGTGCAGAGGTGGATGTGTGTGTGTGTGTGTGTGTGTGTGTGTGTGTGTGTGTGTGTGTGTGTGTGTGTGTGTGTGTGTGTGTGTGTGTGTGTGTGTGTGTGTGGGGTGGTGTGTGGGTATGTGTGTGAGAGAGAGAGATGCTCCCGTGGGTGACTCTCCATCCTCCCTGCTCGCCCGCCAACCTCTGACTCAACCTACCCCATTCATCATGAATTGCATCAGCTGAATGAGCAAAAGAATGTCAAGTGTTGCAAACATTTACCCAGCTGTATATTCATGCACTAACCCTGTCATTCTGCTTCTCTGTGGGAAGTTATGGCGGCGGTGGAGAGGGGTAGGGGGGGGGGGGGGGAAGGGGGGCAGGTAAGGAGGGGGGGAAATGATTAGGCTGATGATAACAAGTGATCATGAGGCGGGTAGAAATAGCCTAAGCTACTCTATCCCTTTGAGATGTATTTCTCTCTTGTCTCAGTAAACATACTTGAACTTGAGAGTGATCATACCACACCACAGTACCTCATTCCTGTCAGGCCACTCAGTGACCACAGTGTGAGGTCGGATCCCTCTTGTTCCTCCTGTCCCTTCTGTTAATTTGTCAGGTGTGTTCTTTTCTTGTGTAGGTTCCCTTCTCTAGTTCATCATATCCTGTTCTCTTGTTCATCCTTTCCCCGCCTTTTGTTCAACACATTCTCGCCTTTTGGAAACATGAACGTGTTCATCCTACCCCTAAAAAAAAATTTAACCCCTATAACTATCGCAAAATAATGATTCATCTCGGAAGTGCTTGAATCTACCGTACCGAAATAGTCTTCAAAGGTAACACGAAGTAAGACAAATTATGTGTGTATTAGGAGGCAACCCGCACCACAAGGTGTGGAGGGGCGGTGTTACTTCTCACGACTGTTCCTGCAGCGCCTCGTTGGTCTCCTCCGCCCGTGTCCGGAGTGGACGGCAGCTCTCGCAGCGGCCGTAGCTTGTGCTCTTGACTAGAAATTTCTTTGAAACTCGGATAAAAAACACATTTTGCCTCACCAGTTCACCCGATGAGTAACTTCTACCGCTACTCTCCCGGTTCCTGCTCGCAGGAACTTTCTATGAGTTTCCTGGCTCCTGCTCTGAGGAAGCTGCGAGATGTACGCACATCGCATTTACGGTCACGCGATATCCTCACTCAACCCTCTAACAGTTACTGTGTTTCTGTTCCAATAATAGGACGACTCTCTGCCGCCTCGTATACCTCCGTCATCCTGGGTAACAAACTATACCTCTTGTGTTTTCCTCCTCTTGACATCTCTCATCACCAAGCCTTCAAGATCCTCCTTTGGAACTTCAGCTTGTATTTTGTAACCTCCGCTGGGTAAGCTTGTCGAGGGGACAGTTTTGTTTTGGTGAGAGTTACTCTGGGAACACCAGGGGAGCCCTCGGGCACACAAGGGCACGTGCCGCAGGGGGGGGATGGGGTATGTTTAGGACCTCCAGCGCCACCTGTCACCCCTCGGCTCACAAGGGCCGCGTGCAGGCTCGTTATACTGGCAGGAACTGTGGCACTGACACGACGTGTCTTTAGTGACGGGGCCGCTGTGTGCCTCCCCTCTCAACCACTTACCTCATCCTACACTTGTGTCTCCCAGCTCTCCCGCCCTCCCGCCCTCCTGGCCAAATCCTTTGGTCATAAAAATTGAGACAAAATCGACATTCCACAATGACAATCCACTACACGTGGCCACCACGGTCGGGAGGGAGCCGGTCGGCCGAGCGGACAGCACGCTGGACTTGTGATCCTGTGGTCCTGGGTTCGATCCCAGGCGCCGGCGAGAAACAATGGGCAGAGTTTCTTTCACCCTATGCCCCTGTTACCTAGCAGTAAAATAGGCACCTGGGTGTTAGCTGTTACGGGCTGCTTCCTGGGGGTGGAGGCCTGGTCGAGCTCCGGGCCGCGGGGACACTAAAAAGCCCCGAAATCATCTCAAGATAACCTCAAGATAACCATACGTGGCCACCACAGCCGACCACCACACGTGCCCACCACAGCCGACCACCACACGTGCCCACCACAGCCGACCACCACACGTGCCCACCACAGCCGACCACCACACGTGCGCACCACAGCCGACCACCACACGTGCCCACCACAGCCGACCACCAGAGCGCCGTCCAAGTGAGGACACTAGAGCTGCCGTATATAGCCTGGCTGCCCACCACATTGTACCTGGAGCCGCTCCGCTGCCTCTTACCGCATACCTTGCGTGTTCCCACCGCCGCTACTGCCTTTATGTACTCTCATTACCAGCCTCGCCAGCCTTACACCCCATTTACCTCTTGCCACACCCGAGTTATCGTAGCTCTACCTCACGCAGGGCCCTCGTAGATGTACTGTCGCAGAGCTCTCGTAGCTCTACCTCACGCAGGGCCCTCGTAGATGTACTGTCGCAGAGCTCTCGTACCTCTACCTCAAGCAGGGGCCCTCGTAGATGTACTGTCGCAGAGCTCTCGTAGCTCTACCTCACGCAGGGCCCTCGTAGATGTACTGTCGCAGAGCTCCGTAGCTCTACCCATATCAAGAGAAAGCACTAAGCTGGGTTCATCTGGCTCTCCTCCTGTTGTGGGCTACGAGTATATGCTGCTGTGGCGGTGCGTTCACTCACAGGATGAGTGACAGCACGACCGAACACCAATTATGCTGTCTGTCTGCTGTGGTACATTCGACATGTAGTTTGCCGGTCGGACGGCTGACGCAGCATCCATAAAGTGATTGGTGATGAGGGAGAGCGAACGTTTCGTATTGTAATTGTCTCCAAATTGCGCAACGGGAAGTGCTTATCAATAAAGGGAAGATGGGGCCTGTTACTACTGACGGTGGTTCCTGCAGGCGCAGCAGCGAGAGACTACCCAATAGCATTAGGTGGGCCTGACAGCTGAGTGGACAGCGATTAGGATTCGTAGTCCTGAGGTTCCGGATTCGATCCCCGGTGGAGGCGGAGATAAATGGGCAGTTTCTTTCACCGTGATTCCCTGTTCACCTAGCAGTAAATAAGTACCTGGGAGTTAGACCGCTGCTACGGGCTGCTTTCTGAGGGTGTAACAAAATGGAGGCCTGGGCGAGGACCGGGCCGTGGGGACGCTAAGCCCCGAAATCATCTCAAGATAACCTCAAGATAATAGATTTGTTGTTAGTTAAAATTGTAAATCATTTTTATGGTACGTGAAGCCCCTACAAGCAATACAAGCTGTCCTAGACGTTCTCGCTACAAATTGAATTAAATAGCAGACAACTTGTAAGGAAATTAGCGGTTCTCGCTACAAAGCAGAAGACCAAAATAAATGGTACCGTAGCGGTTCTCGCTACAAAGCAGAAGACCAAAATAAATGGTACCGTAGCGGTTCTTGCTACAAACAGAGGACAAATATGAATGGTACCATATAGAGGTTCTCGCTCCAAATAGCAGACAAGCTGTAAGGTACATTAGCCCTCAATTACTGAGGGTCAGTACTTCCTCTGGGGGAAGCGGGCCACAGTGTTGGACGCTCACCACTCCTCCCACTTATTGTTGCACATTTCAATATGTCTCTTAAATGTGTGTCTTCCATTTCACTTCTCTCACGCTCTTGTTCTCCTCCCACACTCTTTCTCCTCTCACACTCTCTTGCTCCTCTCACACTCTCTTGCTCCTCTCACACTCTCTTGCTCCTCTCATTATGCCTTCCCTTTCCACTGTTTATCCTTTTATTCCCAATATTCATTATCACGAACACTTCCGTAGAGCAGGATTTAAGTTCTGGGAATAATGTGATCTGCCTACATCGTTGTTGTTGTTATAGATTCAGCTACTCGGAACAAGTTCCAAGTAGCACGGGCTATTTTGAGCCTATACCTTACCTGGCACAAGAGCGGGACAAGTAGCCCGGGCTATGGTGAGCCCGTAGTGGACTTACCTGGCACAAGAGCGGGGCAAGTAGCACGGGCTATGGTGAGCCCGTAGTGGACTTACCTGGCACAAGAGCGGGGCAAGTAGCCCGGGCTATGGTGAGCCCGTAGTGGACTTACCTGGCACAGGAGCGGGGCAAGTAGCACGGGCTATGGTGAGCCCGTAGTGGACTTACCTGGCACAGGAGCTGGGCTGTGTGTGTGTGCCTACATCATCGTCGTTACTCTTTAACAAACCCAACCTAACCTACGAAAATGAGAGATAATTTTGTTTATGTATACAGTATATATAATATATATTCTGCAGAGTATTGTATGATGATTTAATATCGGTACAGGTTTTGTATCCTGATGATTCCGTGCGAGAAAAAGTGGGGAGGTGGGGTGGGGGGTAAGTGGGTGGGGAACATTTGTGGAGAGTGGAAACTGTGTAATGGAGCAGTTTCCATATAATATGACAATTGTTGTTTTAGCGGCGTGTTGTGTGGGTGTGTCGAGGGCGACAGCTGCGCTAAACTTTCCTCAGGATGAGAAAATCCCCGCGGTTAGTTACAGCCCCACTCCTGTGCCCGGTAAGTCCACTACGGGCTCTCCATAGCCCGTGCTGCTTGGAACTTGTTCAGAGTAGCTGAATCTATAACAACAACAATAATAACCCCGCGGTTATTGCTTTACAATGGCCTCAACAACCGCTCTACCCTGCCCAGCGAAAGTTGACTCCTTTGCTTCCGTTTTGTTCAGAGCCGAGTGAGGTTTAACGATCGACTTGAGACTGGTCCAGGACGGACCGAAACGTCGTTGTCCCTTCACCTTCTAGTGTGTGGTCTGGTCAAGCGAGGTTTAACAAGTCGTCGTGGCTACTCAAAGCGCTCTTCACATTTACCTGAATAAGGGAAATCAATTCGATCACATATAGCAAAGGTAGTTGGTGACGCATTCTGAGCTCGGTGTACGAACACACAACAAGGGCCTTGTGGCCGATAGGAACCAGCTCCTATTGGCCCCATACGAGAAAAGTAGGGAGAGTGATAGTGTTTACTAGAGAACTAAGGGTGATCTAGAGAGCTGGGAAGTAGGGAAGAGCCTGGACGACCTGATCTCTTTATAGTACGTCGCATTTTGACGTTTTCTTTACCCAAGGCCAAAAGCTGATATACAAGTAAATGGTAGCGGCTCGCGAAATTGACATACTGTCCCGTTTTCTGTTCCTGGGTCGACTGGTTGGTTAGGTTAGGGTACTTTAGTACGAGGGTTTAGTGCGGTTGGGAACGCTGGACAGCCTGTGCTCGGGGGTCACCAAGTACGATGGTTGCTTACACCTAGACAGCCAGGGATGGGGGGGGGGGGAGAGCGGTGGAGGGAGTCGAGAGAGAGAGAGAGACGGAGGGAGGGGAGAGAGGTGAGGGAAGGATTTATACAATGGATGAGAAAGAGATAAGTATGAGAAACAAAGAGAGGAGAGGAAGACACCAGACGAGAACGGATGTGCGACTACGAAAATATTAAGCGCAAGTAGACCAGGTAAGAAATTAGCAGACGCTAAATATTACCAATAAAAACATAAACGAAATGACATTTAAAAAAATTATACGAGAAATGAGAAAATTGAAAAGTAAATAACCAGAGAAACAAAGAGAAGGAGAAGACTGAAGAGAAAGGTACTGGAGAAGCAGACATGACCTTGAGAGAGGCAACGGAACACCTTAGTAAGTCCTCGTAGGTTACACAAGTTACGGCAACAAGTCATCATAAGTTCGTTTTTTGTTTTCCTAATTTACAGTAAGTTACAGAAGTGACAGGAAGAGGAAATACTAAGAGAAAAGCCTCGGGAGACATTTAAAAAGCCTAATCTGACCAGTCTTACCCTACCCTAACCTACCCTACTCTATTGTAACCTATCCTACCCTACCCTACCCTACTCTATTGTAACCTAACTTACCCTACCCTAACCTACCCTACTCTATTGTAACCTAACCGGACCTAACTCACCCATAATTACACCTTCAAGGCTGACTAACCAATATTATTTAATCTAGAAATTTGGATTACAAATTTACCTTAAGTGTAAAGGTAATTATTAAAGGTAAAGGTTAGTGTACTACCAACACCTTATTAAAGGTAAGGGTTGGTAATTATTTGAGGTAAAGGTAAACATTCGTTAATCTTTGCATATAGCACTGTAAGGGTTAACAGCGCTGCGTACGTTTTGCGCGCGCATGTGTGGAGTAATTACAGGTGGGAGATGAAGAGGGTGCTCAAGATGGTGCGTGACTGCTGTAGGCGTGGCCAGGGGTCCGCCAGGGGTCCACCAGGGGTTCACCAGTGGCCCACCAGGGTCAGGTGGTCCTCGACAAGCGGGCCATGGATGTACCAAAAATACAGTAGCGATGCTCTGCCAGCTTCGCCAGCCTAACCCAGCTTGTCTTGTCTGGGCCTACAGTCTTGTCTGGGCCTACAGTCTTGTCTGGGCCTACAGTCTTGTCTGGGCCTACAGTCTTGTCTGGGCCTACAGTCTTGTCTGGGCCTACAGTCTTGTCTCGGCCTACAGTCTTGTCTGGGCCTACAGTCTTGTCTGGGCCTACAGTCTTGTCTGGGCCTACAGTCTTGTCTGGGCCTACAGTCTTGTCTGGGCCTACAGTCTTGTCTCGGCCTACAGTCTTGCCTCGGCCTTCGGAGGACAGGTTTGAATAACCTTGACTGTGTGACCTAGCTAAGACTAGACCTACAAAGATTTAACCCCTTAAGAGCGTTAATATATATATATTAACGAGCACCATCGAACTAAAGCTTGTATAGGAAGAAGCTTTGTGTATTTGTGTACCTGTAGAACTCAGCTTACCTTTAAACAGAGTAAGTGTTCCGTGTTCCTGCATCAGTGTTCCGTGTTCCTGCATCAGTGTTCCGTGTTCCTGCATCAGTGTTCCGTGTTCCTGCATCAGTGTTCCGTGTTCCTGCATCAGTGTTCCGTGTTCCTGCATCAGTGTTCCGTGTTCCTGCATCAGTGTTCCGTGTTCCTGCATCAGTGTTCCGTGTTCCTGCATCAGTGTTCCGTGTTCCTGCATCAGTGTTCCGTGTTCCTGCATCAGTGTTCCGTGTTCCTGCATCAGTGTTCCGTGTTCCTGCATCAGTGTTCCGTGTTCCTGCATCAGTGTTCCGTGTTCCTGCATCAGTGTTCCGTGTTCCTGCATCAGTGTTCCGTGTTCCTGCATCAGTGTTCCGTGTTCCTGCATCAGTGTTCCGTGTTCCTGCATCAGTGTTTCGTGTTCCTGCATCAGTGTTCCGTGTTCCTGCATCACGGAACACTTGTGTTGTTCCGTGAAGCACGGGGTCAATGTTGCCCCTGCTTCGTAAAGTACGTCTTGTGCTCTGTTTCTGAATTTGTGTTCCGCTGTGTCACTAGATTAGTGTTCTGAGAACACCTGTAATCACTCGCCGCCATCAGGCACTATCCTCGCTGCTGTATAGCCTACTGAGGCCCAAAGCTATAGGCCTACGTCTGAGATTTAATGAACTATGTGTTAATCACAGATCTGTAGCTGAGATAGCTTGCAGGCAACTGTTGCTGGAGATTATTTCTTGACACTGTTGTCAGCGTGTTGATCGAGTCAGCTGATGAGTCATATGACTAGGTCAGCTTTTATGGTTCTGGGGTGACTCAGTCACTTCTGATCTGCAGGTGGAACCCCAGGTGTGCACACGCATACGCACGCACACGCTGAACTTTTTTAGTGTCAGAGCAGTTGACAAATGGAATGCATTAGGCAGTGATGTGGTGGAGGCTGACTCCATACACAGTTTCAAGTGTAGATATGATAGAGCCCAGTAGGCTCAGGAACCTGTACACCAGTTGATTGACAGTTGAGAAGCGGGACCAAAGAGCCAGAGCTCAACCCTCCCAAGCACAACTAAGTTAGTACACACACACACACACACACACACACACACACACACACACACACACACACACACACAGACATAGACACATATTTTCGAAACAAAAGTTCAAGTTTTCGAGAGGGAATTAGGCCGATTGTCATCGCTATGTGACTCTACGGGCCGCTGCCAGAAACAGCCTTACCGATCAAGTCATCACCAGGAAAGCTTTTCGTAGGGCCTAGGCGCGGAATTAGAACTCTTAAAATCAGTCACAGGTAAACTAGAGGCAAACATAATCCCTGGCGTGTGTCTCTCTCTTACCTCACCTCTCCTTCTCTTCCTTTACCTCACTTCTACTTCCCTTCCCCCCCCCTTCCCAATCTCTCCTACTATGTAAGCACTTGTCTTAGTGATGATAACGCCTTTACAGTCAAAACCTCATCTACTAATAATTCATCATTTACAGAGTCATCTACAGTTGTTCTAAACGAGCATATCTATGTAACGGGACAGCCTCCCTGCTAGGGCTGTCTTCTCTGCTCTGCTGACTGCCGTTCTTCTCTTAATGCTCAATGCTCTCGAATCGATAGCTCTCCGAGTATATATTGGGAAACCTAGTAGCTAACTCCGCCCACAAGTAGATAGCCTCCGGCTCTCTACCAAGCCACTCCTTAATGTCGGCATGTTTGAAGGCTACCAGGCTACAATTATCAGATTATCAGAAGCAAGGTGAAATTCGCATGATCTGACCTCAGGTCACTTGGGGTCATTAACGCTTAGAGGTGTGAGTTTCAGGCCGACAAACTGGCGCCTCTCAGATCCTTGTCTGTGACTCATGTACTCTATGTATGTATTAAACTAAACCAAACACTTTTACAGTGTTACATCAACACCTCAAGGCATGATAACTTGACAGATGAAGGTCAGCCTCACTCATCACCTGGCAGCCGCGAAATTGATAGATCTGTGTATATATGAAAAAAGATACCCTGTTGGGTGATAGACTGGGACACACCTTCATTACCTGTCATCTCGGTCAAGTGACGAACCTGGCAGATGGGTAGAACAATTAACGTGGTATTCTAAGATATCAATTCTACGATATCTAAGAATATTTGCAATACTCTTAGCGTCTGGTGTGGGATCATGTTACATGTCTTACCTGGTTGAAGCAGCAGGTCGTCGATGGTGACAACTCTTCTGAAAATATTGATAATTTATTCGCATGACTTCGTCCATTGTCTAAAACCGGTCAGGTCGAAGGGACTTGACCTGCTCACCGTCTGCGTGTAGAGTTATGACAGCAGACAGCAGCACCTCCACCAAACTCAAATTTCGCTACGATTTATACATAAAAAATCTTTTCAAAATAAC
>NC_091176.1:27457151-27649651 GCF_040958095.1 Procambarus clarkii
TAGGTTGGCCCCCCCCCCTGGCACACCATCTGCCTGTGGGGGCTGGCAGCGTGGCACTCCTCCCCCTCTGAGCACTGTGTGGCTGGCACCGGGTGCCAGGGAGAGTCAGTTATCGGGTAGAGTGGTGAGAGAAGGCGCGGGCCGAACCAGCGTTCCCCGCCGCCGCCTTGCTCCATTACCGTCAGGCAGGTGTCGGGACTCGTAAAGCGCGTGAGACAGCTGTCTGCGTCTGTGGGGTACAGAAAATGACAGTTACGTCTCTTAAACGGTAGCCAGGATGTAGCTTAGCACTAAGGGAATAGTCGCAGTTATACGGTAAAATAGTAAATTAACTTCAAGTCGCTACGTGGAAACTAGGAACTGCGCTCCTTGATCTTGTTACCAACCAGGATGGGGGGAATCTGATACGTGCAGCCCGTCAACGCCCGGCTCTTCCCCCCCCTGTGACATCCTACGCACTACCAGGATTTACACTGAACCCAGTCACATGTTGAGCTTCCCTTACCACTTCTGTAAGTTCATGTTACTGGGCGAGCACTCTGACAAGTGAGCCGCGAAGTGCGGCGCCTTCAGCATTGGTGGCTCCTCGAGCAACACGTGGGAGAGGTCCTCTGACGGAGGAAGAAGTGTTTGTATTAGTGTTGAACACGAGTGTTGACTCGCTTGGTCTGGCGCTCATTAATAGAGCAAAATGGATAAATTACGCAACATCAAGCACCGGCTGAGCATGTCTGTAGACAAGCTGTCTTCCTCGCGACGCTCTAAATCGCAGCAGCGGAAGAGCGCGCCCCTTGGAAATACTCCAGTGTCTGACGGGGATATTCCTGGCTCCGTCCGGTCCTCGAGAGCCGACTCCCGGCCTACCAGCGATGCCGATGAAACCATGAACCCAGCTTCGGGTTCACGACCTAATAGTTATTGTGAGCCTGACGCTGACGACAGCGCCTCTGGGGAGTGGCTAGAGGCTTCTGGTGCCACGTCTTCGTCCGATGCTGTAGACGACAGTAAAGAACCCGAAGTGGCCGCTTCGCCACACAATCTTACCATTGATGATAACAGTCTGAAGCGCCCGACTTCCTCTGTTGAAGGTGGCGGAAGTCTCGTGTCTGAAGTGATGAAAGAAGTGGAGAAAATAGCGGAGATAACAGAAAGCATGAAAAATAAGCGTCTAAAAGTGGAGCCTCAGATAACAGACGAGGCAACAGTGGGCGTGTGCGACAAAAAGGCGTTATTGGATGTGTCCACAGACGGCGAGGGACAGGAACCTGATGAAGCAGAAGGCAACGCCTGTGTGGAGACGCTGACGGCGGCTGGGCAGGTGACCCATCGTCAGAGCGCTGGTAGAGGCGTGGTCAAGAGGAGGGCCGTGGAAAGTACCTCGACTACACTGAGTATCTCCTCCACTTGTAGAGCTGAGAGTCTTACCTCTGGCTACTTCTCGGGCTCTGATGTCACATTGTCCGATGCCAAATGCGACAGTACCTATTTACAATCAGCATTTACTCCTACATCTTCAGAGCGTACAGAGCAGAGTACACCAGTCTTCACCACAGAAAACAATGAGAGCGTTCAGCATAACTCTGAACTTACTTCAGTAAAACCTGAAAACTCTGAAGAAAACAAATGTTCACTGACCTCGGTTACGACAGAAGACAAGCCACCATCTCGGCAGGAGTTTACCGACACTGTACCCGAGCATCCCGTGACCACTTCAGCGTTCACTTCAGTCATCCCGGAGAAGAAAGTGATAACAGAAGCGGCTGTCGAGACGAAAGTAGAAACTTCTACGTCGAGCACCTCAACGTCGACGACTGTAGTCAGTACTACCACTCAAGAGGTCAAGAAGACCAATGTCACCAAAAAAGAGAGCATCTACAGTAGGATAATGAGAAGGAAGGACACCTCCAAGGAACCGATTTACGCGAAGATCAAGCCGAAACTCACGATAGAAACCAGTTTCCAGCCTATTGAACCAAATAAAGACAAAAACACTTCTCAGGGCGGTGGCGCTGGGGTGGTGAAGCCCGAGCCTATTTACAGTGTTGTAAAGCCTAGAGATCCTGGGAGTCCACTCGTGCCCAACAGCCCCGTCAGCCCACTCATCACCTCAGGCAGCCCAACCAGCCCATTTGCTCCTGTATGCACTGGTGCCCCTTCTTTTCCCCCCAAAATCGAACCCATCTACAGCAAAATTCACCCGAAAGACTCAAGAAGCAGCACCTTGCCGAGAGAACCTGTCTACAGTAAGGTGTGTAAAGATACCGCAACCTTGCCAAGGGAACCAACCTACAATAAAATTAAATATAAAGAACATATATACACAAAACCTCTGCCTCTCACACCTAGAGAGGAAGCTGAACAAAAGCGCGAATCTGTCTACAGTCAAAGTTCTACTTCATCCGACTATGGCAAGGTAACTGTGAGAGTCGGGGAAATTTCCCCGAGCCGTCCAGCAGTTATCACCATCAATAACCCAGGCTACGCTGCTCCTACGGGATTTTCATCGCCAGCATCAACTTCTTCGCCAACATCTCCTTCATCACCGATGTCCTCGTATGCACCTACCTGGCCCATCGTTGACAGTGCCCCAGTCGTTCCTTCATCGAAACAGTCAAGCAAAACAGCGTCAGTGAGCCCAACGACACAGACACAGATCAAGCATGTTGGACAAGCAGATTGTGTTTCCAAGTCGAAGTCGCCGATCGAATCTCCCGAACCCCGGCCTCTGGTAGCGTCAGATTCCTCACTCTTAGAGAACTCGGATACTGAGTCAACAGGGCGGGCCAAACTAAGTCAGCTAGTGGAGGAGTTAGCACAAGAGCTAGAGGCAGTAAGTCGCCGTATTGGTTCTCATGCCGAGATAGACGATATGTCTAAGAAAGAGGTATTGGCAAAGCTTCTATCGACCTACGATGTACCCAAGAATCTGCGACGAGTTGAGGAGGCAGACGAAGATGCCGTGCTAGAAGCGGAACAGGCTCTTGTCCCATCTTCCATCAGTATGGACGAGCTACGTTACGTGGATGACAACGAAGACAATGCTGAAACTGTTTACGCCGATGTACCCAACTTCTCGCAAGACGAGTTCGTCATCGCCCTGGACGACGAGAATGACCCCAGATACGCCTCGCTCACTCGCAAATTCAGGGAGCAGCAGACCGGAGGAGAGTCTCCTGGCAAAATAAGCAGGAAGACAGCAACGGTGTATGCCAATGCGCTGAACGTAGTGACCGCGCTCAGAGTACTCATCAACTCCAAGTCAACGCGAGCAGCTACCGTCATCAACAAGATGGGTACGCTGGCCAGGCCGTACGCCCAGCGAGTCCAGGGAACCATCACAGACACTACCTGGATCCAGAGAGTCATCTTTCACAAATCGGTAAGGGAAAACTCTCATTAGGCTCTCACTCTAGCCTCATGGGTGATGGTGATGTGATGTCTCTCTCTCTCCTCTCTCTCTCTCCTCTCCTCTCTCTCTCTCTCTCTCTCTCTCTCTCTCTCTCTCTCTCTCTCTCTCTCTCTCTCTCTCTCTCTCTCTCTCTCTCTCTCTCTCTCTTTTAATCTGTCATGTTTTTTACTGTGATTTACGAAAGGGTTTAGTTTATTGATCAATACAACATTTTCCAGCAAAGTTTATAACGATATTTTAAATTGCGTTACTTAGATCTCTCTCTCTCTCTCTCTCTCTCTCTCTCTCTCTCTCTCTCTCTCTCTCTCTCTCTCTCTCTCTCTCTCTCTCTCTCTCTCTCTTTCTCTTTTAATCTGTCATGTTTTTTACTGTGATTTACGAAAGGGTTTAGTTTATTGATCAATACAACATTTTCCAGCAAAGTTTATAACGATATTTTAAATTGCGTTACTTAGAGACCCAGACACCAGCCCACACTTGCCCACGATATTACAAAAGTCTTATAACAAAAAGTTGCTGGTAGAGGAACACGTGACAATTACGTTCCATTAAAAATATGACATTGAACAAAACGTTATTAAATTATTACAACGTAATCGTAATAAAATCCGATCTAATCAGAGAAATATACCAATTAATATCGAGCATAATGCAAAGCAAGGCAACTATCAGGGGAAAGCGCCAAGCCATTATGACTATTAAACTTGGAAGGGATCAGGATAAAGGTATAGGATGGGGCGGGGGATGGGGGGGGGGAGGAATGGTGCCCAACCAATTCGACGGTCGGGGATTGAACGTCGACCTGCAGGAAGCGAGGCCGTCGCTCTACCGTTCAGCCCACTGGGAAACATATCTGATATAAACTCAAGGTGACACTAGATCATACTTTGCTTCATCGTTCTAGAAATGTGAAAATCAAAGTTTTGTTTATAATTTTAGTTAATTCATTACGTAAACAGTGAAGACTTTTCGAAGGGTAACACGCTGATGGAAGTGTGAAGATTGATTGATAAAGATTAAGCCACGCCAAGAGGTGGCACGGGCATGAATAGCCCGTAAAAGTGTGAAATATAATGAACATTTTATATATTGAAGAGAGAGGCGGTTGAACGCTTTGTAATGGGCAGGTGATATGGCTGGGTATATTCAGAGTCTTGCAGGCCAGAAACTCGCTTCATGCAGGTCGGCGTTCAATCCCCGACCGTCCAATTGGTTGGGCACCATTCCTTTCCCCTGTCCCATCCCAAATCCTTATCCTGACCCCTTCCAAGTGCTATATGGTCGTTATAGCTTGGCGCTTTTCCCTAATAATTCCCTTCCCTTCCCCTAACAGGCTAGAAACGGTTACCTTTTCTGGATGTATCCAATTTCTACTCCCTTTATGGAGACACTTGAAATCCACAAATAGCCCCCTGATCGCTCAGAATTAATACACACGATCCTCTTGTTAATCATCTGATGTAGGACAAAATCAGTACTTTATTCTGAGTGCCACTGACCTATTTAGAATGTATACATAGGTAATCCAAAAGCTTTATTTATAAGTTTAAGAGGAATATTAAGTGGGAGACGCGGCCGCTGTGAGCCACACAGCACGAGCGTGCGTCAGCTCGGGGTTGATCAGTTTGAGAGAGTTCGGCCATGATCTGAAGTGGAGAAAGCAGGACTGTAAGTGTTTGGTCGATTCAGCGAGTATTGTGCTAATTGCTCTACATGATTGCGGCGTTGTGGTCAAGGTCAGTGAGTGATTCGTCAAGGCTCTGGACGCAATTGTATTCATGATCACAAATTCTGAACATGATCGGAAAGTTTTCCCCATCTTTTGGTAAATGTATTTATAAAATCGTTTATTAAACCACTATCTGTTACAGGGTGTAGCACGCGTTACACCACGTATCAAGGTCAAATTGTTTGTAGTTTCCTACTCCAAGATCAATATAAACTCTTATTTCGTTACGATCGACAAATTCTCACGACATCTCAACTTTTATTCTTGTAAATCTATTTATTAGATGCAACTTTTGTGTACATTAAGGAACTAGTCGATAGGCACGGATTACTTACTAAGAATAATAGTCTAACTTAGGGTGTTTGGGTGCTTGGAAGGAAGCCAGTAAGGTGATTAAAAAAATGGTTTGTGACAGGGAAACCAGCCAACTGAGAGGCTTCCGGCGCGCATACTGACTTGTGTGTCTCGCACAGTGAAGCCAAGTAGATACAGTTCTCACAAAATTTGAATTACACCGTTTGTTGAGGCTTTTAATACAAAACAAAATTGGTTACTACACAAATACCACATGCTGTTTTTTCTAACTATCTGTAGTTACAGATAGTTAGAATTCAACAACTTTCAATTCAATTAGATATCAACTCGTTTCATTTTTAATATTTCCAGATATTTAATGCTCGAAAGCGCCACAATAACCTTATGCTAAATTATGTATACAGAGAAATTTAGTAAACCGCCCTAGGCTAAGTTAATGGTTTTGATAAAGCTTTCAATGTAGTTATTGTGGAAATAGATGAGTTTACCATGGCGTAAGGTGAAGCGAAATAAAAGTTCCGTGGGAATTCGAATTACTGTTAGCTAGGCCTGTACTGGAACTACAAGAGCTCAGTTAGGATTGTACTGAAAAGAACAAGAACTACGTTGGTTTTGTACTGGAACGACAAAAGCTAAACTAGACTTGTACTGGAACAAGAAGAGGTCAACTAGGCTTGTAGAGACTAGAGCTAGGCAAGGTTCGTACTGAAGCGACATAAGTTTAACTAGGCCTATACTGAACTAACAACAGCTAAACTAGGCTTGTACTAGAACAATAAATGCTAAGCTAAGCTTGTACTGGAACAACAAGAGCTAAGCTAGGCATGTACTCAGACAAGATCTGATTCTTGCAGGTATGAGTTCGGTCCCCGACGATCCAAGTGATCAGGCAGCATTTCTTTCCTCCGTTCTATCCCAGCTCCTGGTCCTCACATCCCTTCCAAGCGCTCTACAGTCGAACTGGCTTATCCCTGCTTTCTTCTGCTAATTAGCTCCACGCGAGGCTAAATGTACCGCCCAAGAGCTTGTGTGTCGGTCCAAGAGCCCGACCTGCGTCGTCACGGGTGCTGCTAACCAGGAATGCATGTAACAGAAAACAAAAGTGTATGGCATTACTATATATGGCGGGTGTTGAGAACTGGTCCCAGCGTGGCGGCGCCGACCCACGTGTGGCGGCCAGGCTCCGCTGATCAACTCCCTGCTCGTGACGGGAATTAAATGCTGGGTGATATTTGTGATAATGTTTTGTTTGTCTTTGTAACCTTGAAGCTGTACACGTTCTCTCATCCCGATGATTAGTTTCCTTGCGCTAATAAGAGGAGATATATGGCCATTAGATCGTACTCATGGCCAGAGGGGGTGTCGATCTGTCGAAGAATTCAATCTACGGCTTCAGGTTTAGTGGCTTTTTCTTCACTGACAGCTTCTTCTGTGTGGCTGTTGCCCAAAATTACTTGACTATTGGTGCTTAGAACATTCCTCGAGGCAGCTTTTGCTTGGTCTATCTTTTTTGGCGATATTGTTCATTGCGAGTGTTCATTAATTGCTTCCGTTTGTTCACGATGGTTGAGAGTCCACAACAGACGCTATAAAGGTCTTTGTGTTAGCCGTTCACGATCTCAGTACTGTATTATTTGTAAGAACAATCAAGCAAGCGAACTTTCAGTCACCGGGAAAAGCACTTGATGTTCACCCAAAAGAAAGTAACTTAAGAAGGAGCTCTTAAAGCTTTTCCAAAAATTAATTCGAAAGAACACTTTTTATCTTTTCCAGAAATCGCCTGAGAGTAGGTCTTGATCTTCACTTTAAAGATACTTCAAAGTATACACAGTAAGCTCTGGCAAAATTCATGGATTTTATTTTGAGAAAATTGCGCACTTGAGAGTGAGTGTCTCGCACATTTGTCGGTGACGGCACAAGTGTCACCGTTAGAGACTTGTTCACCGTTACAGGTGTTCACCGTTAGACTTGTTCACCGTTAGGGGCTTGTTCTGCTGAATAGCTGGACAAGGCGAGAACAATAACATTGAAGCAGATCAGGCGCTTGTTTACCTCAAGCTAGCGCTGTGATGTCGCTGCCTCACTTTCGTACAGTTGTTGAGGAAAAGTTGATCAGACACACAAGATAACGAACCGCTGAACCACCAGACACACAAGATAACCACACCTAGTGGTTAGGGACGCCAGGGTCACCTAGTGTGGCTAGGGACGCCAGGGGTCACCT
This sequence comes from Procambarus clarkii, assembly GCF_040958095.1. Lineage (NCBI taxonomy): Eukaryota > Metazoa > Arthropoda > Malacostraca > Decapoda > Cambaridae > Procambarus > Procambarus clarkii. The sequence goes on from NC_091176.1 coordinate 27,464,829, forward strand.
AGTGTGGTTAGGGACGCCAGGGTCACCTAGTGTGGCAAGAATAAGGCATCAGGGTGACTACTGTGTTGTTGTTGTTCTGATTAATCCAATTTATTAAAGCAATCTAAGACTTATCATAATGTATAATTTTAGTCGTTGTTTTATTGATAAATATTGTGTTTATTCACATTATCACTATAATAATAGTTACTAATAACGATAGAAATTGAATAATAAACATCACGGTATCCCATCTCCGCTAATATTAACCTCCCGGTATTCATAAAACACACTTAAGAGAGTCGTCCCTCGTATCTCGAATGAGGGACACCACTCTCGGGTGAGCTTAGTGAATCCCAGACCGGATCAATATCTCCACCCCATGTGCCTTTTCGCCCTGTTCCGATGTCGTAGCGATACTCTTGGAAGTCAGGTCAATATCTTTACTCATGTTCCCTGTGCTCTTTCCATGCCTGCATCCTGGGATATTCTCTGCAGCTTCTACGGAAGATCAAAGCTGTGAAGCGACGGAAACAGTTGAAGGTAAAACAGGACTCTTAGTTGTGCTGTGTTAGGGGGCTACACGTGTTGGTATACTGTTGGTAGTGTTGTGTTAAGGGGCTACATGTGTTAGTATACTGTTGTGTTAAGGGGGCTACACGTGTTGGTATACTGTTGGTAGTGTTGTGTTAAGGGGTTACACGTGTTGGTATACTGTTGGTAGTGTTGTGTTAAGGGGCTACACGTGTTGGTATACTGTTGGTAGTGTTGTGTTAAGGGGGCTACACGTGTTGGTAAACTGTTGTGTTAAGGGGCTACATATGTTGGTATACTGTTGGTAGTGTTGTGTTAAGGGGGCTACATGTGTAGGTATACTGTTGGTAGTGTTGTGTTAAGGGGGCTACACGTGTTGGTATACTGTTGGTAGTGTTGTGTTAAGAGGGCTACATGTACTCACCCCCTACAGGTGTTAGTATACTCTTGGTAGCGTTGTGCTAAGGGGGCTACATGTGTTGATATACTCTTAGTAGTGTATCAGGGGGCTACACGTATTGATACCCTCGAGGTAGAACACATCACTGCCCGAACACTTGCAGACTACACTGTATAACCCACCAAAGTAAGTCTCCAGCGCCACAACTGAAGCCCTCTAGTATCTGAGCATGTTTGCTCTCATAAGTGTAGGGCTTAAGTGCTGTCGTGGAGACCCCGGTGGTCCACATGCACTTGCACTCAGGCTCTCTGCAACAACTCCAGCTCCCAGTCACACCTCGGGTAACAGCACCCCAGAGAAGGCGCTTCCGGGTGTCACGTGTCAACTTGTGTCGTGGCACCGGCATCAGGCACTTCTTTTGTATTATTATTACTGTCTACCACAGACGTGGCCATACATTTACAATGCTAACCAGCATATATTTATTTTCTTCTGTCCATGGACAGGGTTAGAGATCTGTTAAACATATAATTAGGCGATTTATTGAACAATCAACCACAGGTGATGATTGTAGTGCTTTTAAAATGCTAAGCTGACCAACAAACATAAACACACAGATTTACGTCTGTCCTACATAAACAGTGTTCGAGGTGTGTTTTGACGTAATGTCCAGATCGACAACCAGAGCGCAACTCCATAGTCTCCTGAGACTGATGGATGCCTACTACTACTACACTAATGTGCGTTTACAAAGGAGAAATGCGCTTCTGACCAGCTTCCACATACCCTGTATACAAATACACACACATACACCTATGTACACATATACCTACACATAACCACATATATATACATACACCTATGTCTCTCCTACTTTGACAGGGTAAGATAGTTTCTGTAGAAACTAGTGTGATATTAAACACTTAACCAGTGAAGGTTATTAAGATGCTTTTACAAGCTCAGGTTATAGGTACATGCATTGTATAATAGATGTATTACATATTGTATAGGTACAATACATTGTATAATAGATGTATTACATAGTCAATCTTGGGTACAAGTTCAATATATCAATTCAGTATACCTTAGCCCGGGAGGGCGAAAGTCAGTCAATATGGGACATTCTACAATATAATGTTCAAGAGAGTGCATGTTTTCTCTTTCACAAAGTTGACACATTGTGTACTCGACATTTGGGTTTTGAGAAAGCTGCCAGATACGTCTATATCCCAGGCGTATTCTGGCCACTATAACATCACATTGCCGGGTTCTTGCTCTATTAGTCCCATATGTGAATGTCTCCTCACGATATCTATCATAATATTTAATGCTACAACTTTCAGGTCTTTGTGAATTTGTTAGGTCGGTGAGATTTTCATTAGATATTTGTTTAAGTATTCTCTTTGTCACTGCTAATGAAACACCCATATCAATTTCTACCACTGGTTTTCTGCAGGCTGTCTTAGCAAGCATATCAACAGTGTCATGCCTTGAGATGCCAACATGTGATGGTATCCATAGGAATTTCAAAACTGTTTTCTTTAGCAGCTAAAACATTCATTCGAATATCACGAACTATTTTCTGGGTGTCACTACTATGTACGTTCAATGCCAGGAGTGCACTCTGCGAGTCACAGTATATAAGTCCACTGCCTTTGTCTTTTAAAAATTCAGGGGCAAGTTATATGCCTGCAAGTTCGGTTTGAGTTGTACTTGCCCAGTCATTGATGCGCTTCATTGCTGTATGTACGAGAGAAGATTGTTCAAATATATTACATGCACATCCGGTACATCGTCCACCTTCTTCTACAGAGCCGTCGGTATAGCACTGATACACATCGTTACCCATACTCTGAGTACTCTCAGTGATGCTGCACAGTGTTAACTGTTTTAATAATGTATTGTGTATACTATCTTGAGTGCGTTTACCAAATCAACTGATAGATCCCAGTTGTCCCATGGATTAATTGGTTGATTTATCATTGATTGAGTTGGGTACATATTTAATATTTTGGCAGTGTGAGGAGAGCCAGGCTCCTGGGTCTCCCCCAGACACCTCCCACACTCGCGTCCCCAACCTCACCTTTACTGTCTTACACCAAATACTGCCCCCCCCCCCAGACGACGAGGATAAGATTATTTCAGGTTGTTGATTATTGTCACGAAGGTTCGGACCAAAATAGTGTTGAGGAGGCGGCCATGCGGGTTCATGTGAAGGGTTGGCAAGCACTGCTGGGAGGTGGAGGCTACATGTGGCTGCCTGGGCCCATGGTGGGGCTGCCTGGGCCCATGGTGGGGCTGCCTGGGCCCATGGTGGGGCTGCCTGGGCCCATGGTGGGGCTGCCTGGGCCCATGGTGGGGCTGCTTGCGTCTCTACACTCTAGCTTGTGGTGCTGTGTGTGTAGGGGGTTTCAGGCCCCCTCCCCCTGTTGTCCGGATGAAGGTCATGACCTCGAGGGGAGGTGTGGCTGGGGAGGGGGGGTGTAGTAGCCCCAGTGACCCCTGAGACACATGTGGGTCCCCCTCTCCCTCCTCCTCTAGTGGCTGTGATGGAGGAAATTTAAATTTTGCGCCGAGGAGCGAGTTTATCAGGCAGCGCCACTCATCCTGCGAGTGGACACACCGCCATAGCCGCATGTACAACACTCCCCAATAGGAAGAAAACCCGCTGGGTTGTTCAAAGTCTTGTCGGAAACGCCTTGCGTATTGGAAGAATGTACCAATTAATCGCCAAAATCTGTACTAAGACAAAGCATTATTACTAACTTTATATTATATATTATAGTAATATAATCATAATAATAATAAAGCTCTAAAATCATCAGTATGTCTGCTGAGTTAAGATAACTGTACCTTGTAAATAGTTCGTATATATAATTTGTTGTTGAATCTTAGGCTGAAGAAGTATTCAGTTTTGCTACATTGATGTCAAGTAAGACAATGACATGGGGGGGGGGTGATTGTAGTAGCAGGTGTAGGCGTGGCGGTGATTGTAGCAGGTGTGGGCGTGATTGTAACAGCAGATATGGGCGTGATTGTAACAGCAGATATGGGCGTGGTGGTGATTATCGCTGCCTGTGTGTGTGCGCGCGCCCATACAACGCCTGGTGGGACTACCATAGACGAGACTTAGACAAACAGCAGAAGTGCGTCGAGGTCCGTCCCGAGTACCAACCAGTTCCTGTGCTAATGGAGGCCCTCGGGAGCGTGTCTGGGGGCCCCCCACATTACCGTCATGCTACAAGATTAACCTAAGTGGCGGGAAAGTTTCCCCGGTGCACACGCTGCCAGTTTTCTCCCCCACCACCACCGCTTCTCACAAGAAAAAACACACGCATGAGGAAGATGATGATGAGTAGTAGGGGGAAAATAAGATTAAATCAAACAAGAGATGCAAGGTGTGTGTGATAAACATGAGAAGTACGGTTCCAGGAATTAGAGCTGGCCCCCCCCCTCCCCCCCTTGATGTAAAACTGCAAGCTTCACTAGAAGAAAAACTTCACTGAAGGAGAAGTAACACTTAATGGACTAAGGTCAAGTTAGGAGGAGGAGCCGAGATGGAAAACCTCAGATCCAAACACTATTTCTCCCATGGTACTGACAGAGGCAGCTAAAGCTTCCTGTAGACCATTTCCTTGTCTTCAACTCCTTACAAAACGAATTTACCCCAAATTGGGAAATCGGGGACTATAGTGCCTGTATACAAGGGACGAACACAAGAACTGGTTACCTACAAACCAGTTCCAGTAATTAGTATCCTCAGCAAACTCCAAATACATTTATGTAAATACAATATACAATACAATATTTATTTAAATACTCATCTTTAAATACAACATCAGTAAAGGGAAAAGAGGTCCTGTCTGACTACCTTTTAAGAGTTAAATAAGGAGAGGACAACACAGAGAGAGAGAGAGAGAGAGAGAGAGAGAGAGAGAGAGAGAGAGAGAGGGAGAGAGGGGGGGAATGAGGGAAGGAAGAATGTATCTGCCTCGATTATTAGAAAGCAGAAGTGTGTGTGTGTGTGTGTGTGTGTGTGTGTGTGTGTGTGCGCGCGTGTGTGTGTGTGTGTGTGTGTGTGTGTGTGTGTGTGTGTGTGTGTGTGTGTGTGTGTGTGTGTGTGTGTGTGTGTGCAAGCTTCCTGCTTGAGAAACATGCTTGTTTGTTATGGATAAACACAGTCAGGAGGCTCGCAATAAGAGAGAGTGGACGTGGTTCTAGCAACCCATCCTCCTGAAATGACAGTACATATAGTACCTATTGTGTCGAGAGTACCAGTATGTAGTGATGGACCTCCAGTAAGGCGCTTTCTGTACTGATAATTTTACAGAATCTGGAAAATGTAGCTAAAAATCAAACAAATGTTAATAGGCCTAGTATAACACATACAGAATATGTACTATATTAGGCCTAAGATGGCCTAATATAGTACATATTAGGCCTAGGCTTGCTAGGAGAGGTTACATTAGGTCATATATTTGTGTTGCTGTTAACAAAATTTACAGTTTGTCCAAATTGAATAATACAGAAGTCAATTTTGCAACGATCCATCACTACATATTGGAACTTTCGACCAAATAGCTACTATGCCAGTACTCTTCATTGTTGAGTACAAGCTGGATTAGAGTGAGGTAACAAGTACCACCAGCGGCGCTACCACAAGGGTCGGATTGCACTATATAATAAAGCAATTGAAGGCAAACTCTTTACAGAGTTTGAAATGTATAGATAGAGCCCAATAGGCTTTTCCAGGTGTATACCAGTTGATTGAAGCTTAACAAGCTGGAACAGAGAGCTGAAGCTCAATCCCTGCAAGCACAATTAGATGAGAACAATTAGGAGATTACACACACACACACACACACACACACACACACACACACACACACACACACACACACACACACACACACATGTCCACCACCAGTACACGTAAGGCAGTGCAGCAGTGTGAGTACAGTGTTGGCTAACCACACCTGTGCTCCCAGGAAAGCATCTCTTGCTTGCTTCCGTAGTTTTTGTCACTCGTTTAATTTGGGATTTGGTAGAGTGCGAGTCTGAGAGTGTATGCACGCGCGTGCCGTCTGTGCTTGTGCGTTCGTTAGTGTATGTGTGAGTCATTGTTTATCTGTGTTTTTTTTCGCTTAAATGTTGTTGAAAGGTTTAGAGATTGTGTCCGAGTTTCGCTTTTACTACTGTTGTTTAATTAATGTGGGGGGGGGGGGGGGGGTTCCGCCTAATGATTTTGCGCGCACGCGCGTGTGTACATAGGTGTAGATACAGGATGAGAGCTATGCTCCAGGTGTCCCGTCTTCCCAGCACTCTTTGTCGTATAACGCTTTGAAACTACTAAGCTCTCAGTAGTTTGTGTGGGTGTGTGCGTGTGTGCGCGTGTGTGTATGTGCATGTAGTGGGTGTATGCGTGTCCGTGAGGGCTAGAGGTGTGGGTAGAGGGGTCCCGTGTGGGTATTTATACCCTCTGCCTGCTCTACCGTCCTCGTGCTTGCTACCGTAAAAGCTTATACCTGCTTTTCCTGGTCGCTAATGAGGCTTAATGATGTGATATTAGCCTTATATTTGGAATAATTTTATCGTCGCTAGCGAGCGTTTGGCTGGGGGCGCGCGCACACACTAGACTAGTCCCAGAACTAAGAGGCATGAGTTACAAGGAAAGGCTGTGTGAGATGCACCTCACGACACTGGAAGACAGAAGAGTAAGGGAAGACATGGTCACTGCTTACAAAATTCTCATAGGAATTGACAGGGTCGATAAAGATAAACTGTTTAACACGGGTGGGACGCGAACAAGGGGGACACAGGTGGAAACTGAGTACCCAAATGAGCCACAGGGACGTTAGAAAGAACTTTTTCAGTGTCAGAGTAGTTAACAGGTGGAATGCATTAGGAAGTGATGTGGTGGAGGCTGACTCCATACACAGTTTCAAATGTAGATATGATAGAGCCCAGTAGGCTCAGGAATCTGTACAACAGTTGATTGACGGTTGAGAGGCGACCAAAGAGCCAAAGCTCAACCCCCGCAAGCACAACTAGGTGAGTACACAATGCCCTCACCCCAAAATCCTCACTCTCTGTATTCATATCTTGATCGTATATAGAACTATTCGGGTGCGTGAGGTCGTTTGGCATCATTTGATGTAGAACAGTAATCCCCCGCAGATTATCAAGGCGACAACATAACTGGGGAGGATTGTTATCTCCCATACACTTGACCTGACCTGTCCTGGTGAGCGCCTGTAAATGTCCTGGTGAGCGCCTGTAAATGTCCTGGTGAGCGCGTGTAAAAGTCCTGGTGAGCGCCTGTAAAAGGTATACATTCTCAGTGTTCAGCCAAACTGGCCCTCACTGTGCCCAGACATGCCCCACTCTTCTACTATTCTCTTGGTACTCTGTATTACACTCTTGTTATGTGGCTTCTTTAAATGCCTCTGGGCTTGGCTTCTCTCTCAGCCTCTGGGCTTGGCTTCTCTCTCATCCTCAGGGCTTGGCTTCTCTCTCAGCCTCAGGGCTTGGCTTCTTGAAGGGAGATTTATTTATAACTCAGTATACCGCCCAACGTAATATGTGTGTATATAAAACATTGATATATTGAGTATTTTGTCAGTTATATTTATAGGGTCGAACCTCAGCTCCAGGACCCCCCCCCCCCCCCCTTTAAAACATCTGGGTGTTTGTAAGGACTCCTTGAGCCCTCTCGTGCCTTGCTTCCCAGTCTACCTGGCACGCTCCTGGGATCTGTGCTCTATGGTCTGGAGGGAAATTCTGAACGTTTATTGATATAGTTAGGCTTGTGTCCGCAGCTGCCGCCTGGCTCTATCGCATACCGGACCTCTCGTGTTTATCTCAGCTGTCAGTCACTTGTAGAATCTTGTATGTCTTGAGTATGTTTCAACGCTTCGATTTTTATTTTGGCCTAGATGTGCTTGAGGGGGTCGACTGTTAGCTGGAACTGTTACTAGTTTAGTGCAATGACTTCATTCTCTCATTGTGTCAAATCATATTTGCACTAAATGTATGTGTGTGTGTGTGTGTGTGTGTGTGTGTGTGTACTTACCTAATTTACCTAATTGTACTTACCTAATTGTGCTTGCGGGGGTTGAGCTCTGGCTCTTTGGTCCCGCCTCTCAACCGTCAATCAACTGGTGTACAGATTCCTGAGCCTATTGGGCTCTATCATATCTACATTTGAAACTGTGAATGGAGTCAGCCTCCACCACATCACTTCCTAATGCATTCCATTTGCTAACTACTCTGACACTGAAAAAGTTCTTTCTAACGTCTCTGTGGCTCATTTGGGTACTCAGCTTCCACCTGTGTCCCCTTGTTCGCGTCCCACCAGTGTTGAAAAGTTCGTCCTTGTTTACCCGGTCGATACCCCTGAGGATTTTGTAGGTTGTGATCATGTCCCCCCTTACTCTTCTGTCTTCCAGTGTCGTGAGGTGCATTTCCCGCAGCCTTTCCTCATAACTCATGCCTCTTAGTTCTGGGACTAGTCTAGTAGCATACCTTTGGACTTTTTCCAGCTTCGTCTTGTGCTTGACAAGGTACGGGCTCCATGCTGGGGCCGCATACTCCAGGATTGGTCTTACATATGTGGTGTACAAGATTCTGAATGATTCCTTACACAGGTTCCTGAACGCCGTTCTGATGTTAGCCAGCCTCGCATATGCCGCAGACGTTATTCTCTTTATGTGGGCTTCAGGAGACAGGTTTGGTGTGATATCAACTCCTAGATCTTTCTCTCTGTCTGTTTCATTAAGTACTGTGTGTGTGTGTGTGTGTGTGTGTGTGTGTGTGTGTGTGTCCACGTTCACCTTTTTGCCTGTTTTATTACTGCAGAGCTGTTAGCTCTTGGACCCCGCCTTTCTAACTATCTGTGAAATGTTTTAATAATAATTGACTTTATAAACACCCCATAAGTGGACACGGCTGACCTCGTGAGACGGCACCACTCGTCCCCCCCCCCCCTATGCTGACGAAAGAGTCGTGTATAGGGAACGACCAGTCGAGCACGACCCCCCCCCCCACCTCATCTCTCCAGACCCCCCGAGGTGGTCGACCTTTGTGTGACTCAGGTGAAGTTTTCCCTCCAGGTCGACGCTGGAGATGTATACGGAGGGATTTATATATATATATATATATATATATATATATATATATATATATATATATATATATATATATATATATATATATATATATATTATCTAAAATAACTCGACCATGAACGGAGATGTAATAGTCAACACTTTTGTTTGACATTTGACTGGTTACTCTTAGTGTGTCGCCGAATGCTTTTGTGATTGCGTTTATATAGTGTGAGAGTTGTGGTGTGTGAGACCACTGGAGTGTGGCGTCACACCACCTGTTGACCATGGCGGCTAGTGTTGTCCAGAGTGTTCCCCCTCACATGCTCCACCACGCCCTCCCTCCCACCCTCACTGTTCCCTGATCCTGGTTGAAGATGAAAAAGTAGCTGCCACCATCCATTCAAATTCAGGTCATACAAGACAAGGAATGGAACTTGTCTTTTCCCAGCCTCACCACGCCCAGCCTCACCACGCCCTGCCTCACCACGCCCTGCCCACCAGAACCTGCTTCAGTGTTCACAGTCCCTCCACACCTTGCTTCACCAGGCCCTGCCCCACCACGCCCTCTCCTTGTGGCAGCCCTCACAACTCCCCCCTAGTGGCAGCCCTCACAACTCCCCCCTAGTGGCAGCCCTCACATAGTATGGTGAAGAGAAAGCGTGTTCCCCCCCTCCCCCCTCCCTCGTGGCGTGAGAGAAAAAACAAACAGCGAATGATTTCTCCTCTTCTGGTCAAGAGCTTACCAGGTGGCGGCTCTAGTCTATTGTAGGACACTACAAGGGACTACAGGACCCTGGTGTAGGACTACAGGACCCTGGTGTAGGACTACAGGACCCTGGTGTAGGACTACAGGACCCTGGTGTGGGACTACAGGACCCTGGTGTAAGACTACAGGACCCTGGTGTGGGACTACAAGGGAGTACAGCACACTTATGATTTTTGCCTTTCGTACACAGTTAAAGCTGTCTATCTCAATTAGATCTGAATACCTTTACCGGCGAGAAGTCGGCATCTGTCTATCACCTCAGCCTTTCTCTACAAGACATTATAGCTGCAATATGAACCGATTCATGTGACCTTCACATGTATTCTAATTGTTCCTAGTAGTCGGGAATAGGAAGCAGGTTTGACTTATCGAGGTAACCCTTGGTCAACTGGCCTTCCCCCCCAGGATGCACTCCACAACAGTTGCCTAACTCCTGAGGATCATTTTACTGCTAGGTGAACAGAGGCGGCAAGCATGAGCAAACGTGCCCAAACGTCGCCCACCCCAGCCCAGGGATGATTTGGTTGCGAGAGGACTGTGTATACCCGTCGTCTGCGGCAGTTGTTCTCTGTACCCTCACACTCTCTCCCTCTCTTTCTTCAACCCGTTCTCGCAAATTTAATAAGTCAATATTGACTTATTAAATATGTGCATAGGTGACATACTTAACATAATAGATACCCTTAAAAAGATTCATAGAAAACACCGACCTTACCTAACCTTGCTAGTATCTTAAGATAAGCATCTTATTGCTTCGTAATTACAATTATTACCTAACCTATAATAGGTATAGGTTAAGTAATAATTGTAATTACGAAGCAATAAGATGCTTATCTTAAGATACTAACAAGGTTAGGTAAGGTCAGTGTTTTCTATGAATCTTTTTAAGGGTATCTATTATGTTTAGTATATCACCTATGCACGTAGTTAATAAGTCAATATTGACTTTACGAATTTGCGAGAACGGGTTGCTTTCTTTCCCCCCCCCCTCTCTCCCCCCTTCCTTCCTTCCTCCCCTCTCCCCCGTGCCTGCTCTCACTATGAGGAGCACTGCGAGGTATTTGGCGAAGGTGTGATCCGCTGCTCCTGGCCGCCTTAAGCAGTAACAATATAATCACAGAATTAACTCGCGCCCCTTCCACGTCTGCCTCGCGTAAACACGCACCTGTATCTCTACCACACACACACACACACACACACACACACACACACACACACACACACACACACACACACACACACACACACACACACACACACACACACACACATACACACACACACACACACACACACAGACACATAGACACACACACACACACACACACACACACACACACACACACACACACACACACACACACACACATAGACACATACACACACACACACACACACACACACACACACACACACACACACACACACACACACACACACACACTGGGGTGTGTGAAAATTGAGAGGAGATATGATAGGAACATATAAAATACTCAGGGGAATTGACAAAGTGGAAATAGATGAAATGTTCACATGTAATCATAACAGAACGAGGGGACATGGGACAGGAGTCATTGCTGTCCGATGGCTGGAAAGGCGGGATCCAAGAGTCAATGCTCTATCCTGCAAGCACAAATAGGGGACACTGCCACTATGCTAGTCCCAGAACTAAGAGGCATGAGTTACGAGGAAAGGCTGAGGGAACTGCACCTCACGTCGCTGAAAGACAGAAGAGCTCGGAGAGACATGATCACCACATACAAGATTCTCAGGGGAATTGACAGGGTAGACAAGGATGGACTATTTAACACGGGTGATACACGCACAAGGAGACATAGGTGTAAGCTGAGTACCTAAATGAGCCAGAGAGGCGTTAGAAAGAACTTTTTCAGTGTCAGAGTAGTTAGTAAATGGAATGCATTAGGAAGTGATGTGGTGGAGGCTGACTCCATACACAGTTTCAAGTGTAGATATGATAGAGCCCAGTAGGCTCAGGAATCTGTACACCAGTTGATTGACAGTTGAGAGGCGGGACCAAAGAGCCAGAGCTCAACCCCCGCAAGCACAACTGAGTACACACACACACACACACGTGCCTGCACATCTGCCACACACACACACACGTGTCTGCACATCTGCCACACACATATACACGTGCCTGTACATCTGTCACACACACATACGTGCCAGGACCTCTAGCACACAGTACTATTTCCTTCCATTCGCTGCTCACGTACTCAATTATGAGTTTTTCTGAACTTCTAAAATTATTCTTCAATGTATGCTAAGCCGAAGCCTAGTCCATAACAGCCTTCTAGTGATGTGAGATTTAACTCCTTAATAGACTTGTTGCGTTCCTGGCGTCTCTCTGAGGTCCCCGAGTTCTCGCTTGTGTTTCACACATGCAGTGTGCGCATGTGCACCACCTCCCCCCAGACATGCAGTGTGCGCATGTGCACCACCTCCCCCAGACATGCAGTGCACCACCTCCCCCCAGAGGTGCACTGACATAGGAAGCAGAGGGCAAAGGTTCCAACCCGTGCCAAGTACGGCTGCACTCAGTATCCAACTTTATTTCTTGCGCCATCTAAGACTTTTTTTCCTCTCTGTCTCTCGAGGAAGAAAAAACTTTCTCGACTGATTGTTTGGTGAAAGTCTTGTAATTTGTCTGGTATTTGTCTTAGTTACAAAGCTTGTTGGGGTTTTCTGTCATTATATGCGTCACTTGCACCATTTGGAGACCAGACGCTCGCCCGCCCTCTAGCTCTCTATACGCGGGTCTTGCTCGACCACCGCCCGTGTTGTCATTGTTGGCACCGGTTGGTGGGCGGGTGGCAGCTGACGATTGGGAGCCCACCTGGTCCCCTCAGATGAGGATTAGGAGGCCGCTTGGTCCCCTCAGCTGAGGATTGGGAGGCCGCCTGGTCCCATCAGCTGAGGATTGGCAGGCCACCTGGTCCCCTCAACTGAGGATTGGAAAGCCACCTGGGTCCTCCAACCACTGACACTGGTGTACGTGTCCAAGCAGACACCGGTGTGTCTGAGGACCCTATTCATAAAACCTCCAAAGTTAAGATCTTCATGGCGCTTCGTAATTAACCAACCATCTACACTTATATTCTTTCTAAATATAAATTTATCTAGACTCCAGCGTCACTGTTTCTGTCTTGATTTGATAGTTGATATCACCTTTATAAATGTCTTTTATCCACTTGGTTACTGTATTTTCCATTGTTTATCTCTGATGTATGATGACTGAAGCAGCGCTGCAGTATTTCAGTGTTGGGTTAAAATTTGTGTTACAGTTGATGTGCTGGTCGCACCTTCGTCATGATTGATGAGGTATTTTGTGAAGAGATTAAGGCTTCACGAGCCGAGCCCCGAGGCCTGTCTACCTGTGGCACCTCTTGCATAGTGTGCGCGCCCACACTATGCAAGAGTGGCCTTGGTTCGACGTTGATGACGTTACACTGGCATTGCTGTTGGACACTGTGCCCGCTGAGTGACAGTGGAATACGAGACGGTATTGTCTCGTATTCCAGCCCGACTTGTGTGTCGGCTCCCTCGTCCCCGGCAACCATTTACACCTCACACGAGCCAGTTTGTTGTTGTTAAAGATTCGCTACCTGGAACAAAGCTCCAAGTAGCACGGGCTATGGTGAGCCCGTAGTACCTCTTCACGAGCCAGTACGACACGTCCACCGCCGCGCGCTCCCCCAAAGCAGCCCCTTCCAGCACAGCAGTGTCATAGCGGTTACCTTAAACGTGATCAATAATCAAATACACATTAATACCATACTCTATTGCTTCATCTGCAATAGCGACCTGCACGCTGGCTATTTTTTATTTTTAATGTCTTTCGAGGTGAATACAAGTTGAGATTGCTATTGTTGCATCCACTTTCGATTTGTAAGCTAATTGGGTGATAGTCTAGGATATTGTTCGCCCCATACTCATCCCCCCCCCCCCGAGGTGTGTTGGTAGCTCTCCATACTTATGTAACACCTCTAAAAGCTTATTGATTTACTGAACACGTATGTTAGAGGGGCACTGAACTCGCTTGTTTTTTTTAAGAGTACCAAATATCTCACTGGGACTAAAAAAAATGGCATTTGATTTTACATCTCCTGTATACTAACTTTAACTGGTGTCAGCCTCCTTGCTCTACTTTCTCTCTCTCTCTCTCTCTCTCTCTCTCTCTCTCTCTCTCTCTCTCTCTCTCTCTCTCTCTCTCTCTCTCTCTCTCTCTCTCTCTTTCTCTCCCCCCCCCTCCGCGCGCGCGCGCCTTTCTCACCTCACCTGCACACTCTTCACTACAATGCTCCTTTTGTAGTAATTTTGATTAAGAATCTCTTTAAAATCCGCCATTCTCTCACCCCTGATATCGACACCCCCCCCCCCCTTCCCGCGAGCCATATCGTGGCGCACTTGATCAAATGACTCTCAGGAGAGGGGCAGCCATCACGGTGCGAGGCGAGGCTGGCCTAGGACTAAGAGTGGCAGGTTAGGGCTTTATTTAGAGCACGGCCCCGCCCCGCCCCGCTGGCTACTCTCACACACACCCAACACCAACTACAGCCTTACTTGACAACAATACATTAGGAATATGTATAGCATAATAAGCCCCACATTGTTTGAGTTAGGAAAACACTATTTGTCAAATATTGATACTGTTCTTAAAAGATTTCCCCATTTTGCACCCGCAAGATAACGTAAGCTTTTAAGGGTTGATAGGTGTTAATCTTCTTGTTTGAGGAGTTGTTCACTTGAGACAGTTAAGCAAGTCCCAGCTGTGTCTGGGTACAAGTGACAGGATGAACAACCCAGCGGGCGTTCTTCCTATTGGGGAGTGTTGTACATGCTGCTATGGCGGTGTGTCCACTCACAGGATGAGTGGCGCTGCCCAATACTGTCACTATGGCGGTGTGTCCACTCACAGGATGAGTGGCGCTGCCCAATACTGTCACTATGGCGGTGTGTCCACTCACAGGATGAGTGGCGCTGCCCAATACTGTCACTATGGCGGTGTGTCCACTCACAGGATGAGTGGCGCTGCCCAATACTGTCACTATGGCGGTGTGTCCACTCACAGGATGAGTGGCGCTGCCCAATACTGTCACTATGGCGGTGTGTCCACTCACAGGATGAGTGGCGCTGCCCAATACTGTCACTATGGCGGTGTGTCCACTCACAGGATGAGTGGCGCTGCCCAATACTGTCACTATGGCGGTGTGTCCACTCACAGGATGAGTGGCGCTGCCCAATAAACTCGCCCCTCGGGGCAAAATTTAAAAATGTAATAAACCATCCTGGTGCAGACGCGCTCAGCTGCATTGATCCAGAGACACACTGGAAATGATACCGTCATTAGATCCTGAGGTCGTGTTCTGTACCATAAGGAGTCTTTGTTAGTGTCCTTCAGCGAATTCAAAACACAAATGTTCGTCTGTAAGCTCCAAGCAACAGCCTCCTAGATCAAGTTATCACTGAACAAGGTGGCCCCAGGCCAGGCTAAGGGAGTAGAACTCTGAGACCCGACTCTTAGGTAAATGTCAGGTGATGACTTACAGCATCTGAAGCAGGAGAGAGACGGCGGTACTGGACATGCTTGAACCTTGTCGAAGACGAGTTCATCAGTACTCGAGTGCGGCGTCCACTACCAGGTGCTCTGACCTAGTACATGTAATCTCGCCTAACAGCACAAATAAGTGAGCACAATGGGATGAGTACTTAGCATACTTTGATTTGACTGCGACACTGTACAGTACCACCACAGCTCATGGGCACCGTTACATGGTTACTGTTAATAAAACACTGTGGACACTTTAACAGCAATATATTCGTCAACGTAGCTGAAGATTCTCTCTCTCCGCTACAGTGAACCCGTCATCATTGTGCCCTCAACAAACCCACCAGCCCCCTCACCCCCTCACAGGTTTTTACCCATCCGGAAATTGCCACACTTGCAAGGAGAACTCGATCCTACTCGAGGGTCCTGTTGAGTCTGCAACTCAACAGGACCATGCAACGATGCTTAGGGTGTTGGTTCCTCCCTCGACTACTGGCAGCAGATGGTACTCCACCTGCCTAGGCTCTGTCTCTTTACCATTAGTTTTATTGTATTAATATAAACATTAATAGAGCTTTCATTTAGCATCGAAAATTGCTGTGACAACTATTTATTTTACAACTGTGACATTTATGTATGCCTTTAGTATTTCTCTGGCGTCCCTTCATGTTCATTCATTTATTACTACTTTTGTTAATTGTTATTATCCCAGGTCAGGTTCTTTATTTTTCCTCAAATGGTTAATTTTATGTAAAGAAATGAAGGCAATAATATGAATATTTAATACATACATACATACGAGGTAATACAATAATTTAATACAGTAAAACACGAGTTTATTACAATAATACGAGGTAATACATACAAAAACAAAATTAATCTTAGATGTCGCCACTCTTGACTGCCTTTCGTCTCCAGTGTCACAGTTGTAAAATAAAAAGTTGTCCATAATGTTGAGTAAGACCGTCCGTGACCAGCACTGTCCACGGAGCGTGGTAGTCACCCGTCCACCTTGACCACTCTCCACTCCTGCCATCTTAGCCATACCTGACTGACGATACCACCTTCCCACCGCTACTGGAAATCATTACAGTTCTCAGTTGTTCCTCTCACATGAAGAACACTTTCGATTCTGGAAGTGTTGTAGAGTTGGATGAACATCACCTGCACACCACCAAGTTCAGTCAACCGCTCCTACGCCACCAGATGTTCCTCTTTCAACGCGGGAGTCATGACAAACGGCGTTTGTGTATTGCCTGAAGCCTGCCCGGCACGGTGTCTCCTCGTCCCTTGCTAGGCTAACTAAGTTCAGCATTCCAAATGGTGGATACAGCCTCCTTTTCTACGTAGCCGAGACATATCTCGCACACATCCAGTACCAGAGTCCATCTGGAGACTCTAGCAGGTGGCTTGTGTAACCCCAGAAGCCTCTCGCTGGCACTGAAGTACCATTCTCATTGGTACTTCACGCTAGCTCAATATCTCATTTGCGAAGACATCTCCAACTGGATCCGAGAACACTAAAGAATACTTTAGTGTTCGAATAGAAATTTATTATTATTATTATAATAGAGAGGATGGCTGTAAATGCCTTCTGTAAGCTAAAGTTATTTGCACCTTCCCCACACCTGCCACAAGTCATGTTGTCAACAGACACTGTTGTGCACTAACGTAATGCAGGACATGGAGTGTGCGTTAGCAGTTCCTCTGCCCTGGGAGACACGCGGCACGTTGAACCCGGACCCGAACTGTCTGTCAACGGTGCGACTGTCAGTGATCCACCACCTCATGTTATGCTCGTGCAGGAAGGCAGGTTATCTGTGAAACAGGTGTGGGTTAAGTAATGCGATGATATGGGTGAAGGTTGAGTAAGGCGGTTGATGTTGACATGTTCCATGCGTCGCCTGCGTCACTGCCTGTGGTGGTTCCGTACGTCACTGTGAGACGCTACATGCGGCGGCTGCGTCAGTGTGAGGTGGTTCCATGCGTCGGCTGCGTCACCGAGGTTATTTCATACCGAGGACAGCTGGGTGCGTCACAGTGTGAAGATAGGAGGCGCTGAGATACAGTAGAGGAGTGCCTGGCATGAGGGTAGCGGAGCGTCCTGGCACAGGTCAGGGGACAGATGGCTACTGGAGCTGATGTGTGGCCGCCGGGGTTACCCAACAACACGCGGTTACAGAGCCTTGTTGTTGTTTTAGTCAAATACTGGGCATTAAAAGTTCCAAGTAGCACGGGTTATGGTGAACCCGTACTGGACTTACCTGCCATAGAAACGGGGCTCGCCTTGTGTGGGCGAGGCATGTCTAAATCCATGCATGTGCTTATTGGGGCACCTGGAATAGATGAGGTGGCAGAGCTGGACACGAGATGATATAATTCAACAGTGTGTACATAGTGGCAGGGCCACCCACCTTACCTTGAGGTGCTTCCGGGGCTTAGCGTCCCCGCGGCCCGGTCATCGACCAGGCCTCCTGGTTGCTGGACTGATCAACCAGGCTGTTGGACGCCGCTGCTCGCAGCCTGACGTATGAGTCACAGCCTGGTTGATCATGGTAATACACTTCCAATATTACCCACCTGGTAATACACAGAGCAGCTCGGTGATGTAACCACTCTGACGTTCACCCTCACACCACTGTTTGTCACAGGTTTACATGCAAAAAAATCCAGGGAACTTTGATTGATAAAAGGTTAACCTCAGGATGTTCTCACACACAGAGATCACACTAACGTGATGCATCAAATGAACAAATCCACAAGGGCCGTGACGAGGATTCGAACCTGCGTCCGGGAGCATCTCAGTCGATTAAGGCAGTGTCTGGGATGCTCCCGGACGCAGGTTCGAATCCTCGTCACGGCCCTTGTGGATTTGTTCACAGGATGTTCAACCCGGCACCAGAGCTGAGGTTCTCGTGTTAGGTGACCGGGTGACGGCTAGAACTGTTCAGACCGTGAGAGTTCTCCCTACCCACGGATCATTCCGTCTGGCCAGGTATGTTACTTATGAACAGGGAATGCTGTCCGTAGTTGTCAAGAGTCATGTTCCTCTTCACTGAGCGCAGGGACTTCATACGTAGAGTGATGAACCACGGCGCACTCTCCCACGCTGTACACTCATCATCTCGGGAAGGTTTGGCATCGTCAGACATTCACACCATCAACAACAACACCTGTTAAATAAATTAATGTGCACAGTTCTTACATATATTTAATTCCCGCCATGCTGGTGTTCCCACCATGTCACTTAAGAACAAAACACACAGGGGGGGGATGGGTGTATCTACTTACGAAACCTACTTACGTATTGTTACAGATAATCTCGTAGCGCTTTCGAGCTCATAAATTGTTTAATAAATGCGCACTAGACGCACGCATGCATAAAGACGCATACGCAGAGACGCGCACGCACAAACATACACACATTATACACAAATACAGGCTAATTAAACCCTTCAGAGCAAGCTCATGTTCTTGTCTTTACTAAGATGATCGTTTTCTTCTTCCAGGTGAGTTGTGTCTTGAGGCGGCTACAGCCCGTCTTGTGTGGCGGCCACGACCAGCTACAACCCTGCTTGTAGCTACAACCTTCCTTGTGGCGACCACGACTGACTACAACCCTGCTTGTAGCTACAACCTTCCTTGTGGCGACCACGACCAGCTACAACCCTGCTTGTAGCTACAACCTTCCTTGTGGCGACCACGACTGACTACAACCCTTGGGAGTTTAGGTTTGATTAAAGCGTTGATGAGTCAACGCTTCAACGCGTTGATGCTTCTGGTGACTAGTTTGGTCACCGGGTGAAGTGAGCGAGACATGTCACCAGTCAGTCAGTCAGTGCTCCGGTCACGTAAAAATAAGGTTACAGTCAATACAAAATTAGTTAACACACTTCTAATACAGCGGTATTTACCTTACTGCTGGAAACCCGGGCTGCTGGATGAGTCGCTTTATTCCTGTTTAGGTACACGCTGCCTGCACGTTGCTGCATGCACGCTGTTGCAGGCTGCCTGCTTTCATCACCATAGCTTGTAAAGCAGTATCACGGGCTATATAAAGTAGCGCTCAGGGGGGTGTAAACAGCGCATTTCCGGGTACAAACCTAAATTTAATTTGTGTTATGCAGGTGGTTGGTGGAGAGATCTTGTCTTCCGTGTCCCGGAGTCGAGTGGGGTAAGGCTCTCCGTGTCGAGCCTTAAGGCCCATTACCACCAGGGGTTATTAAGGCCGTCACACACTAGCTGACTGACCAACCAACAAAGTAAACTGTTTAGCCCTTGCCATAGTTCAGAACTAAAGTAAAGTCTGTGTGTAGACAACAAGTTTGAACTGGAACATTTTTCAAGAAGTTCTTATTTTGTCGCGTCGTTTCTGTCGTGAATAACCCCGCTGTGAATGGTGTTAGGCTCACAGGTGCCGCGCCGTGGATGATGTCAGGGTTTCGTATTTAGACGCAGTTGATTATTTAAGAAATGGAGTCATAAGGTTGGTTGAAGGAGTGCCAAGGGTCCAGGTGCCAAGCAGGGTCACCAATGGCCAACCGCTGGCACACAACATCTGTGATCATTACCTGTCGCTTTTTCGCCAGCCGTTGTCGTGTTGCACAGCATCGGGCAGGTGTTGCAGACACATGTTCAACTACTTCGACATAACCTGTGTCAGTGACGTCACATAATTCACGGGCCATTCATGCCCGTGTCACCTTCTGGGTGGCTTAATCTGTCAGGTCTACAGGTCTACACAAGTAATGTTTGTCAGTATCTGTCTGTCTTTCACTAGTACTGCCTCCTCCATCAACCCCCCCCCCCCCTCCACGACCCCCCCCCCTCCATCACGACCTCCTTGGTCGTGTTTACACTGTGTGATTGTAAAAACAGAGGCAAGGCGGCCATAGTGGGAATGTTTACCTGTAGTGTTCACCATCTGAGGCCCCGGCACTCGGCGAAGATCAAATGACCGAGGCTTGAGGGCGCCTGACGCCACCCAAGTGAGGCCTACGGCCACCAAGTACTCTGTGATGTTGAGGCTCGATGGAGCTAGAAGGGCAGGAAAGAGGACTAGGCACACAGGTCTGGAAAGTGTGGTGAACTGGGCAGTGTTGGCCTCGAGCGACTTGAGGCTAGAGGTCAACATCAGCCGGCCGTCTCACGTGTGGGAGTTTGATAGAGGGGCGGATCCTGTTTGAGAGGGAGGGGTAGGGGGGCCTGTTTGATAGAGATTGGTGGTGTCGTTTTTGATAAGAGGGAGTGGGGGGAGAGAGAGAGAGAGAGAGAGAGAGAGAGAGAGAGAGAGAGAGAGAGAGAGAGAGAGAGAGAGAGAGAGAGAGAGAGAGAGGAGGAGGAGAAGGGGACAAGTGTGGGCCAGCAACAATACTCAGCTACGGTCACGTTGGCTAACTAAGGGCAGGATGTCCGCTACCTCGACAGGATGTCCACTACCTTACCAGGCTCTCCCTCTCCTCCCCCTCGTTATTCGTCTGTCTGTCTCTCTCTCTCTGTCTGTGTGTGTCTCTCTCTCTCTCTCTCCTCTCTCTCTCTCTCTCTCTTCCCCCTTCCTCCCCCTCCACTCCCAGCTTAACCCTTGGCTTTTGTTCCAATTCCCTACATTTCACCCTTCCTTCCCATCAACTTCCCTTTCCTCCTTCTCCCTTCCCTGCTCCTTTGTGTTCTACTTTCCCGTTTATCCATCCTTTCCCTCTCCCTCGAGCTCCATCATGTATTCTTGTGATTGTTCTAATCAAGACTGGACGCTTAAGGTTGTGGTCTGGCCTGAAGACTGATCAAGAGCGCTTAAACCCTAGAGAACTCCATTATGGGACCTACATACAGCGCTTAAACTGGAAACCATCAGTGCTGAAACTACGTAAAAACACTTAAACTGAGAGATCACGAGGACTGAACATACACAGAATACTTAAACCGTGGACATGGTCCGGTCTGCACCTAAAATGAGCACATAAACAACCAGGAACATTGAGTAGAAAACGGGACAAACAACCAGGATAAGGCTCCATATAATTCATGTTATCAGGCTGGCGGTAGCCTAGCGAAAGTCCAGTATTTGGCGGCAAATTATCTTTAGGAGAGTTAAATGGTTGTAGAGGCCGCACCGACGCTCAAGGTCGATCAAGGCCCAATGATGTGTGTTGGAGACGCAGTCATGCGTCTAACCTGGAAGACGGACCTCAAAAGGTCCGTGTATGCAAATTACGCAGAATAGTAACAATCGAAGCAAGAGACGACCACAGAACTGGCCGGTGAACCATCAGGACACGGTTTACCATGGGTTTACCGGGGGGTTCAACAGGTGGTGGCGATGCTACATAGAGAGGAGCGGAGTGGGCGTGCCGTTGGCCTAGTTTCTGGTGGCGAGGGAGGAAGTGGACGCTGTGGCAGGTGGCCAAAGCAGCAGCAGCCGCCGCTGGCACCGCCACAGGCGCTGCAGGGAAAACTTCCTCTTGACGGTGGGTTGTTCACCTCTCTGACAATTAACAAATTCCTTGTAATGACCTTGTCTGCACTGTCTGTTTTCCTAAGAATTTTGAATGTGGTTATCATGTCCCCTGTGGGGAAATCTACCGGTGATTGACACAGGCTCACCATAGCCCATGCTACTTGGAACTTTTTGTTCCAGGTAGCGAATCTTAAACAACAACAAACAACGGTGATTGAGTTTATTATTAATTCAAAAAGATGGTATTTACTTGTATTTGTTACTTGTGAGTAGAGTGTAATTTTATAACTCATTATCACCAGTAAACTTCCCTTCGCACAGTTTGTAGGGGTTCATAATTCAGTTATCACACCGTAATGAAACTATTGATAAAACTTTATGCACTAAACTGTAATTAAATAGTTAGTAGTACTGGTACAAATGTGTTGTTATAATTTAGAACGGTGTGAGGTCCTTCGGTAGTGTTGGGTGGTCATCCAACACCAGACACCCTCTGACACGTGTACACCTGTACACCTGTACGGGACAGGTATTGATGGCGTCCACGCGGTCCTAGGATGTACCAGGTCAACTGATGGTTCATGTGGTCACGGATTGAAATCAGTTAATATGCATAATTACATATAAGTTTCAACATACGGTTTACATACACAGAGACATTAGAAATAACATTTTCAGTGTCAGAGTAGTTGACAAATAGAGTGCAATAGGCAGTGATGTAGTGGAGGCAGACTCCATACACAGTTTCGAATGTAGATATCATAGAGCCCAGTAGGCTCAGGAACCTATACACCAGTTGACTAAAATTTGAGATGCGGGACCAAAGAGCCGAAGCTCAACCCCCGCAAGCACAACTAGGTGAGTACACGAGATAAAGCAACATACAATCATGGATACATTTACCACTCGACCAGGATTGAAAGGTTGTGTTGGAAGAGAGTAGCCTCAGCCACTGAGGTTATCACCTCCCAGCAACTCTCAAGTCCCGCCTCCTCTGCTCTGTGTCTCCCGCCACTCTGGCGTGGAGGGCGAGGCTACGGTACACCATCGTCTTGCACTCATTTTGTTTTTATTTTATTTTGCCCTGGAAGGCTAGTTTATTGGGCCACGTTACCCATCCTATGAATAGCAGCATGTTCAACACTCCCAATATAGGAAGAAAGTCCGCTGGGTTGTTGAGCGTGTCACTTGTACCCAGACGTAGCTTTGGACGTGATGTACTACACTCTAAGTTACGCAAGTGTTGAACACATCAGCAGCATAGTACTACACATTCAGTCTACTACTACACAACTGGAAATAATTACAAATACAATGACAATAAATAATATGAAAGAATACAGTATAAAATATTAATGATTACATTGACCCTATACTGACCCCTACGGGACACTGCTGGTAACATCCCTCGTCTCTACGGCTCCCCACGCTGTTGCAACGTACTCTTTTTATGCAATGGTGTAGGCTTTCTAACAGTCCAAAGTATATAAATATAATGCCCTTCTCTCCAGATGTTTACTGTGATCTTGCACAATATGCACGTGACTCTGGCCTGCAGTTTAGAAGCTCTTGTCTGTTTCACCTTTTGTATTTCGACACTATATTGGCTGTCTTCCAACTCTCTGGCAGTTCTCCTGTCTACAGTAACTTATTATAACAAGTGACCATCACAAGGCTTCTCCTCGTTTTTTTAGTATCTATGGTGAATTCAGTCAGGTCCCTTTGCTGTGTCAAGCTGCAGCAAGTGCCTTCTTCTCTCTTTATCTCTGGATCTCTAAGGGTATGTTGCCTGTGTACAACTAAAATATTCCTGAGTGTAAAGAGTTGTATAAATGGTTACTGATTAAGTTTCTGATTCTGACAATGACAATGTTTACATGCTATGCTGTTATTGTGACTCTCATATGTAATCAATTACTGTACTTTTACGTAAAAAAAAAATTCATAAGCAACCATTTATGAATAAATTCTTTGATTTGATTGTTTTAGCGCCAGTGCAGAATTCATGGATGTGATGCCAGTGTATCACTGCAGTATTCATGGGGTATCCTAGCTCAGTCGTGAACACTCCATGGAAATTAGGGACTTGAAATAGATTGATAGAAATAGCCTAAGCTACTCTATCCCTTTGAGATGTATTTTTTCTTCTCTCAATAAACATACTTGAATTAGCATATAACTTTACAAATTGCCTTGTATTTCTTCTTCCCATTTTGACATTGTGACATTCATTGTCGTTTGATATATATGGCTAAGTAGTAACTTCTGTTGTTTGTTTGCCCTGGTGACATGTAATGTTCATAGTTTTCTGCATGTGTACTTACCTATCAGCACTTATGCATAAGTGACTTGAGGGAAGTGAGGTCTAGCTCTATACCCTGCCTACTAGCCTTCTTGTACCTATTGCGTTACAATTGAACTATTCTGGTATTCGAATTCATTTCGAATCTGGCCCTGAAAGTTGTGAATGGAGGCGGCTTCCACAACTTTCAGTGTATTCCACTTGTTGACAACCCGTACAGAGTACAGTATGTCCTTACACTTCTTCGACTCGTTTGCAGCTTCCACTTACTTTCCCCCTTCTACTTTCACTCAATTTATAGAGGTTGTCCTTGCCCACCTTGTCTAATCCCTTTTATATCGCATGTGTGCACATGTACGTGTGCGCGTGCGTGTGTGTGTGCGCGTGCGTGTGTACGTGTGCGCGTGCGTGTGTACGTGTGCGCGCGAGCTCGTTAACAATACCACATACATAACCGTAACACAGGAACGCAGGAAGCGAGAGTTGCATTCCCCCTGAGGATGTTGTACCGACCTTGGCTCACCACCAACCTCGTCACTACTGTGTCCAGCCCATTTCCCACTCAGCGTGTGTGTGTGTATTATTCACTTAGTTGTGTTTTGCGGGGTTGAGCTCTGGCTCTTTGGTCCCGCCTCTCAACTGTCAATCAACAGATGTACAGATTCCTGAGCCTATTGGGCTCTTTTATATCTACATTTGAAACTGTGTATGGAGTCAGCCTCCACCACATCACTTCCTAATGCATTCCTCCTGTTAACTACTCTGACACTGAAAAAATTCTTTCTAACGTCTCTGTGGCTCATCTGGGTACTAAGTTTCCACCTGTGTCCCCTTGTTCGTGTCCCACCCGTGCTGAAGAATTTGTCTTTGTCCACCCTGTCAATTCCCCTGATAATTTTGTAGGTGGTTATCATGTCTCCCCTTACTCTTCTGTTTTCCAGGGATGTGAGGTTCAGCTCTCTTAGCCTTTCCTCGTAGTTCATTCCTCTCAGGAATGTGTGTGTGTGTGTGTGTGTAATTACCTAAGTGTAGTTACAGGATGAGAGCTACGCTCGTGGTGTCCCGTCTTCCCAGCACTCTTTGCATATAACGCTTTGAAACTACTGACGGTCTTGGCCTCCACCACCTTCTCACTTAGCCTGTTAAAACAGCCTGTTACCTTATGTAATACTTCATCAAGAAAGAGTACTTGCTCTGTCTGGAGGGTGGGGGGAGGCGTGTGCCAAGTGTTGCATCAATAGTGCCAAGTGTTGCATAGAGGGTGACAGTTCTGCATCAATATATATATATATATATATATATATATATATATATATATATATATATATATATATATATATATATATATATATATATATATATATTATAATGTGTGTGTGTGTCAGTCCACAAGAGGAATGGTGGTAATTCTTTGAAATTATAAAACAGTTCACGAGGGGAGGTGTCTATGGTGTTAATATATTCATAGAGAAGGGGAATGTGTCGTGTTACCACACGAGAGAGAGCTAAAGTGATGCCTATAACTCAGGTGTGCATGAATGACATCAGAGGGGAAAGTGTTGCATGTGGGGACTGGGAAAGGTGGGTGTGAGGAGTGTGTAGAGTGTATGCTGAGGGTGTGGTTAAGGGTGTGAGATGAAGGTTTTACCACACCCTCACACTGACATCTCTAGGGGTAAAGTCCCACCACACCCCCTCACACTATACCCTCAAGGTGGAGGTTCCACCACACCCTCGAGGCGGAGGTTCCACCACACCTTCGAGGTGGAGGTTGTTACCTATCGTACGTTACGGCTCGTGATCCTACAGCAGCCAAACTTTAATAAGTCTAGGGATACGACACAACTGCTGTTCTCAATAGCGAATCACCAGTATAACCCCTTAATGGGTAATGAGCATAAAATAGAATCTTCATAGGACTGAAGAATAAAGATACTAAGTATATATATATAATTTATATTAAATAAATCTCAAAGGCAAACAGATGATTATATGGTCACAATATATCACATTAAAAATATCACTGTAACTTCCAGACATTAAATCAATACTAAGAATAATTATATGGCTAAAATAAAAGAATGACTTAACTCCAACAAGTGTTATCTCCCCGGTTTCTGCTCAGCTACTGAACTCCAATATGAGAGTCAAAAAACACATTGCCTTGCCCCGCGAATAAATTGCCAAAGTTACAATTATTAATATTTCAACAATGGAGCACTACATTGTGACAAGAGTAATCTTAAACTAACTTAATGAATAATTAGTACATATTGATATAGACAACAAAAGTACGTGTTTCTTTACATAGTAATTAAAATATGCATACAGAATAGCATAATGGCATGCACACCCCAGCAACGGACGATCCCACGACAATTTGCCAGATACAGTTCACTCAATTATTATTTCACTCTGTTACCCACTGATGATCACATATAAATCATTAGTTCCCGTGGGAAAACTGATCACACAAAGAAATAAACAATCATTCCCACGATACGCTGGGCCTAACGCCAACACTGTAACATGAATGTGCATTTGCATAGAACATATAAGTATAACAATATACATGCTTGTAATTTACATACAATTATAAATGTACATATTAATATATTCACTTACGTATCTTATAAGGGTACGTAACACTTCCACCTCCAAGAAAAAAAATGCAATGGATTGAAGATCAATGGCATTTTTTCAGAAGTAAAAATGTTAGGTAAAAAAGAAACATTTCATTTATGGTACATCAAAACTTCTTGACAAAGCATCAGCAATAACATTTTGTCTGCCTGGAATATGTTTGATTTCTACATTAAATTCCTGCAAAAACAATGACCATCGCAGAATTCGTTGGTTCTTGACTTTCATCATATTTATAAAGATAAGGGGGTTGTGGTCTGTAAATACTAACACTTTATTTCCTGATAAGTAAATCTCAAACTTCTTGATTGACAATATAAGACCCAACGCCTCCTTTTCTACCACGGAATAATTTCTCTGAGCTGCATTAAATTTTCTGGAATAGTAATACACAGGATGCTCAATCTGGTCTAAACCAACTTGAATAAGCACAGCACCTATCCCAACATCTGACGCATCAATGTGTAATATAAATGGTTTATCAAATTGGGGACTAGCAAGAATAGGTGAGGTGGACAATATGCCCTTTAGGTTCTGAAAAGCATTCTGACAATCTTGTGTCCACTGAAACTTTACTTGCTTGCGTAACAAGTTTGTCAAAGGAGCAGCTACTGTTGAAAAATTTCTACAATAACGCCTATAGTATGCACACATACCAATAAACCGTTGGACTCCTTTCTTATTGGTCAACACTGGGTAGTCCACAATGGCTTGAATCTTATCTTGTAAGGGGATAATCTTACCTTGGCCTACCTCGTGGCCAAGATAAGTTATCGTACCTCTTGCCCAACTACACTTATTCATATTTATGGTTAACTTTGCGTTTTCCAACACTGTAAACAAGTTCTTAAGGCCTAAGAGATGATCTGCCCAATTCTTACTGTACAAAACAATGTCATCAAGGTAGGCCCTACAATCTGGCACATCCTTGAGTAAGAAATTCATAAGTCTTTGAAAAGTAGCAGGTGCATTTCTCAAACCGAATGGCATGACATTAAATTCATACGCACCATCAGGTGTAACAAAAGCAGTAACCTCTCTAGCATACTCTGTTAATGGAATTTGATAATACCCTTTTGACAAATCAAGCTTACTTACATATTCGGCATGACCTATGGACTCTATACATTCTTCCAACAAGGGTAAAGGAAAAACGTCCACTGTAGTGTTCTTGTTCAGTTTCCTGTAATCCACGCACAATCTCCAGGTTCCATCTGGTTTTGGCACTAACAAACACGGAGAGCTCCAAGTACTTTGACTTGGCCGAATGAAATCATGCTGGAGCAGATATTCCACTTCTGCTTGCATAATTTTCCTCTTTTCGGGATTCACTCGGTACGGATGTTGTCGAATGGGGGTGCTGTCCAGGAGCTGAATGTCGTGTGTGATGAGGTGGGTCTGGGTAGGAACCTCCCCAAACAGAGATGTATGGTGGTCCAGCAGAACCTGGAACTCATCACGTTGTTCCTCCTGTAAATGACATAGCATCTCCCTGCCATTGGAACTGGAACTGAGAAGTGGGATATTAACAACATGTCCCTCACTACAATTATCCTCAGGTGGTAACTCTTCCCGA
The DNA here is from genome assembly GCF_040958095.1 of Procambarus clarkii. Classification (NCBI taxonomy): domain Eukaryota; kingdom Metazoa; phylum Arthropoda; class Malacostraca; order Decapoda; family Cambaridae; genus Procambarus; species Procambarus clarkii. The sequence goes on from NC_091176.1 coordinate 27,493,160, forward strand.
CTAAAACAAGCTACTACACCAGGTCCAACATAAGCTTTTAATCTGTTAATGTGTACAGTCATTTGGGGTTCTGAAAGATTAGGGTTAATTAGTTTATAAGTTAGGTCTCCCACCTTGTCTACCACTTGGTAGGGTCCTGCGAACTTATGGGACATGGAAGTCCCCATACGAGGTTTCAACACCAACACCAAATCTCCGACATCAAACGACCTTAGCTTAGCATTGAACTTCTTGTCATATCGTACTTTCATGGCTTGTTGAGTCCTTCCCAGATGTTCTTTCGCCAACTCACGAGCCCGACACAACTTAGCCTTGACCTCGCTCAAGTACAATCCGCTCTGATGAACAGAGACATCTCCCAACAACTTTTCTTGTAGCATTTTAAGAGGACCTCTTACTTGGTGACCAAACACTAGTTCAAAGGGTGAACAGCCCAATGACTCTTGTAGCCCTTCTCTAGCAGCAAACAACACAAAGGGGAGATTCTCATCCCAATTACGTGGATGAGTTTCTCCTGTTGTCTTCAGCATTTGTTTCAAAGTCTGGTGGAAACGTTCAAGTCCACCTTGGCTTTGTGGATGATATGGACTGGACAATTTGTGCCGAATCCCTCGGGATTCGCAAAAAGTTCTGAAAACTTTAGAAACAAAATTTCCCCCATTATCACTCTGAATAACTCTAGGCATTCCAAACAACGAAAAGAATCTTTCAAGACACTTGATGAGATTATGAGCCTTGGTATTCCGTAGAGCATAAGCTTCAGGAAATCTAGTAGTCATACACATGAGAGTGAACAAAAACATGTTACCCGATTTAGTCTTAGGTAAAGGACCCACACAATCAATTACAACATGAGTAAATGGTTCATCAGGAACTACAATAGGTTGCAATGGTGCTCTAGGTACAGATTGATTTGGTTTACCAACAATTTGACAGGGTATACAGTTATGACAATATCTGACCACGTCTTTCTTTAACTTTGGCCAGAAAAAATATTTACTTATCTTATGGTACATATTCGTGATACCTTGATGACCTCCCATGGGGTCATCATGTGCAGCCTGCAGGACCTGCCTACGATAATCATTGGGGACAACGAGTTGGGTTCTAATCTCACAATCCTCTGAAGAGGGAGTTCCCTTGGGTCTCCACCTTCTCATCAGAAGTCGATCCTTGAAGAAGAAACCCGTCCCTTCCTCCAATGCATCAATATTATCAGGAGCCTCAGAAATACACTTACTTAAACTAGGATCAGTAGTCTGTACAACACTTAAGGGCAATGACTCAGACTCAGCAGCGAGCGGGCAAGAACCTAGTAGCTTGATCTCTTTTCCCGATTGATCGGAATAAAATGGAGTCATAGCTACTTCGGCCTCACTCTCGACAACTGGCGCACTGGAGACAAGCGGGCAAGGTACAGATAGTTCAGCCTCCTCACCTTCACTTTCCTTGTGATTTAGGTTCGGCGGGGCTTCTACTACGGCCTCACTCTCATCATCCAGTCGAGTCATAAAAGAATCCTCAAGATCCACCTCCCACTCCTTTACTGAAGGGGTCCTGGTCTTGGGATCAGCAACCTTAGTGAAGACAGGATTACTCTCACCTGTTTTTCCCATTGATCTAGTAACAACACAAGCAGGGTAAATAATATCATCATCTGCTTCCGGTTGAGCTAATACATTATGGGGTTTAGTTAACATGATGGGACACTTGGGCCCTACAACCATTTGGTTGCCAAAATCATTACCTAGAATAATGTCTACCCCAGGAATGGGCAGTTGTTTACTTACACCAACATTACACCATCCTGAAGTATATTTAGAATCAAGGTTAACTTGCAATAAGGACACTGGTTGCACACTTCCGGCAATACCCTGGAGAAGCACAACTTCACCCAGATCTCGGGTGTCAACATCATCAAGTACCTTCTGGGTAATAAGAGACTGTGAAGCTCCAGTATCACGGAGTAATTGAACAGTCTTATGTCTACCATTAGTACATAATAAGGTACCTGTGGACATATAGGGTTTGAATTCAGCCATCCAATTGGGACTGACTGTAATACATGAAGAATTAATAGGTTGCACTCCTTTACTCATAATAAGACCAGTTGGTCGGAGTTCAGGATGCAAACTAAAACATGAAGAAATCACATGCCCCCTTCTCTTACAATGGGTACAATGTTTGACAGTGGACACACTGGTATAACCAACTGCCGGTTTAGAATTAGCATTACTAGGCTTAGATGATCCTGGCAATGGAGTAACCATCTTAGGGTTAGTAAGAGAAGAGTTCACGGGAGTAACTGTCGCACCAGGAGGAGACTTATACTGATAAGGAGTACGGTGAGCATTGAAATTTACTCTACGACTAGACTTAGGTGAAGTGGCCATAAACGGGGCCTTAGTCAGCAACTCATGCTCATCCGCGAGCTTTGACAGCTCATCAATATCGGTTACATTCTTTTGTTCTGCCATAAAAGTAGACAACTGGTCTGGAAGACAGGACAATACTTCTTCCATTATGAGAAGATTCTTTAGAGCATCAAAATCAGTGACTGCAAGTGACTTTAACCATCTGTTGCAAAAATTCGTCTTCTGACGAGTAAAATCGGCTATTGTCTGATCCTTGATTCTCCTTAGGTTCCTGAACTTTTGCCTGTGTGCCTCTGGATTTAGTTGGTATGCATTGAGGATGCTTTTCTTTACAAAGTCATAATCAAAACTATGAGCGTCAGGGAGGGATGTGAAAACCTCCTGACTACGCCCCTTGAATTGAGACTGCATAATGGCTACCCACTGATCCCTTGGCCAGTTCATACTGATGGCAATTTTATTAAAATGTGCAAAGAAAACCTCAGGATCTTCCTCATTGAACTTGGGCAACTCTATATACTTATTCATCCTGATGGGATTATTATCACTATTTGTTGAAACATTACTAGTATTTCCATGCCCAGCTGCCATACGCTGTGATTCAAGCCTGAAGTTAGTGTCAGCCATTTGTTGTTGAATCTCTAATTGTTGCTTCTTTGTGGCTTCTATTTGCAACTGTACCGCAATTTCTAAACGCCTAGTCTCCAGCTCCCTTTGCTGAGCTTCAGCCTCTAATATTTGCTGTTGCTGTTGAGCTTCAATCTCTCTTTGACGAGCTTCAGCCTCTAATATTTGCTGTTCCTTTTGAGCTTCAAGCTTAGCATGGGCTATTTGCGCTTCTAACTCAAGACGCTTTAACGTCATCTGATCACTCGACTCCTCTCTTAACTCTTCTAGAATTTCTTCATCTAAATCCCCATTCTCAACAAAATGCGTCACAATGACTTTCAATATTTGGGCTTTAACCATTCTATTGCTGGCGGTCAAATCCAAATGATTTGCCATTTGTATTAACTCAGTCTTTTTAAGGTTCTGAATCCCTTCAAAGTCTGGGTGAGCCACCAACGCTGCAACTTTCTCCTCCATCGTTACTAACACTTGGCACTTGATTCACAAAATTAATTAACACAATGGCACTGCACTACACTTCACTGTAAAATTGTCACCACACTGAAAATTCGCTTGGCCTCACTGCACAAACAAAATATATAGGATGACTTACCTCAAAATCGTGAAACGTTGTTACTTGACACACAGGAAGGCTTGCTTGGCACATGGAATAGTTCTTAAGAAACACACAGAGACACTTGACACTGGTACCTAGGAAGGCAAGGTTAGATTAGCATAGTTAAGTTAAAGTGGGACAATATTTCCCGGCACAGGCCCCCATAACTCTTTGTTACCTATCGTACGTTACGGCTCGTGATCCTACAGCAGCCAAACTTTAATAAGTCTAGGGATACGACACAACTGCTGTTCTCAATAGCGAATCACCAGTATAACCCCTTAATGGGTAATGAGCATAAAATAGAATCTTCATAGGACTGAAGAATAAAGATACTAAGTATATATATATAATTTATATTAAATAAATCTCAAAGGCAAACAGATGATTATATGGTCACAATATATCACATTAAAAATATCACTGTAACTTCCAGACATTAAATCAATACTAAGAATAATTATATGGCTAAAATAAAAGAATGACTTAACTCCAACAAGTGTTATCTCCCCGGTTTCTGCTCAGCTACTGAACTCCAATATGAGAGTCAAAAAACACATTGCCTTGCCCCGCGAATAAATTGCCAAAGTTACAATTATTAATATTTCAACAATGGAGCACTACATTGTGACAAGAGTAATCTTAAACTAACTTAATGAATAATTAGTACATATTGATATAGACAACAAAAGTACGTGTTTCTTTACATAGTAATTAAAATATGCATACAGAATAGCATAATGGCATGCACACCCCAGCAACGGACGATCCCACGACAATTTGCCAGATACAGTTCACTCAATTATTATTTCACTCTGTTACCCACTGATGATCACATATAAATCATTAGTTCCCGTGGGAAAACTGATCACACAAAGAAATAAACAATCATTCCCACGATACGCTGGGCCTAACGCCAACACTGTAACATGAATGTGCATTTGCATAGAACATATAAGTATAACAATATACATGCTTGTAATTTACATACAATTATAAATGTACATATTAATATATTCACTTACGTATCTTATAAGGGTACGTAACAGAGGTTCCACCACACCCTCGAGGTGGAGGTTCCACCACACCCTCGAGGTGGAGGTTCCACCACACCCTCGAGGTGGAGGTTCCACCACACCCTCGAGGTGGAGGTTCCACCACACCCTCGAGGTGGAGGTTCCACCACACCCTCGAGGTGGAGGTTCCACCACACCCTCGAGGTGGAGGTTCCACCACACCCTCGAGGTGGAGGTTCCACCACACCTTCACCCACTAAATGCTTCACTGCGTGTGTGTGTGTGATTTAGGTCACTCATACGCACTCCTTACTGCCACTTTCTTCGCCAGTAGGACTGTAGCTGGCTAGAGGACAGGCTTGGGTTGGTTTGGTGGTGGACTTAAGGCCAGTCAACCGCCAGAGGGTTATTAAGTCCACCGCAGTGACACATAGTGACCAACCATCAACTATGCTCTTGGTCGGGCCATGTTGTTTGCTTCGAAGCACTAATTGATTGATTGATGAAGATTAAGCCACTCAAAAGGTGGCACGGGCATGAATAGCCCGTAAGTACCAAAAAGTACCTAATTTCATCTTCGTAGTTTCCTACACTGAGCTTTAAATTTGCTCTGTACCTAGTTTTACCCCAATCTCCCATTCTTTATGTACTTAATCCAAACAACTTTTATCATTGTGTTCATTGCTGTCTTCTTTTATGTGCTAGCCATATGCTGTATTGTGCCTGCTAAGTTTTGTTAAACTACCATTCAAGCTGTCAGTAAATAAAAAAGTGGTGGCCCTTTCGAGCCATTACCAGTATCAAGAGCTGATACTGGAGATCTGTGGAGGTGCGACTGCACCCTGCGTGACGGGAGATGTCTCCCGTCAGGAAACACTAATGCTCTATTCACATTTAAGGAAGCAATGCTGGTTTGAAATTGTATTTGGTAGTAATATATTATGTAATTTTAACATATGGGATGGCACTTCTGCTACGTTAGCATGTGACTGAAAAAATAATTATATTACAAATATATTTACAAAGTAGGTTTAATCAATTAGTAAAAAACGTTTTGATGCATTTGTAAATATTTCGATGTAATTTTGTAACGAAGAAAATGACACCTCGGTTTATTACAAGGCCCTCTCGGAGTCTCCTCCAGAGGGCCCTCTCGGAGTCTGAGAGACCCCTCTCGGAATCTCCAGAGGGCCCTAATTCTGAGTTCACAATTCTGTAAATTACCAAAGCAGCACTTGTTAGTACTGTACATGGCACCCAACGGCACTCAGAGCCACTCCTCCCCATGACTGGCTTATAAGGTGACTGACACTTCGTAAGCGACTATTTACATAATATCTCGAGACGGAACTAATGATAGCCCGCGCACCGTTGGCTCGCACGGTGGTCACGAAGTAGGAAGATTGATTGGAAGTTGCTTTAAGATGTGCACTTTTGAAGTCGCCGTTCGCGGGTTTACCCTCCGTCGGAGGGGAGGGGTAGCGGAGGACCATGGCTGGGGGGGGGGGTCGCTTGGCGGCCCAGAGATAGTCAATATAGTTGCTAGTCTTTTGTAATTCTCCGTCCCTAGACATTGTTTTCCTGAGCATTTGAACACTTAATTAAGATTAGAAAGTTATGGGTCCAACATGTGTAATTGTCGCGAACTTTCTTCTCTTGTAGGTAAGAAAGTGCGGTGTTGATAGCCTCACGCGACGCTCAGGTCAGTTGAAGGTTGTCGTACCCTGAACCTCCTCGGTCCTCTCCCGTCATTACTCTTCACGTGTCATGACCTTGTGTTAGCCTAGGTACATGTGCATGTATGCGGCAACCTTCTGCTATATAAAGGGTTACGTAGTGTGTGTGTGTCAGGAGCTAGTTCTACCATGCTAAACAATTCCCCATCTCGCAGGATGGTTGGTCATTCCGGGAACTGTACTCTCTGCAAACTGGCAAACTTTGGATGAATTATGATGATATCCTCAAGTGAATAAAATAATTGCAGTGCTCCAGGACCCTCATACCGGCAGAGGTGTGAAGGGTGTAATGACCGAACATTATAATGTAGTGTGTGAGATTGTGACCCAGTTGTAACTCAGAGTTTGCACCTGGAGTGCTCAGGATTGGGTGATCCGTCACCTGTAGCCTCCTGCCACAGGTAACAGCAGGCCAACCTTATCCTGGCAACCACTGTGTCTCACTGTCTGTTGGACGGTTTGTGCTGCCCATATATATAATATATATATAATACAATATAGATCTAAATAAAAAATAGTTTTTAGGCCATTGACAATCTGTGATTTCTCTCCTATTAAACTTGAATGTTGGGAGTAATATAGTCTTAAAAACAGAAATGAGGGATGCTTAGTTCTAGTTCAACCTCATCCTTATTGCCTGCAACTTAAACACTTCCGTATTCATATATCCTGTTCTTTAATTTACAACATCTAAAAACAGTTTGTTCATATTCCTCTCGGCTTCCATAAATTAGCCAAGATTGGTTTCATTTTATGGCGGAGAGTGACCAGCGTGGAACAAGAGGCTGCGGAGAGTCTCGGCTGCTGCCTCTGGCCCGCGCCTCCACTACACTGGCACATGTAACTCTGTAAATACAGGAGACTCGTGTCTGTTCCTCCCTCTGAACTTTCTCTCGGCACACTTCGCACCACACATGCATGTCCCCCCCCCCCTCCACACACACACGCACGCGCATCTGCCCCGTCCCAAACATGCCTCTTCTCCACTCACTTCCCCCAAAAAACAAAAACATAAATTACACCCTCCCCCCCCCCCCCTAGAGTAAAAAGGTAGAGTGAGAAGAGAGAACACAGGATGGAGCACCGCAGGGATCATGTTTCCTGTATATGTCAATGGCCTGGTTGACGTAGTGCAATCCTAAATGTCGATGTTCGCGGACGATGCTAATCTCTCAGATAGTATTAGGACAGGTTAGGGCTGCACAATGTTAGTGTCCTGGACACAGTGTAGGAATGGTCTGAATAAAACAAATTTCCAAAAAATAGTCGAAAATCCTATCCATTTCTCAACATATTCTGTACATCTATCAAGGTTGACTAAAATAAGTTAATTTTTAGTTCCTTTAGTCAACTTGAACAGATATGACATTTGGAGAAATACACTTTTAGTTATATATCTCAATACCCATCCCTTCGGAGGTGGTTGAAAGGGCTATAGGCACAAAATAGGTTCAGGAACTGATTCCCGCAGTTCATTTAACTTGGCAAGCAACAGTCTTGTGAAACTAGTTACACAAATTTGTTTTTGGTAATACTCACATACATAAACATATTTATACACACTACATATACATACATATAAATGCATCAATAGCCTTTGGGTCCCATACTATTTCTTATTTATGTTAATGATTGAACCACAGGCGTAGGAATCCTGTGTGTCGATTTTTGAAGGTGATGCAAAGTTAATGATAAGAGCGGAGGCAGATGAAGATTCCAAGATACTGCAAGCAGAAATAAAACCTCACGTTGCTGGAAGACAGAGTTGAGAGAGACATGATTACCACCTTCAAAATTCTCGGAGGAATTGACAGGGTAGATAGATTTAACAAGAGTGGCACACGAACAAGGGGACACAAGTGGAAACTCGGTACCCAAATGAGCCAGAGCCCAATAGGATCAGGAACTTGTACTATATCCTAGAATAGTTGCTGAGCTGTTTCTGTGGACTATCAACAACTTCAGATCATGTTCACCAACCCATATTAAACTTTATAGAAAACTAATAGCGTTATATGACAGTATTTTTGGTAAATAGATGTAAGTTTATAACTGGGTCCCGGTAGTACAGTCGGGTTCGTTTTCGACTTACAATCGAGAATTCTGGGTTCGAATCCCGGGCGGGACAGAAATGGTTGGGCACGTTTCACCTAATACCTCAATTCACCTATAGCAGCTAGTAGGTACCCAGGAGTTAGCTTATTGTCGGGTTACATCCTTGGGGGGGGGGGGGTCGGTAATTCGACCTCGGGAAGGGGGACCTCGATATAAGCCTAACGTGTATAAATACACTCTGGCTACCTGTCCCCCGACACAGTGAAGTATATATTATTTATACCACTAAATATATAATTATTTTTAAAGTCTCCCGTGCCACTGAGTTCCGTTTTCTATATCTCACTCCGCTTCTCATTTTCTTTCATCATCATAGTGATGCTTTATTCGCAAAGAAAATCTAATGCTACTCAAACCAACAAAGAGCTCTTGACACAGTTGACTCTTTTACAGATAATCTTCAACCCAGTGAGCAATATAATTAAACTGATGGTTCAGTTTAAATGATAAATTACATAACTGATGCAAAGAGTAAGCGTTTTTTTTTTAATTTGCATTGCATGAATACAGTGATATGCAAGACCGGTGAAGCTGTATACACCAAACTTAATATTGAACCAGTCTCCCCAAATATCTCCTCAAAATTACACTACTTCATACGAGTAAGGCTGACAAGAGAGCAATAATGTCACTGTTATGACATGTGATATGGCAAGGCAATGGCAATACCATTGACGGGAAATGGAATAAAGTTAATCTTATTGAGGTCGTAGCCATAGTCTATAGTCATCCCCGCGGTCACCCGGCACGCGACTCACTGAGAGACGACGCAGGAACGCCTGGTGAATAACGCAGTAATGCGATAATTTATCGAAGCAAGGTCACGCAGCATAATAATAGAGGTTTTATGTATTTGTAAATGTAACGAAGATCCCCCCATGGCAATATTCGCGGTTTTGAGGGCCGATTATGGGTGAGGCTCCGCCGACCCAGTCACTCAACGTGACTGCCACACTAACAGTCACAGTGAGTGCCACACTAACAGTCACAGTGAGTGCCACACTAACAGTCACAGTGAGTGCCACACTAACAGTCACGGTGAGTGCCACACTAACAGTCACGGTGAGTGCCACACTAACAGTCACAGTGAGTGCCACACTAACAGTCACAGTGAGTGCCACACTAACAGTCACAGTGAGTGCCACACTAACAGTCACAGTGAGTGCCACACTAACAGTCACAGTGAGTGCGGAATTACAGTATCCGGTGCACGACAGCAGTCCAACTGTCAAGAGTAACCACGTCACCAGTGGCAACCGTTCCTCGCTTATATGCCTTTCTTCTGGAGTCTAATACTAATCTACAAATGGTTATATAGCACAACTCTTTATTAAGGTAACATTTCGTTCAACACTGTAGGTGCTAATGTATATTTCAGTACTTGCCTTCAGAGGGTGTTATACTGTACACTGAAGTTGTACCGATAGGCTAAAATTAGTTCCAGTGTTATTAGCATATAATATATATATTGGTAGCAGTCTTTCTTGAAGACATGTGTTATTGAATGCGACATAAGGGGTTAGGTCGGTGATTCAACAGGAATAGTCTCCGAAGGGTGTTTTCTTTAGTCGTGGATCATACTCAGAACTATAGTATACTGGCTGGTTGGATAGTAAGCTATTGTGGTGGTCTTGATAACCCTGTAGAGGTTGATCGGCCTTAAGCCAAATACCAAAGTCAGCTATTCTAGCACGAATCTTCTTCTCCGTTAATCTTCTTCTTAGCTTGGGAACTAAATTAAAAAATTAACTCTCCGAAAGTTCATTTTTATAATTAAGCCTATTGTAAAAAAAAAGGTTTGGGGACAATATTTTAACTTTCCTTCCCAAGTGAATAACACAAGAAATATAGACAAGATTCGGGGTAGAAATATTGATCTCTCACTGTCCATCATATTCAATAACATGTGTATACATAAGAACCGACACATAAATACTGTATACGTTTTGCACACGCTCTTAAATTCTCAGCGCAATGTAAAGGTACATACGCACATGATCCAATTGTTTTATTCCCCCCCCCCCTCCCCTCCTTGAACAAATCACTTGTACTAAAAAATTACTAAAATAATTAAGTATGTTATGAAACGAGCGCTTCCCAGACCATTTGATAAGTCCTCAGACGTGGACAGAAGATTTATACATACATACACGTACAGTTTGGCCCGAAAAAGTGCAACACGTCCTTTTTTCTCTTGCAGTTAATTGGAGATCTCTGAATCTCAATAAATATATATATATATATATATATATATATAATATAATATAATATAATCTATATATTTATTTAACCACAAAAGTGTTGTATGCTGAGAAGAATTGTATTGGATGACGACGGGCTCACCATAGCCTGTGCTCCTTAGGAACTTTTTGTGCCGAGGAGCTGAATCTAACACAACATGCATGGGATGACAGCCTAGCATGATGACCGTTGGGGGGTTGTGAGAGGTTAGTTTAAACGGCTGACGGCGTAGAGCGCTCGTGTGCGTTAGGTGGGGGGAGGGGAGAGGGGGGGTGTGGGAGGGTATCAGCCGGTGCCAGTAATCACCACAATGGGCAGATGACGGTTACTTGTTAAGGAGGTCAATTGTCTTATTACTGTTGTCTCCAGGCTCTTGATCCGTGGAGAGGATTCTCTCTCTCTTTGGTTGTAAGACTTTTACCAGGCAGGCTTTAAGCTTAACTTTAACGTATTGGTATGTGCCAATTGTTATGCTTAGAAAGACTACTTGTAGGTCTAAATACAAAAAAAAATGCATAAATGTGTTCACAATAATGTAATATGGACTGCATTTATATTAAACTGTCAATCGATTCACTGTTATATATATTGTTGAAAAAAGTAATTAGATTGCTTTTTAATTATTTCTGAAAAATTTACTATTAATTTTATTAAAATTTAAAAATATCTATATACCCTTGTACTGGTCTACAAAACATTAAAATGAGCATTAGTGCAATTGCATTCAATGTGGATTCGCAAGTGGGTACAAAACATAGGGAAGGATCAAGTGTCATAAATCCTGTACCTAGACGCCTGTACAACTTATAAGTATCGCTTCTCGAATCCTCTCAGCTGCCACGAGGAATCCATTACCACAACAAAGAAGCAAAGTCCTAAAGACACTACTACATTTGTATAATTAATAAACTTAGCTAAACTTAGGGAGCCGAGCGGACAGCACGCTGGACTTGTGATCTTGTGGTCCCGGGTTCGATCCCGGGCGCCGGCGAGAAACAATGGGCAGAGTTTCTTTCAACCTATGCCCCTGTTACCTAGCAGTAAAATAGGTACCTGAGTGTTAGTCAGCTGTCACGGGCTGCTTCCTGGGGGTGGAGGCCTGGTCGAGGACCGGGCCGCGGGGACATTAAAGCCCCGAAATCATCTCAAGATAACGTCACTTTGCTGTTGCCCTAATCTATATAGGCGGTTACAGAGTATAAGTGAAGAGGCTCACCTATGTTAAGGAGCAGCTTACAGCCAACGATCTACATCTTGATTGTTTCAAGTCACGTCTGTTTCCCTCGCTGATCACCCTGAACCTCTCTACAATAACTCGTTTCCCGACCCCCTTCAATCTCACAAACTTAGCGCCCAGAGCTGTCAGTCGTGACGGTGTGCGTGGCAAGTTTGCCTCCGCTCTGTACAAGTGCCCACTCAACCACACTAATGACTCCGCCTCCTGAACTACTGGCCCATTTCTTTTCACATTTAATTTTAATTAAAATTTATATAAGGTTATCTAGCTTACGACACTCTTCATCTCATTATCATCCCTCTCTTTCGTTCTTCATCACTTTTCTTCTTCTTATTCCCATCTAGAAAAAACGACACTACATAACATTGCAATCTGAATAGAGATTGTGTCTGTCGGTGTGTCCAAGGTAGGAAGCCAGACGCTTGCGGCTAGCCTCCCCCAACATTGCAGGGGGTACGGAGCGGACGTGGGCTGGTCGGACCCAGAGTTCAAAAAGGAACAGCGTGTCAGGGAGTCATTCTGACCCCCATAGCGATGTGTGGCTGCCTGCTGGCTACACTTACACTTGAAAACAAATTGCAAAGCCATTTTTGTTCTTATAGTAATACACACCATTATTCAGTGATCACAGGATAAATAAAAAAGAAATGTGGTTCATGGGGGGTAACCACCGCGTCCTGTTGACTTTAATTACTACTGAGAGATTTCTTCTTTTGACGTAATCACTTCCCGAGAGTTATGTTAAGGAAATTTAATACTGGAGAGTCTGGGAGGTTCACCATCCTTGACACACACACGGGAGGTGAGAATAAGGGGGGGGGGGACAAGTGACGCATAAAGATGGCAATTTAACAAAATTTTATTTACTCGAATTTATTATATTTACCATAAGCCCCCTCAGCTATATCCTATCCTACACCGGCAAGATGGTAAGTAATTTAGACATGGAAAATACATCAGAGATATCAGACATCATTACGTTATGAACCATGGCCTCAGGTGGGAGACAGGGTCTCCAGCTGTGAGTCTCCCACCTGGCTCTGATGACCCAGGCCCTTCTCTTGTCGATCTTCCCAGCTCTCGGCTCTGAATCAATGATCCCCTGTTCATGTTCATTAAGACAGTCCTTATGTTCAACGTTGCATGCGCATCTGTTGGTGTTCCTTTGATCTGAGCTTCCGATTAATTGATTGATGAAGATTAAGCCACCCAAAAGGTGCACGGGAATGAATAGCCCTAAGTGGTGGCCTTTTTGGGCCTTTTTTTTTTTTTTTTAGATCTGTGGAGGTGAGACTGCATCCTGCGTGACGGGAGATGTCTCCCGTGAACTGTCAATCAACTGTTACTAACTACTATATTTTTTCCCCACGCCACACACACCCCAGGAAGCAGCCCGTGACACCTGACTAACTCTTGTGTTACTTAAAAACATGTACAAAATATAAGTTTCGTTTCAGAAAGCTGAGTTCAGTCATTAATAATACTGTTTAATACTTATTAAATTAATAATACGCCAGTTATTATTAATTTAATAAATCTTAAATTAATAATAACACTGCATGTTATCGAGAGGCCATACATAACATTATCATCTAAATCTTCACTGACTTTATATAAGTCATTGGTCGGGTGTATTGTGAGAGTTTGTACGAATAAGTCAATGGTCGTACTTGAAACTCTTAAGAAATTATGTTATTGGAACTTACAATGGCTCGCGGCAGATAATCCCAAGGATGGGAGCTCCGGAGAACAGCTGCCAGGGAATTAAAGCTCATCTTTGCAGGTTTAAACTACACATAAAAAAAAACTGAAGGTCACACCTCTTTTTTCAGTTATTTATTATTTGCTCTAATGCTTTGGCGTCATTTGTTTTTTTCTTTTTTGCCATTGTACGCTGCATCTGCTAGTTAAAACTATTTCCTTATCAGCATCATTATCTAATAATACAAAATTGTTGTGTGTAATTCGCTAGGTTGGCACTCCTCTCACTGTGTTTTAAACGATTTAAATGCCAATGTTCGTACAGGCACTAACCGTACACTTGTCGACCAAAACAAGTTCCTTTAAGAGCGAAAGTTTGGACGAGTTGTATAGAAACCTACACCTTATGGTCCCGCAGGTCAGCTTTCAGTTTGAATCGAGCCAGAGTTGCCAGGCGCATGAGAATAATGACATACATTTATATGTCCCAAAACTAATATTTCTATACTTGCAAGCGATTACATAGTTAGTGTAAAGATAAATAAAATGTATTATATTGACATAAAATGTTTAATAAATTCAAGATCAGTCGATGGAAGCCTTGTCGTACAGGTGAAAACACTCCCTCGTGGGCAGGAGAGTCCCCACGCGAGCTACAGAAAGTTGCCAGTGTCTTGGGGTCCTTGAGGGAGGGAGGTTGGGGCCGCTGCTGTGTTCGTTGCTCTCGTCCCGTAAACCCCTTACTCGCTGTGTTCACGTTTATTGATGAAGAGTAACAATGGTTCTTGTGTAAGACTTGGCTTAAAGAGGTCACTTTCCGTCCGTAAAACTGTGATAAATAAAATATCCAAACTCGCTATGAAACAGATTCACATGAAGAACTCGTATAGGACCATGAGGAAAAGAAAGGTAGGCCTATGCTTACTCGTTTTAAGTTATATTGACAACAGTAATTTCATAATCTATATAAAACTTGTTTTCGGAATGTACTTATCATTCCCGAATTATGTACGGGTTGTCTTGGCCGACCAGCCCATCGTCTTCCAGGAAGGTCCAAGTGAATCACAGGAACTGACTCACCTGAATGAATTCAGTCAAAGGAGCTCCAGCCCCCTGGCTACCTGAGATCCAGATTGTGGTGGTCTTGCTTTCCTCGTTCCACACCCTCACTAACCTGACTCGTCCCCCCTGCCTCGCTATCCTCTCCCCCTTCCCCCCCCCCCCTCCCTTGCCTCGCTATCCTGACCCTTCCTCTGCCTCGCTATCCTGACCCTTCCTCTGCCTCGCTATCCTGACCCTTCCTCTGCCTCGCTATCCTGACCCTTCCTCTGCCTCGCTATCCTGACCCTTCCTCTGCCTCGCTATCCTGACCCTTCCTCTGCCTCGCTATCCTGACCCTTCCTCTGCCTCGCTATCCTGACCCTTCCTCTGCCTCGCTATCCTGACCCTTCCTCTGCCTCGCTATCCTGACCCTTCCTCTGCCTCGCTATCCTGACCCTTCCTCTGCCTCGCTATCCTGACCCTTCCTCTGCCTCGCTATCCTGACCCTTCCTCTGCCTCACTATCCTGTCCCTTCCTCTGCCTCGCTATCCTCACTTTTCTCGCCCTCCCTGCCTCTCTATCCTGACCCTTCCCCCCCCCCCCCACTGCCTCGCTATCCTGACACGCCCCCCTCTCTACTGCCTCGCTATTCTGACACTTTCGTCCCTACTGCCTCGTTATCCTGACACTTGCCTGTACCCAACATAAGTACTTGCCGGCCGGCAATCTCATCCATCGGGTATTATTTGAGGTTGGTGAGAAATGGTCTTGAAAGTTTATGATGTTGGGGAAGGTAGGGGTATTATCTCTGAGATAACCAAGTGTTTTGCCATCGTTGCCATGCTGTGACCTTGCTATATGTCCCTTACCCCTTCCCACTTCTTTCACTATCTGGCTAACTAACGAGGTTTTAGGCATCTCAATGGTGGAATCTGCAATTCGGAACAATATTTTTTGTTTGTGCTGCTTTCTGCCTTGTTGTTTACATCGGGGGAGTGGGGGGGGACTTGTTTACATCTGGGAAAGGGGGGGGGGCTGCCTTTATCTCTCCATCATTTCGAATTTTGCAGAGTCGATGTATGTGTGTTGGACAGATAGGTACCGGTAACGATAATATCAATACACAGTATATTAACTGGCGTTTGATTTGTCATCCATGGAAATAATCATGAATTTGTTTACACTTAGGAATATATATTTTTTTTACTATGGTATCGAAACTGCACCAGTCTCGTGTGTGTGTGTGTGTGTGTGTGTGTGTGTGTGGGTGTGGGTGTGGGTGTGGGTGTGGGTGTGTGTGTGTGTGTGTGTGGTGCTAGGTTTTGTGGAGCGCAATTAGTGCAGAACTTTGTGTAATACAAGACCTCGTGTCGGTGGAGTGTACTCTTATCTTATAGTAACAAGCCTTAGGCCATATGAACAGTGTTGTTATTGGGCCACAACTCTATCCTCTTACGTTTGATCCTGTTATCAAGTTGAACTGTGATTTTAAAGCTAATACAAAGATTATAAAAATATTGTTGATATCTAGCTGTTAAATAACCTCGTTATGATACCAACGAATTACATATGAATTGGAAAATTTGTCTACTTCTACTGGTACTAATGTTTTGTCCTCGTTGAGAAAATTTGTGCCTTAATATAAATAAACAAATAAGCTATAGGCCTGCACCCATTTATGAACATTTTATAATAATTCTCAGCCATGTGGTTTTGGTCTATTGTTGTAATGAGTCTCTTTACACCTGTACTTTCAGTAATAAATTGTATTAGTTAATATCCTATTACACGTATTTTTTTTAGATTTGTGCATGGTGGAACCTCCTGCTTGCCTACTGAGACTAGGTGATTTCCCTTTCTAGTTTACATTACAAATAGCTTCAGGCAGAAAGAAACACCAGTGCCTTTATTGCCTATGTATGTGTTGCAATGTTATCAAACATATTCACGCGTATAATGGCGCCCAGTAAATAGTAGTGTGAATTCTCCTCTGTTTTGCTTTTATAGTTTTAATATCTTTGTAAACACAGGTTTATAATTGGATTCGTTATCGACTCCCAATTGGGAATCCCGGGTTGGAATCCTGGGCAGGATAGAAATGGTTGAGCACATTTCCTTCTATATAATGCCCCGGTTCACCTAGCCGTAAACGAGTTAGTTACCCGAGTTACTCAACAGTTGTGTGGGTTGCATCCTGAGCAGGGTCAGTAGTTCGACCTTGGGGAGGACCTCGATATAAGCCTAACATATATACATACACAGGCTGCTTGTCCCCCTCCCCTCCTTCAAAACAAATTAACGAATTTGTGTATTAAAGCCTAGGGAAGCCTAATCTTACTTAGGGCGAGTGTTGCAGTTCCAGCTGCAGCTTGACATGGTGGAGAGGAGGAAGGTCGGGCAGGTGGACGCCAGCACCAAACCTTACTCCCACTCTTCCCCCGCACCTGGTGCTCATTATAATGACTTCGGGTAGCTTATTCCAGGGGGAGTTTTGAGGCGTTATATCAGATTAGTCAAAATTTGCAAAAAGTCGGGCAACTAAGCTCGTCTCTTTACACCTATACACGAGTTAGGCATTATTTCATGGCAAAGAAAGGATGACTGGGTAGAGCAAGTAGACGACTAAAGCATCAACAGCTTAAGCTGACTTTGTCAGGTCATTGCGGTATACGATCAAATTAATACAATGTTTGCTATAAAGTTTTGTTTTAAACTATCCTATACTTTTAACACTTGTATTTCATAATAATCTTATCTACTTATATTGCAATAGGAAATTAACGTTTTGTGTATTGTTTATAAGCATAAACTAAGAGTCCAGGTACGCATTAGTCTGCCAATGTGTTCCCGTCAACTATTAATGAAAATGTCTAAAGCATCACCACACATTAGTGTGTGGTGGGCCATTTGAATGCAATTTCGTTGGGATGGACAAAGGTCCTTCAGTCCAGCGACCAGCCAATATCTAGTTTCATCTGCTTTCCCAAAGTGACGTAAGAGAGGCGACGGTTTGAACATGAGCAGAATCTTGGTGGTATTGGTGGGAGTTTAATATTATTTGATTTTCCTATACCAGTTTTGGCCGATGGCACCGGGTAAACTTTCTTAAAGTCTCCATGTAATTATTTTTTTTTTTATTTCGTGTGGTGTTGGTGTTTTTTTTTACGCAAAGGCCTAGCTTACATACACATGCAACCATTTAGTTCAGTAAATATATAACAAAACATTTGAATTGTCTTGGAAAGTGTAAAGCATTAAAAAATAATGATAGTTGGAAATGACTATATTTTGTATAACTTTGTTTCACTGTAGAAGTCAAACCAAATTTTTGTTAATATCTCCTTGGCAACCACTCCAACCGGTTATGTTGAGTGCTTTATTATTCTCTAACCATGTTTAATGATTTCACCATTTGTTACATTACAAAATAAAGGAGCACTGTCATAGGCTTTTGCCTCATGTGAGGCATGACAAACTTATTTTCATTGGTGTATCTGATTTTAATACTTAATGTAGGCTTAGACCGATGTATTTGCTTTTTATGGACGCTTTGGTAGTTTGTTAAACTTGGCTAGAATATGAATGATTGCCGAACCAAAATTGAACAATATTTAAATTTTTGATTCCGCCATAGCGTCATCTATGGTGGTGGTGTAACTGATCGCTTGGCTACTAGCTGGCGCTGGTGAGGGTGCGCAGGGTGTCCGCTCTCCTCTATACTGTACTTCTAATATTTTCTCCAGATTACCTAATAATATCAACCTAATGTTCAAGCAGTAATTCGATTTATTTATATACCTTGAAAGGGAACCATTGCTGTCTAATATGTGGCGTCATGTGACGTAATTTGCAGAATCGGCATCTTTGTTACCGCTAAAAGATCTCATGGTCTAAGATCTGTTAATAGCCAGGCATGGCCCACGTGCTTCCATTGTCTGTGATCTATGGCTTTACATTCATATATGCTATATTTTACCTTAACATAACAGAATATTTTTCCACACACATCCATCTACCCATCTATATATATCCATCCACCCATCAACAATCTATCTATACATGTCTATCTATCTATATATTGATTTATCTATATCTCCCTCTCTCCATCTTCTCACAGAAAATATATTAAGAACCACTGAAACAACTGTATGGGTCTAAGAGGTTATATTATGACGACAAACTTCACATTCTTCACATGCCATATTCCACACTTGACTCCGTGAAAATGTCCTAGAGGCTTATAATTGCTAATATTTCTTAAAGCATTTAACTTGAGCCTACCCTGACCAGCCTATGTCCATCCCGTACCCCAGCCCATTCCCCTCCCCCCCTGCAAATCTGGGCGAGGGTAGCCTCAAGCATTTGGCCTCCAACTTTGGACGGACTGACAGACATTCTTTTATGTCTATGACAAAATTTGGTCGGAAGTCAGAACATAAGACAACGGATAATTACAAAGACACAAGGTCCAAGAGTTGACTGGTCGATGCTGTGGGTACAAATAGTAATTACAATATTAAATACGAGCGGTGCGGGCGTGGGTAGTGCAGCACGAGCGGTGCGGGCGTGGGTAGTGCAGCACGAGCGGTGCGGGCGTGTGTAGAGCAACGTGCTGATGTGGGTAGAGCGCACCACGAGAGGTGCTGGTGTGAGGGAGGACGCATGTATGAACAGTGTGGCGTGCGTGAGAAATGAGTAGCGCCACACACGTAGGACGTGAGTTGTGTTTGTGCAACTCTGAGGAACCTGACCGCTGCACCCATGTCAATATTATTTCAGGATTTACTTCATCCTGGAGTTCAGTGTTAATAAATATACTTACAGCTGAAGCAGCAAGTAGAGTGGTCTCCTGTCTGATCCTGGATGTGGTTTACTGCAGTCTACTGAACGTATGGCCCTGTATGACTAACCATCCTGCGAGATAGGGACTTTTAGTATCACTGCTGCCTTGTTCACTCTTGTGTTGATGATATCGTCATAATGCCCCCAGAGTCTGCCAGTGCAGACTACTTATCACATGCCTTTGTATGACTAACTATCCTATGTGATGGGGATTATTAGCATCACGTAGGAGTTGCTTGTGGTGGTATATGAACTTGCTGAAAGCACATTGACAGCTACTGCTTGTGCATATATTTTATTATAAATAATATAGTATTTATATATGAAAGTGTGAGACCAGACATGTTCCAGAGGAACACAACGGGATAGACAATCTCTTCGATGTGTGGCGAAGGCTCCTAACTGCACTGACTTGAGAGTGGCTTGTTACTAACAAGCCAGCTGACGTGGCCCTTCACTAATCCGTTGGATCTTAGCAGCTCTACTTGCCACAATTTAGTGTTCAAACTGCTCGATTTGTGGCGAGATGACGTAAAACCTTATAGGTCGATAGTAAATTAATGGAGGTAGGAGGTAACCTCCGTGTTACGATCGGTGACGTAAAGTGTTCACTACTTAACCCCAACCGTCAACAGAGTTATCCCCACAGCACCGCTCCTGTGCCAGATAAGTCCACTACGGGCTCACCATAACCCGTGCTACTTGGAACTTGTTTAGAGTAGCTGAA
Organism: Procambarus clarkii; assembly: GCF_040958095.1. NCBI lineage: Eukaryota > Metazoa > Arthropoda > Malacostraca > Decapoda > Cambaridae > Procambarus > Procambarus clarkii. The sequence goes on from NC_091176.1 coordinate 27,513,416, forward strand.
TCAATAACAGCAACACAGTTATCCAATGATTATGACGCTTGTGTTAACAACTGGACACGATAATATGACGAGCAACATTATGTGTAATAAAAACTACCAACGGTAAAAATCGTTTATTTAGTTAAACAATATTTTGGTGAAAACGGTTTGAATCTTAACACATTTAACGATATTAAGGAAGCCAAATATTAAATAAGATTTATTAATATCGATATCACAAATCTAGAGAAATGCTAGGAACGTATTACACAACATCTACTACTTTGTTAGAGCATTGTGATTGCCAGGTCAGTAGTGAAAATAATCATAAGATTTTATCATCCTCGTCTATTAAAAAGAAATGAAACGTTAAGTTAATGGATATATTTTGTATGAAGTAATAATAGCTTATTGGCAAAAGTCAGAATTTTTTTTACGAAAATGTTAATTTATTTAATATTTTTTTATTAAAGAATGAAGTAGAATTCGATTTCTTCTCGAAAAGAAGAAGAATTCATCTCTTTATGAAGACTGTTGACCAAACCACATGCTAAAAGATGAAACGTCGTCGTCTTTTCATCTTCTGGTGTCAATGTCAATTATAAGTACTATATACAACTTTGCTCTAAGGGAACAGAAATAGTTATGGACTCTGTCGTCTGAGATGCGAAGTGGGACCACTGGAGGGCGTGGCACCACTAGTGGGCGTGGCACCACTGGTGGGCGTGGCACCACCAGTGGGCGTGGCACCACTGGTGGGCGTGGCACCACTGGTGGGCGTGGCACCACTAGTGGGCGTGGCACCACTGGTGGGCGTGGCACCACTGGTGGGCGTGGCACCACTGGTGGGCGTGGCACCACTGGTGTGCGGGGCATCGTTTGATGGTTCGGTGGGCGTGGTTCCTATAGTGATAAGTGTGGTAGCGCACTGTGGCCAAGCTCACTCACTAAGACAAAGTTACATATTCGCTGAAGAATTTTGTTTAGTAAAGACGTAGAGAGGTGCAAATGAGTTTTGGAAATATGGAATATAGAGCGAGTTATGATAGCAGGCGGGCTGTCCGCCTTGCTGACACGGAGTGTATATGTACTCGCCTAGCTGTGCTTGTGGGAGTTGAGCTTTGGCTCTTTGGTCCCGCCTCTCAACTCTCTGGGGACTGTGTGAGTGTTGGGGGGTAGCTGAGCTAAGCTAAGCTTGGCCTCTTTTTCGTCAGCGCTGCAAGTGTTTGTAAGGTTTATCTCGTGTATGTCAACATATATGGGTATCTAGATAAATGGCCCGTAACATAATTCACAAATATTCGCACTCTGATGCTTGTGTACATTTTGTATGGTGTTTTTTTTATTTATTTTTTGCGGGGTGGGGGGGGGGGGGAAGATGATCCTGGTCTGTGTTTCATCTTGGAATTATGTATTGTAAAGCTTGGTTGCCATCGCGTAGATGCTTTTTGGCCACCAGCTGTGGCAGTGGGGCTTCTCATCTTGGAGTACTTTTTTCTGGCATTGGGTCTCCTAACATTTGGATCGTGTCCCGCACCCTGGTGGCCTGGTGTTGTAGTCTGATGTTTAGTGGTTGTACTTTCAGGTGTTCTGGTTTGTTTGGTCATATGGTGGACGGTGTTTTGCTTCTCTTCTTAGTCCCATGGTTGGCACTACTTGTAGTTTTTGCATGTTAGTTTTCTTTAACGTGTACAGAGGTACTGGAGGGTTTTGGGATGCTGCCCGACTAGAGCCTTGTATAAGTGAAGTTATATGTCCGGGCCAAGTTTACGTAATCTTTGCGAGTTGTATTACCGTATCGGTTTTGCTGGCCATTGACGTTTTTGATTGTCCAGGCTTCAGATTATTTATGTTGATGAAGTGTATTCGTCTTAATTGCAGGAAAGAAGGGCGTGAAAGAAGGTGGGGTTTGGGTGCTCCAGAGAATATTATAATAGTGCCGTTCCCAGTACCAGCAGGTGCTAGTTAGCGGCGGTAACTTATGTGTAGGGTGTCCGTCATAGTGCGGAATGCAACATGGTAGAGGGCAGGTGTGAGGCAGGGTGGGGTTCCCCGACTCGTGTCACCGCCAGAGGGAGTATCCCAGCCTCCAGAGGGCACACCGCTCACCAGACACCGAGGCTTACGTCAGCTAGGCTTGGTAGAGTTTTCACAAATGCTTTTCTTCTAAACTATTTAAACAAGAAGGCCTCGTATTCGCGTTTTAATTAACGTCGTCAAGGTCTGTTGGCGAGAGTACATGCACACAAATACAACACCTCACTTCCTGTCCAAGCTCTTTGTTTATAGCCACAATCTCCACACCCCACTCGTATATACATGTTAGTTAAGGCTTGGAGAGGTAGGGCATGGAAGGTCAGTTGAACTGTGCATGTTGTCAGTTTTAACTTGGAGGGAAATTATAAAATTAAACGAATTTGTAAATTAGAGTAATTGCTGATCATTGTTTCAGCCAAGGAGAGAGGCTGTGCCCACTATTCAGCAAATTCACCTCTCGGAGCAAAATTGAGGGACGCAGGTGCTGCGCCGCATGACGCGTGCGTTGTTGTAGTTGTGCTGATGATATTATTGGGTATTTTAAGGGGGGGGGGTGAAGATAGTAGTACGATACGCCCCGTATCTCACCACTGATCTAAGTGTGGTTATGTCTAAGTGTGGCAAGTTTTCCTCTGATACTTACAAATAAGCTAATTTGCATCATGGCAGGTGTTTCCTTGCTCCACATTTAGGTACTAGGACGAAGACGGGTGGTGGGAGGGGGATGCCCTGCCTGGCAGTAACCTTGGAGGCGTGGTTGGGGTCCAAGTCGACTCAGGGTTGCAACTTTTTTTTTTATCTATATCTGTAAGAGAGAATTTGCTTCTGCTCGTCTGTCCAAGGATGGAGGCCAGACGCTTGGGGTTAGCCTCGCCTTTCACACGTGAAGCATGTGGGGTAGAGGAGTGTCATAGGCTAGTCGCACTTGAAATATTGGCATTTAACTCAACCCCTCCGCACGATTTTCATGAAGTCAAATCTGAAATATTGACTGTTGCCTGCAGACCTATTCAGCAGTTTGTGCTTTATTATATGATCTTTCAGAGAGAGAGAGGGGATGGGGGGAGAGGGGGGTGGGGAGTAGGAGGGATGTTAGAATAGAAAAAAGGGAAGAAGGGGATGTTTCAGGAGAAAGGTGGAGAGGTTAGGATATGGGGGAGTAGAGTGGGGGATCGTTTGGGAGAAAGCTAGAGAAGGGAGGGGGAGATGGCAAGGGAGCTGATAGGGGAAAAAAGAAAAAAGACGGGGGAAGGGGAGAATGGAGAAAGAAACGGACGTAGCCCTGTTCTTCCTCCCCCAAGTTTTCAATATTTTTAAGTGTTGTTTCTGAATAAGGTTGGAGTTGCCAGTCAACTCCGAAGACCCTTCATATGTTATGCGATTGCTATTGCATTTACAGTTTATTAATAACGCAGTATCAAGTAGTTGAGTTCATCATTCTCAATCATCATCTCTTGGGACTCCTCTCTCAACCTTAAAGCAACTGATGTATTCTGTTCCTGAATCAAGCACAAGTTAGCTAGTACGAGTGGCAGCGTTTGCATATATAAATAGGAGCTGATCCACATGGGTCATTAGCCCTTCTGTAGTTTACTTTATTTTTATGATATTACGCGTGGAAGGACTGCCGGAGCAGCTTCTCCCGTCAACCTCTCGTCGCTCAGCTGAGGTATACAAGGACTGCCGGAGCAGCTTCTCCCGTCAACCTCTCGTCGCTCAGCTGAGGTATACTTGCCGGGGGCGACCCGAGACCGCTGCCAGAGCCTGATGCGACTGTTAACGTTAATACACTACGGTACTAGTGTTAGTTCACGGCTTTCCTCCATTATTGTACAAATGTTTAGTTTTTATTCTACAGAGTGAATTTTCCCTTTCTCATTCCGATTTAACGTATCCGAATGTCTGTAAATTGAATCCAAAGTTTATTTCGTTGCTGTCACAAGAGATACCTGATGCTGTTACACCTGAATTAACAAATGTATATTGAAGGCAAATAGCTATCATGTAAAATGATTATATAGTTTTTATATAATATATATTTTGTTTTATATTATATATAATGTTTCTAAAGACGCCTTTGCCATAATGTTGTGTGTGTATTTTTCATATTAAGGTTAGGCAGGTGCGAGCGTAAAGACTGCTTTAGGCAGTAAGCAACTTGGGAAGAGCTTGGTAAACAGTTAAAAGTATTTAGCATGATCACGCGTTGATACGGGCTAGGATGTCAGCAGTTTGTGAGGCAGTCCACCAACCTGAGGTATTACAGCATCAGTTGTCCGCCCACCTCCTTGTTGGAGCTGGGCGGACAACAAGGACCTATTCCTCCTCGCATATAAAATTTGATTATAAATTTCTTGTGCGCGTTAAGCTTCGCGATGTGCGGTTTAAAATTGTTGCTTGAAGAACTAATCACGTTGAGCTGTTTGAGTTTCTTTGGCGACAGGATGGATTCTTAAATTCTCCTCAGAGCTGCTTTATAAACAGGATTATAGTAACTGTCTTTTGGAGTGTATTATCATGATTAACTTGTTGGGACTTATAAATACAGGCATTGAAGTTGATTGCTCATTGGTACCTTATACTGGCTCATCTTAACGACTTGATAATAGACATCAGCGTTACCACAAGTGCTGCTATCTTCGCTGTCCGACGTTACCAACACCACCTGGGTTACCTGACCGCGTCCTATGCCACTTATCCAACTCGTGTTGAGCGAGACGGGTGGAGGTCACTGTGGTGGTTTGTGGTCTGCAAACTGATCCCCTGTTATCTCTAACCTGTAGTTCATGCCTCTCTTCTTGCGTGTACTCCTTTTATTTGGAACCCATTCCTCTTGTTTTTGGCTTGCACATCTCACCGTCTCTTACTTGCACATATCACTTCTCATTCCTCTCGTCTCTAGCCAACTCATCTCCCTCGCACTTCTTATCGTTAATGTGATACGTGTTCACCGAATTTGAAGACTGCTTAGATATAAACCACTCTTTAAAGGTTCTTTGAATACTCGTGACACAAATACCAGGGTTCGTAAGTCTTCGAATGCCAACATGGTAGAGTGCGGACGGAAATCTGTTTTCTCTTTCACGCAGTCAAGGTTGCCCGAAGGAAGTAGTCTGAAGTCGTGATTACCAATCCCACCAGAGGTCAGTGTTACTATAATAAATAGGCTATATATATATTTATCGCCTTGCTCCTGAGACTTAAACAAGGGAGGGTCAATGTCACAGTTTGCCTTGCTGCCAAGAAGTTTACCGGAGGGTCAATGTCACTTGATTATATCGTACCTGACTCCTGAGAACTTAGACGAGAATGTCAAGGTTGGTTACTGAAGGTGTGCTGCTCGCCTCGTTCCTGAGAGGCAAATCTTTCATGAGTGTAGAAGATGTATGAAGGAATCTTGACCTTGTAAAACCAGTCGCAGCTATCACTGCCCACAAAATTACCATGTCCAGTTCGTGTCGGATCTTATCACTAGTTTATGTAGATATAATTTTGTTTATTATGCAACTGCATACCCCCATTCTGTGGGCGGTAGTGGGAAAACTTTAAGAGGCACGCAGAATCCTTTTATGACTGTTTAGACCTATTATATTAAACTAAATTAGGTTTGTTTGTGGGCAAGAGAGTTAAATGATATTGCAAAACAAAATATACACCATGTTGAGGGGTTTACATCGTAAAGTTAAATTAGTCCAGTTTAAAATGTTGGCAGGCATACAGACAGCGAGTGTAGCTGGGTGCAGGAGCCACAGAGACGAATAGTGTAGATGTTTTTTTTTTTTAGATTCAGCTACTTTGAACAAGTAGCACGTGAGCCCGTAGTGGACTTACCTGGCAGAGGAGCGGGGCTGTAACCAAGCTAGATAGATGATTACGAGCAGGTTATCATGGGTGGTAGGTGTGTGTGTGTGTGCACCAGAGACCTCGTGTTGACGTAACGGTCTCCAGCGACCCTGCTCGATAGCCTCACCCTCTTGGACCCTGGCGACGCTAATACTGTTGCTTGACACATATCCAGTACTAATTGTTGCACATCTGTTTTCATGGTATTTGTTTTGGTGCTCATGCTTTTTGTAATTGGGATTACTCGACACTTTCATTTCTCTCACAAACTGTAAATTTCAGTCATAAGTTAATATAACTTCATTTTGTTACAACTTTTTGTTTGCTTAAAATATATACAAATCTGTGTGGTTACGTTGTCATTAATTATATTTACAAAGTAAACCTTGGGTAACGTATTGTCAATATAATTTTATATGAAACATTGTTTTATATTATGATATACACTGTGAATCTTGTGTTATATCGTATTCTTGCTTTAAAAAATATCATGTTGCTTCAGCAGAATATTTCTCTCCACCTATCCATGTATAAAATATATAGTGGTAAACTACAATAATTATTGCGCACTAAATTTTCCTGCATTTAACTTAAATGTGAACTTTAGAAACGTCCTGACATCCGATTTAATATCTAGACCACTCAAGGCTTTGATAGTTACCTTAATCTCATTGGCAATTACCACCTTATTCCTACAGACGGAGAATACATTTATAGGTAAGGCGTGCGTCTGAGGTGACCAATGACTGGGTTGGGACGCTGATGTCAATCCGCTCCAACGATTTTCTTGTATCAATATTCTTTTCATTACATAGGTCACACCCATTTTTCCTAATTTTAAATATATTCAACTTACTGATGGGGATGATCTCATGAATATATCTCTACAAATGTTTTGATTGTTTTGGATAAACAAACGTCATATGAACGTTTGCTTATATTTTATGCCAGTTATATAGTGGATACTCTTCATTTACATTTAGCACACTAGGTTGCAGTACTGTCATACTCTTTTTAGGCAAGGTTCATCAATAAAGATGACTTCAATTTTACAAACCTGTTCTTCAATATGAATCGTACAAGAATAAAAGTGTGGCGATTTAAACACCAGATCTTTATAGTTCTGCACATTGAACAAGTAGCTTGCTCTTATTGCCGTGATTCGTCAGTGATTTTTTAGTCTGGTTTAGTTAGAGTGAATGTATAGTTGGTGGTAGATGGTAGCTATATGTTGGGCCGTGTGTGTTCAGTGATGGTGGTGAGGCTATGGTGCCTGGAGGTGATGCTGGTTATTCCTATGTATTTGTACAACTTACTAGATCCTGATTCATCTTTTGCATCTAGCCATTTAGGTGAGTTATTTTATTGTTTTGTCAAATCTCTGCTTGTGACCTATTTGAGTTTCTGTATAGGCTGTAAGGTGAGAAGAAACTAGCTTCTGGTCCGGGGGAGGAGAAAGTCATTAGCAATCCCCTCCCGAAACCCAGACACACATGCACGCATACATACATACCCACATGCATAAAAACATCCTAGTCCTCTCTCAAACTCGCATCGAATACGGGTTCTAAACCCGTTATCAGTAATAAAAACACGTTTTGGACATACAAATTCCTGTAATAGAGCTGATACCAAGGTAAATATCCTATATCACAGTAACATAACGGCAGTAGCATAGTTTTCTGTGTCGTCTGTACTTTCGTACAAAAAAATAAAAGTAAAATATGTACATGATCATTAATACAATGCTTACAAGGTAAACATTTAGTTTTATAGTTAAATTATTCGTTAAATATTGTTTTACCACTTAATGATACATTTTAAGTAAACTTGAAATGTTAAGGAGTGTTTTTCATAAATTATTCATTGTGATTACCGTTGTCGGTAAGCGTTTCAAGTTTTTGTTGCAGCACCCGGTTATGGCTGCAAGGTCGGAGAGCTTGCCATAATAAAGATACCTTAGTGTTGCTTTGTCTGAGACTCTTGTGAAGGTGAAAAGGTATAGATAACAATGTTAGCCACATAACCCCCTCTCTCTCCCCCCCATGCACACACAGCCACACCCAGCTATAAATTTAACTAATAAATGCAGATGTACCTAAGTATGGTGGTAATAATAGTAATAATACAAAACGAGGTCTGGACCCATGCCTGCGTGAGTAATTCAGTGGATCATATTTTGTCCAGCTCGTGACATCCCTTTTTAGGCCGTAAGGTTTATTATTAACATCTTTATTGAGAACATAAATTACAATTGTTCCTAACCTGATTAATTAAATTAGGCCTTATTACAATGATGATGATGCTCGTATTTCACTGTCACACAGGACAGAGGATCATACACAATAGTAGGGGAATGAAGCTTAACTATCTCGAAATCACAAGACGCCACAATAAAACATAAAATGTAATTATTATAATAATAATAATAATAATAATAATTTTTATTTAGGTAATGTACATACATAAAGAGATTTTACAAAGTTTGTTGGCTTTAAAGATAGAGCTAGTACATACAATGCTTAAAGCCACTATTACGCAAAGCGTTTCGGGCAGCTTTTATTATTAATAAATTATAATTTGGCGGGAGGAATATATGCGGCAAATAAAAATATTCCCTAAGCATTTAGAGGATGAAGTAAAGGAGAAACGTTTAGTAGTAATGACTACATTAATGCAGCATTATATGACAAGCATATGATAAGGACAGTGGAACAATTGCCTGTCAGTTGAGGGTAGCGGCCGTGGAAAGTTGATAACGCCATTGATGGGTCAACTATTTGAGCTAATGTTTAATAGCATATTGACACAAAAGATGGGCGACATCACCCAAACAATGCACCCTTTGGAGGGGAATTAAATTTTAGCATCGCTTCCCTACATCTCCCCTCTTTGTTCTCCTACATGTTGACATTCACAGAAAACGGAGCAAAGACAATGACTTGACTATGCTACCCGAATTAAGTAAGATGGAAGTTCTAGGGTATTTAAGGATCAATATTCCATCATAAGGAACTGGAAACTAAACCATAACTGACTAGCACTTGTTCAGTCTCAGGTGCACACTCGTTCAGTTCTGCAGAAATGGCATATGACGCATATTATATCGCAACAAATATGCCAAGCTGTAACAATGCCAGCACTTAATGTTTTTTAACGTCACATTCTCCGTTTGCGACTGTCTTTTTTCCCCCAAATTTGCTGTGGCTCGGGGGCAAGAGGTTTGTGTAACAACTTCCTGGTTGACCGGGGAGAAATGGCGGGGCGGAGGTGACGACATCAGCCTGGGGCTCATGTGGAGGCTAGCAGCGTGTGCCGCACCCGCTCTCAGATCCATGACCCGCTACAGAAAATAGCATTAAATATAATACTATATATTAATATTATTATTAATAATATCATATTACATATTAATAATACTTATCATATATTAATCGGTAACTGTATTGCAAATTTTCTTCAAAATCGTTTTGTTAATGGAAGAAATTAATTTGGTACCGTTTACAATTCCAGTAGTAATGAATCTTGAAAAATAAAGAGAGATGAGCAGGTTAATGCTATCGTGATTAGAAGGGGGGGGGGGTTGTTTTATATAGTATTTCAACCTAGCTTAACCCACAGACTAACCTTGGCAGTCTCCGTGGTGTAGTGGTAAGACACTCGCCTGGCGTTTCAAGAGCACTCTGTCCTGGGCTCGTATCCTGGTGGGGGAGGATTTACTGGGCGTCAATCCTTAACTGTAGCCTCTGTTTACCCAGCAGTAAAATGGGTACCTGGTTGTTAAACGATTTGGAGGAGTCGTAATCCGGGGAACATAGGATTAAGGACTTGCCCGAAACGCTACGTGTGCTAGTGGCTGTACAGGAATGTAAGAACTCCTATATATATAAATAAATACATAAATAAAATAATTGCCGGGTATCTGTGACTAGGTCTCTTGTTTCACGGCCTCATCAGCCAGGTTTTGGGTGGACGACAGCTCATAATTTATTGTAGACATCGTAGCCCAATAGTTTGTTGGAATGTGTCAAATTATGTCATTAAGAAAGTTCGGGGGTCAGTAGCAATTTCCCTCATTTGGAAATCCTTGTCCTTCATGCTTGTCACATAATGTGCGTAGCTAATTTGTATTTGTTTTCTTTATTAAATAATATACAATATAAAGATCATATTTACACAAATTTACAAGGAAAATACTACATTTATATATAGTTTATATAATTTTCAGTACACCAAGTTTTCATATCACAGAGCATGCATGAGCCGTAAACCCCAAATGTTATACTGGATCCTGACTCGCAAGAACTTCAATATTTTGTCTTTTGAGTAACCCTCCTGCCTGCCTATCCACACACAAAAATGAATGATAAATCTTAAGGATGCCCACCGGAGTATTAGGACCTGATCATTCAACCATGCAATGACTTTCTCTTAATTGACTAGTGCTTGCAAAGACTTGTCAAAATATAGTAAAGTAATACAATGTACACGTTCAACAACATTGTAAAAGTAAATAATTTAAAATATTTTAATATACATTTATTTGTGGAATACTGTGCGAAAGGCGAAGTATACAGTGTATACCTTGTATACAGTATTGTTGAATACTTTAAGCTGCAAAATAATACAGTATCTGTATCTTATATGTTTTATATCTAATATGACTCCATCCCCCCAGAAAAGTTGTATATTTTGTCCAAATTTTAATTTAAATGCTTTCGTATAAAACAAAAAAAAATGCAAATGCCCTAATATACTGAAAATGCAATGGGGGTAAAAATCGTGTTTAGAACACTGACTTCGTCCTCTCGTACCGTGTTTAGATGATAGTTGCGTCTCATCTGGCATATGGTAGTGTATCTGATGTTCAACTATTGCCCTGTGGGCAACACCCACTCTTGAGCACACAAAGGCGAGCAAACGCAAGCACACATAGAATTCATATACATGCTAGAATATATCATCCAGCATTTGCAAATGGTTTAACACAGGTGTCCATCATCCGTGTTGGATGCTGGCCCAACCAACCTTGTGTGGCACTTCCGATCTCAAGACAAACTTGACTGTTACCGGTACTTCAGTGTTTGTAAACTTTTGTGTTGCTGGAACGCCTTTGTTGCCAGTGTTTCCGAGGCAAACATAGCTGGTGTGTGAGCCAGCGTGCATGCCAAACTGTTCACTCCAGCTAAAAATGTCTTGTCTATTCCTGTTTTGTCTTGCGGTCAACAACCCTTGCAAGATGTTCTTGTATACTTCCTTTTCTTATTTAGTCCTTGCCGTGGATTTGACAAATACCCTCTTTTTAATGTGGCCAACTAAATCTTCGCAACCCTACAGGGGACAAAATGCTCGAAAAGTGAAGAAAACATTACTTCCGGTTTTAGCCCAGCTTCCCCTTACGGTGTTGGGTAAGAATCCACAACAACTTCACTACCACAATGCAAAGGTTTTTCTAGTGCCAGAGTAATCCTCACGGGACATAGTGGTGCAAGCTCAACACACCGCGCAGTGCAAAATGTTAGCTTTCGCAGCCGCTGTTCTAACAGCATTTTGAAGTTCAATTAAGTCCTTTCTGATCACTGCTACAGATTTTCAACTTTCATACCAAAAAAATCACTGCTGTCTCGCCCACATGGTGCACAAGACCAATGAGTGGACATGCCCGCTAGCCCACCTGCAACGCACGCACGCACACGCACGCACGCAGGCGTGCTCGCATGCAGCGTACACGTAGAACACCATGTAAAGCAACACAACAACCCGGAACCTATAAACCAACACATGCTACCAAATCTTCAATCAGATTTTACGTTTAGATTTTTTAGTGTTGCTTCCCAGCGCGACTGGGCTGCCCCCTGGTGCTGACTACCAATTCCGCAGCTGACCAGACAACCCTTAGGAGTTTCTTTGGCTCCAGACCTGCAAACGAAAACAATTCCTTAGAAGAGTGGGAGTCGCGCCACTAAAAATAGAACTATTGTATCGCTGTATTCATGAAACCTTCCCCCCCCCCTCTGCAAATAATAGATTGTTAATGTTGGGAATTAAGAACAATAAGTGTGACTAATGTGCTGAAATTGAGAGTAATATGCATATATTTTATTTCTGTAAGCAGAAAGTTGTTCTTGTAAACTGGATTATAGACACTTAAAACTTTGTGGACCAAGTATTAGAGTGGATTTAATGAGATTTTTAATGTTTCATATTGACATAAAATGCAAGAAAATTAAGAATACAATAATTGATACTTTCTGATTACATTTAATTTTTTTCATAACAATGTATACCTGATAGACGTATGCAGTGGGGAATTAATTCAATTCCATTATATATTGTCAATTTTGTTGGTATTAGTTCAGGTAAGCTTTAACGAATCAAATGTCAGGAAACGGTTAATTTCCATTGTAATTCACTCCTAATATGTTCTGCAATTTTAACAACATTGTTTAAATACAACTCCATGCCAAAATTGCAGGGCTAGCCATGATGGAATTATATAGTTCGTATCTGAGCCAATTTCTCAGATACCTTACAGCTGAGTACTTCTGTAAACACTCGCCCTCTTTAAGAAAAACATCTTAAACAGGTTTACAAAGATTTACAAAGGCGTTCAAACTGAAGTATACAATTAAAAACTGCTTTAGGAAAGATCACAGTTGTACAAAGACGCTGATTTGAAGTAATTGTTTAATATATTTTTAATTACTACATGATATAATTCTTGAATTATACCACTTGGTAATATGTTTCACAGCTTTATTATTTGATTAAAGAAAAAAATATTTTGTCATTGGAGTGGAATTGTTTGTTTGCAAACTATATTTACCACGTTATACTTTTTATTGATCAATGTTTAAGGTATCTTCCTGGTCGAGGTGGGCATGCCATATGATGATCTTAATTGTAATAAATCGCCTCAAATTCACCTTTCAAAATCGAATAATTTAAGGTCTTTGAAACAAGACACTGTGAAATACATTTAAAGTCTTTACATATTTTTGTTGCTCGGTACTGAAAATTTCCAGATTTGTCAATATGCTTTGTCAAATATGATGACAAACAAAGCACTACTCCAGAACAGGACGTACTAATGAACTGTACAAAGTGCTAATAGCTTTCTAGACCAAAACTCAAAAGATCTCATAGTGAAGCCTAATAGTTTAGTGGCCTTTTTAGGTTTCATTACACTGGTAGTTTTACCTAAAATCACTAGCACCCATCAGTCAATCTTTAATTAGATTCCGACTCTTAGATGTTGAAATATATCGATTAATTATTTCAGAGTTTACCAATTACTGAAGTAAGGTCAATTGGTTGATAATAAGAAGGAAAAGTTTATTTGTTTGTTTTTTACGTATTGGCGTGACACCTGCAAGTTCCTCTCATGCAGAACAGTTTTTGTTTAGTGTGACGTGTTAAAAGTTCGGTCAAGGATTTCGCAAAGCTATTTTGAACTTTAATATTTCTGGATATAATTTATCAGGGCTCGCTGTTTCATTTGTCTTCCTGGGAACAATAAATATAGTACATCCTATTGCAAATGGTAATAAATCAAAGGAAGTTTAGCTCATTATCTAGTAGCGGTTTTAGAAACTTAATAATACTAATATTTTCCACAGTAATTCCATAAGGAAGAAACGTATAGGTATTTAAAATATTTGCCATCTCAGCTTCATAAACTAATTCCCAATTTTATTCTATAGTACCAATAGACTGAGTGAGAACTCTTTTGTTTGTTATGTAACGGTAAACTTACTTTATGACGCCATTCCATATTTCAGCTATACTGTACATGATTCAGAGAGGGCAGGGCCTGTTTATCGTCACAGAATTCTAGGAAAAAATCGGCAGGATGTCTTAAAGACGTAAGGCAAGCAGGCAAAGGATTAGTGGACAACGGTTTTCCAACATTATAAGTAAACTATTTCCAACTGTCCGCCACAAGAATAGCATACAGTTACTGGGTGAAATATATAACAAGAAGCTGTTGTGGTTGAGATTCGCTACTTGGAACAAAATGTTCCAAGTAGCACGGGCTATGGTGAGCCCGTAGTAGACTTACCTGGCACAGGAGCGGGGCTATAACTTGAAAAAAACAAGAAACAGTGAATCGAAGTTGGGAGGCGGAATCAGAAGTGAAAAACAAGGATCAGTCCTGGAACCAATACTGATGTACATAAACATTCTACCAGATAAAATATACAACTCGAACCTGATGAGAACACAAAAGGTGATTGCAAAAGTGGCATAAATTAAAAAAAAAAGCTGTCTTAATAACCAAATATGACATTCCCCGAGGCACATGCCCACTCTCCCCGCTGTGGTTGATAAAACCTTAGCGGTAACACTGATGTTTAATTTCCACAAAAACAAGAAACAACGAATGTCGTCGGCATTAGTAAAGGTTGTGAAAACAGTTGGTGTTGGCGGAGGGTTGATGGGGCTACTACGGAAGGTTGTTTGGGGCTACTACGGAAGGTTGTTTGGGGCTACTACGGAAGGTTGCTGGGGCTACTATGGAAGGTTGCTGGGGCTATTACAAAAGTTGGTATAGCTTTTAATACTGCAACTTTCAGGTCTTTTGGCATTTCTCAGTTCTTCGAAATCTTTAGTAATCAGTTTAATTTGTATATTTTTAATATTTGCATTAGATGATACAAAGTCATAATGTGTGTGTTCTTTCCTGCGTCTCATTGGTTAATCGATCGACAGTCCAAAGTGATGCGTTCCAATTCTAATGTGGGATGGCATGTACACTAATTTTGTATAAAAGTTATTATCAGTGGCAAAAATCACATTCCATTTAATATTAAAGTTACTTCAGACATTGTGATGGGATATTTAAAGACTGCAGAGAACTTTTGGTCACAAAATACCACTCCACCCTATTGAGTTTGATAGTGGCTAGATGAATACCGAATAGCTCAGTCTGTGTTGTGCTTGTCCAGTCATTTACTCTCTGCATACTATACATGATCATTTAATTTGCGTTATATACTGCACATGCACAACCAGTTCTCCCTGTGATCAAGTGCACAGAACTGCCAGTGAAGGAACAGAATTCAGTTGGTTAGATATTTTGAAGATGACTATCACTAGCTTCAAGTGTTATGCATCTCATGGTTTCCCGTGTTATCGGTTTGCTTTAAGCTGATGGGTGTATAGTGACTCGTATTAACTTTTAAAAAGTGACACATTTATTTTGAGCTAGATCAGAGGTATGTCACAGTTGGGAAGGAAGGTGCTGAATGACTGGGAACAATGTGAGTGAAGTAGCTAATTCGTTAATTATTTTGTTTCCAGGTGAGTGTGGACGGAGTTATCCAGAGTGTGGTCCAGTGTGTGGTCCAGAGTGTGGTCCAGAGTGCGGTCCAGAGTGCTGTCAGTGCTCCTTGTATGATTCTTATGCAGTTTTTTAGTGAGTATTTGGTTAGTGCATTTTATTCATTATATGGCTCTGGCACATATTCCGATTACTCTATATTTCTTGCATGTTGAACTCTCCGGTGATAAATAAAAAATTCCCAGAAAATTCAACCCGTCCTCACACTAGGCTGTTTAGAGCGGCTGCCGGCCTTCCAGATGTATTCATCAATTTAAACAGTGTATTAATAATTGTCTTGATCTCATATAAATTAATATTATTATACATAAAAATTCTATGTATAGGTAGGCGTAGGTTAGATTAGGTGTTTAGATTCTGTTGGCGATTATTTGTATTTGAAGTACGAGGGTGAAGCATTTATAGAATTGTGGTTCGGACAGAGGACGTGAGCGAAGCACTTTTTCCAGAAGTGTTCAGACGTCATCAGTTGCGAGTCGTGTGTAAACCGCTTTTCACTCATAAACATTTCATATCTGGTGGCTGGATTAACGAGTTTGGATCTTTGTATGCGAGGACGGGCTTGAAAATTGTAAGGCAGAAAAGTGGTTCAATAGATATTGGTGCCAAATTCACCATGTATAGGGGAGCTAGCACAGCCCACTCACAATGCCTTGGACCAGAGTTATATTTCTGGGCGGATCGAGACGTTTAGGAACATTTCGTTACACACGATGCCTCTGTTTACCTAGCAGTAAATGTGTACTCTGGAGTAAAGAAACTGTTGTGGTTTCATCCTAGAGAAAGTCAGTAGTTGGTCCTTGGGAACCTTGGTGATCTTAATATAGTTGCTGTCCCTGACAGTGGGGGAACCAAAGTGCATAACTTTAGACTTGGAAAAGAAACAAACGCTGGTTCGGAAATAGGGTTACACCGTTACAGGATACGTTGAACACGTTGCCAAGTAGCATTATATAAGCAAACTCGCTGGACAGTTCGGCATCGGCTGAACTGAAAACAAAATGAGAGATGTTCAAAATTATACAGGATTTCGCTTGCATAGGAATATCTGCTGAAAGTACCAGTACCATCTTTTTCTTTTGGTTAAGTTTTGATAGGTTTTGTTACAAATGTGTTAGTGTTATTTTCACCATGTCTGCCACTATTATGTCAAGATCAGACATGGAAATTAAGGAAAAAATAAGTATTAAAAAAAAATCTTAATTTTTGTTAATACCTTATATGATATATCAAGTTGTTGGTTCAGATTATTCTTACAGGCCCATACAAAGTCATCACACTTAGCATGTTTTATTGGAAATGAAGAAAACATGAGAGAGGGTTAGTTTAAAACGTTACTCATATCCCGTGTTCGGATATAACACGAGTTACACGCCCTTATCTGTGCTTATGTATAGAGTTGTTGAATCACTTGATATAAAAAGATTATTGATATATATATGTATTTGTGTACATGTATATTTATTTACTTACATGTGCATGTAATATTAACAATTATGTAACTAGCTTCACAAGATTGTCACTTGCTGAACTAGACGAACTATGCGGTTCGGTTCCTGAACCGATTAAGTACCTCTGTAACCCTTTCCACCACCGCTCTCGGGATGGGTATGGAGTGCATAATAATGAAATGAAATGTGCTTATGTACCAGCCTGTCTTACTGAATAGTACGTCACATATTAGACGTACAAATGCCATAAGGGCAAAAACTGATGTACTAAAAATCGTAGCGGCTCTCAAAATTTACGTGATGTCCCGTTTTCTATTCATGGATCCTCTCTTAGATTAGGTTCAGGCAATTTTAGTACATCAGTTTAGTGACGTTGTGAACGCTGGAGAGGACGAGCTGGTAGTAGGAAGATATGTAACAGCAGCAGCAGCTGCAACTCAGCAGACACGTGTCTGCAAGACAGCAGCGGCTGCACTGTTACAGACACGTGTCTATGTGGTGCAGGTAAATACGGAACCTATTTACCTACACCATTACGCACGTACGTAAATGGTGTACGGGTCAAAATAAATATATATATATATATATATATATATATATATATATATATATATATATATATATATATATATATATATATATATATATAATATATATATAATATATATATATAATATATATACTTTATATACAATGGTATAGTAGTTCAGGAATAAGTATATGGAATACATGGTGTTATGCAGATACTCATTAATCCTGGCAATACATACTTAACATGTACATTCATTTATATAAATATTTGTCGTGTGTATTCGCCTAGTTGTGCTTGCGAGGGGTTGAGCTCTCCTCTTTGGTCCCGCCTCTCAAACTGTCAAGGCATTGTGTGTGTGTGTGTACTCACCTATTTGTACTCACCTATTTGTGCTTGCGGGGGTTGAGCTTTGGCTCTTTGGTCCCGCCTCTCAACTGTCAATCAACTGGTGTACAGATTGTGTGTGTGTGTGTGTGTGTGTGTGTGTGTGTGTGTGTGTGTGTGTGTGTGTTGGGGGGGGGGGGGTGAGGGTGCCACACAGGAAGGCAGGATATACAGTCACTACCCCCAGGAGTGTAGCCAGTAATACGCTCACCTCCGGACCGTCACCACCACCAACTACGTCGCTCTCGGCTCTACAGCCTCGTCTCGACCCTTCCTATAATCTACTTGTACTCTCGCGCCATAGCCCCCCACCCCCTGCTTCGCACAATTATCCCCGGAGGAAATATTTTGTCAAATTTGTACCACAAGTACAGTGGGTAAAATATGGAATGGCGGTGGACGTGTTGTTTTAGTGTTTACTTGGAATTAAGTGAGGTGATTCAGTGTGTTAACTGATGAGCCAATCCTGAGCCTCGCCCAGAAGTCACCACTTGGGGTAACTCCTCCCACATCTTGGTTTCCTCGGTTCAGTGTCTACTACTTGGGGCTACTGTGTGTGTGTGGACTACTTGGGGCTACAGTGTGTGTGTGTGTGGACTACTTGGGGCTACAGTGTGTGTGTGTGTGGACTACTTGGGGCTACAGTGTGTGGACTACTTGGGGCTACAGTGTGTGGACTACTTGGGGCTACAGTGTGTGGACTGCATAAAGCTACGGTGTGTGGACTACATAAGGCTACAGTGTGTGGACTACATAAGGCTACAGTGTGTGGACTACTTGGGGCTACAGTGTGTGGACTACATAAGGCTACAGTGTGTGGACTACCTAAGGTTACAGTGTGTGGACTACCTAGTGCATAAGGCTACAGTGTGTGGACTACATAAAGCTACAGTGTGTGGACTACATAAGGCTACAGTGTGTGGACTACCTAAGGTTACAGTGTGTGGACTACCTAGTGCATAAGGCTACAGTGTGTGGACTACATAAAGCTACAGTGTGTGGACTACATAAGGCTACAGTGTGTGGACTACATAAGGCTACAGTGTGTGGACTACATAAGGCTACAGTGTGTGGACTACCTAAGGTTACAGTGTGTGGACTACCTAGTGCATAAGGCTACAGTGTGTGGACTACATAAAGCTACAGTGTGTGGACTACATAAAGCTACAGTGTGTGGACTACATAAGGCTACAGTGTGTGGACTGCATAAGGCTACAGTGTGTGGACTACATAAGGCTACAGTGTGTGAACTACTTGGGGCTACAGTGTGTGGACTACATAAGGCTACAGTGTGTGGACTACATAAGGCTACAGTGTGTGGACTGCATAAGGCCATGGAGTTGACGAAGGCTTCCTGTGAATATTGCAAGTTGTAGAGGTGTACCGAGTATTTGGCGACGAGGACGAACACGAGGCAATCACGGAGGCGACGGTGACGGAGACGGCTGACGTAAGCCGGTGTGGGGAGTGGGTTGGAAGGGCGACCCGTCGAGGGAGGAACTGCAGCACCATGCTGACGGGCCACCTAAACTCGCTGATCCAGGTGGTGTCGCAGCAGTACGCCAGGTGGAGCGTGCACTCCGCCGGGGAGAACTCCGACGACGAGCCCTCGGAACTCCAGCAGGTATGTTCAGTTCTTTTCCTACGCTTCGCCAGGTAGGTAAGTAGGTAGTCGCCTACTACTAGGCGATTGGTGGTATTCGCTGAGACAAGACCTCATTGATGACCAGACCACACACTAGAAGATGAAGGGACGACGACGTTTCGGTCCGTCCTGGACCATTCTCGGACCGAAACGTCGTCGTCCCTTCACCTTCTAGTGTGTGGTCTAGTGTATGAGCCACGTTATTGTGACTCCTCGCCTGCACAAGACCTCATTGATGCGCCCCTTTCATGTCAGACGGTAAGTTGTTTTTTTCTACCACAGACGTGGCCACACATTTACAATGCTAACCAGCATATATACATTTTCTTCTGTCCTCCATGGACAGGGTTAGAGATGTGTTGTAAGTGAAGGTGGTGTCGAGACTGGAGCCTGTATATGGAGAGACGGGCACACAGGGTTCACATGGTAGGTGGTATGGACTTTCACAACCCCTAAATCTTCACCTATCACTCTACCTCTAGAATATGATACAAGTGTTCCCAATAACTCTAGCCCATGACGATAAAGTTTACAATAACATGAAATTAAGAACTGAAGTGTGTTAAGATTACTTAGCAAGTCGTCGTCATTTGATAGATATAAAGGCAAAGGAAAACCCGAAACTGATGAATATATCCCCGAATATTTTTGGCGTTGAACACGAAAGCGCGAAGGCAAACATTTTTACTTATCTGTGGTTCTTTGCATAGACTATATGTAATATGATATTAGGGTGTGGGGGAAGGTGCGCTGTTGAACCAGCAGGTGTACCGATAACTTCATATATCCCCCACACCTGCTGTTCAGGTGAGGCTGACGAACCTCACACCTCGTGACTAACACATCCTTCACCTCTGTACACGGCATCAACCTTCACTGTGTGAACATTAATTACTTAAAATCATACTCTATAATCGAATGATGACCTCCAAATGTTTAATATTGGATTTCTACGCTAAAGGTTAGTTTGATTAGATTAAAACCTAAGTTTTTTGTTGTTTACTTTTAAGAACTTCAATAAATAGTTTGGCAAATGGACCACAAAGTGCGCATCCTTATTCTGGACTGTGAGGGAGTGCACGACCCTTGCCCCATCTCTACCTTTCTTCACCTGACCTCGCCTTCTCCCTGTTTGGCCCTTCCTTTCTTCTTGCACTCTAATGCCATTACACCATTTTCTCGTGTTCCTCTTTTGCTCAAGTGTTTCGATGTGTGTTTGTATCGTTGTTTGATGTAATGTTTGGTCACGTGTGACCACCATCACTACGTGTAGTTTGGTTTATTACGGACCACATTCCTATCCTGTGGGCGGTGACAGAAAGGTTAGCGAGTCATATAGTGGGATTAGGAACTGCATTCTGATGTTCTTTATGCTAAACAATTGACATGTGTGGCGGTGAACTAATTACATGCAATTTCCATTTGTCTACAATGCACCAGAACCCAACCAGTTGGCGGCAGGGAAAAAGTTATAGGCACGGGCATGCATGCCTATAGTAAGCTAATTTGGGATATTTGCTGCTGGAGATTTAACCAATTATAAACTGTCACCAAAACTGCTCCCACAGCTTGAATCAGTGTTGAGTTGCATGTCGGGAGCCGGGTCCATGTACTCGCTTACCTAACAGTAACTGGGGGGGGGGGCTGGAGTGAGGTCTGGTTAGGTTAGGTTATAATTACATTTTCCTGATGAAAGAATTCTTTATCGAATCTGGCCTTGAAGCTGCGGATGGAGGTGGCTTCTACTTCTCTTTCTTTCAGTCTCTTGTGACTAGACTTGTTATTGTGATGCAGGATCTTGCATCCTCCCAGCAAGTATAAGAAATATTGCCGGAACAACCACGGACATCTTTAAGAGAAAACTGGATAGTTTTCTTCAAGAAGTGTTGGACCAATCGGGCTGTGGTGGATATGTGGGCCTGCGGGCCGCTGCAAGCAACAGCCTGGTGGACCAAACTCTGACAAGTCAAGCCTGGCCTCGGGCCGGGCTTGGGGAGTAGAAGAACTCCCAGAACCCCATCAACCAGGTATCAAGCATTATCATGTCGTGGGGTGCTGATGACCCTCACCCCAAGATGTTCGGAGACCTACTTAAATGTTGCGAAATGGGTGAAACCAATTACGGGCTCGCCAGAGCCCCTGTTACATGTAAATTCGAGTTCCGAGTAGCTAACTCTAAAACAAACAACAGGGGGCCTGATCGATGACCGGGCTGCAGGTACGTTGAGCCCCGAAATCATCGCAAGGTAGGGTAAAACCACTCGAAAGGGATTCTTGGCGGGTCATTTGTCGAGGGGCGGTGACACTGTGTAGGGCTCCTCTCCCGGTAACCAGAGTGCAGGCAGCAGAGGAAAGAGTGCCTGAGAGGGGCAAGGTGGAGTGGAAGGTGAAAGGGTGCAGGCGCTAGGTGATATTGATGAAGGCTTGTCTCAGTGTGGCGGGGAGGGGGGTGGAACTAGGTGGTATTGGTCTCAGTGTGGCAGGAGGGGGGTGGAACTAGGTGGTATTGGTCTCAGTGTGGCGGGGAGGGGGGTGGAACTAGGTGGTATTGGTCAAGGCTTGCTTGTCTCCGTGCTGGAGACAAGCATGACTTAACATCCTCTAGGCGACTTAGCCACCATTCTCGCCTCTGTTCGTCAAGTTGACGGTCACATGTATCATAGTGGGCCGCGCAGCTGGTCGAAAGGTTAGGCACAGTTCCTTTCACCTGATGCCTTTGTTCAAGTAGCAGCCAATAGGTACCCAGGATTTAGGCTGCGGGTACCAGTTGCATCTTGAGTATTATCAGTCGCTGGCTTGAAGAACTTTGATAAGCCAAATACGTTTATTGTCTTCGACACTGCAAAACCATCCCATTAGGCGTGTTGTCCGGTAATAGTCCTGCTAGGTGTGGGGGGTGTTGGGTTCAGCTAGGTGTGTGGGGTCTGGGGTCTGGCTAGGTGTGTGGGGTCTGGGGTCTGGTTAGGTGTGTGGGGTCTGGGGTCCGGCTAGGTGTGGATCTTATGCATTTTTCCCGGTGTGTGATATCGGTATAAAGCGCCACGAAACGCAAGTCTTTAGTGTGTAATATTTAAGATCTCGACTTTAAAAATATGAGTGTGAAGAGTGACGGGGTGGCGTAGGTGCTTCCTCCATGAGGCCCGGGTCCGCTACGCTCCTTAAAGATGTTTGCTTACGTTATTTCGTGCTTTGTGCGGTCACGTTTGCAGGTGTCCCTCAGGTGTAGTGGGTCCCCCCCCACGCTGCTGCCTCTCCCCTGTTGTCTTCCAGTGTGGTGATCAGGGCGTCAACCTGAGTGGCTTCTGCACCTGATCACCTGCTACACAAGATGGCTGGAGGTAATCAGCTAGGCATCCACCACCACACTTGGCTTAACTAACTATTGTTGATAGTGTGACATTTGAAATCAGGTGACATGTCTTCTCCAAATATCAGCGGTGCCAGGCAGCCCTGGAATATGACAAGAAGCTCTACAACCGACTCATTACCTGGCTAGGCAAAACGGTTGCATTTTTTTACGTTGTGGCAAATCGAGGCAACGGGCTGGCGAAGTCAGTGTGAATCATTAGTATCAGCTGATCTGCTCACGTGAAATAGCAATTCCTATGGCAATGTTAAAACTTCCTCGGATGCCATAACGTGATGAAACCCCACCACCTGCCTCGTTTACCCCCTCCACCAGTTGCCACGCCGACCAACCCCTCCAACAGTTACTCCACCGATTACTCCCTTCCTCTCTCTCTCTCCCTCCCCCATGTTGCACTGGGGAAAGCGTGCAACAGATAGCGGCGTGCAACACACACCTCCCCCCCCCCACTGCGTCCACTTTTGCAATATCTTGATGAAAACTGTTGCATAGACCATTTTGTGAGGGTGTTACTGCGATGGACACACTTAAAACTAGATATTACAGCACGAGTGACACTTGAGTGCGTTGTTTCATGTCTGGGAGACTTGTAGAGTGCGGTTGTGTACTTCCTCGACACACTCGTGAATGATTCCCACACCTCTGGACGCATGTAGGTCCCGTTATACCATTGGAAACAACGTGTGTCGTATTTGACAACATTAATACCTGTAATGATATTAAAGCAATATATTTTAACTTTGTTGGTAACTTTATGTATGAGATGTGCAGCTTGTTTGCGTGTCTGTGACAAAAGTAGTTCTGTACAATTTGTGTAAAATATTAATCTATAGAAAATAACTTCCCAAATCATCTAAACAAATCCAGTTCATTCTATATTAAAGCCTAATCTAACCTACGCCAAATATAAGCTGACCTAACAACCTCTCCAATACGCCAAGAGCTCTTACACATTTTTTTCCATAAAAAGATTCCAACTTGAAGATTTGTTTGTCTATATGCTAAATATAGTGAGACTAGGCTAGTGGGGTACCTAGTGACTGTAGCGTGAGTGAATGTAAAGTGAGACGCAACGCTGCGTCTTGTGTATGGGACTCGCTAGGCTGCTACAGAGAACAAGTGATTCCATGCACCCGCCAAACCCCCTGTTTATGAATGAAAAGCGGTTTACACACGACTCACAACTGCTGACTTTCGAACATATCCGGAACAAGTGCTTCACTGACGAATTTTGTTCGAATCACAACGCTATAAATGCTTCACCCACGTACTACATTACAAAAAATCGCCAACAGAACCTAAACACCTGACCTAACCTATCCTATGCCTATATATACACAATATTGCAATATATAATAATATTAATTTATACTTGAGAAAATTCCCGTTTTGAATGAACAGCATGTTAAAATTTATGAATGCGTCTGTGGGGTTGACCGCTGAATGTAATGGACTTGAGTCGAGGACGGGTTGAAGGTTGACAGTCCCGTGAACCTGGGTTCGGTTCTCGGCATTATCATATATCAGCCCGTCCTCCAAAAAGACCCAAAAGTGATTCCAAGCACCCGCCAAACCCCCTGTTTATGAATGAAAAACGGTTGCACAATATGGTAATATATTATAATATTAATTTATACTTGAGAAAATTTCCGTTTTGAATGAACAGCATGTAAAAATTTATGAATGCATCTGTGGGGTTGACCGCTGGATGTAATGGACTTGAGTCGAGGACGGGTTGCTTGTTGTTTAACAATTTATCAGAGTTAGAGTTCTCCTCATATGTCATTTTGTCTTACTCTATTAGTGCTACATTGTCGTAATGGCTTAGCGTTTTCTCCCGATAATAATTTACTTCTAGTTAAATTTTATACATTTTTTTATATTTTTTGCTGGTATTGCGTGTTGGTAGATGGGGGCCCTGTTTAAAGTTTCATAGAATGCGACTAGCCTATAAACTGTCCTTTTGTAAATTACGGAACGAATGTTGGTTTCTACTCGGTCCAGCAGGCGGTGAGTGAAGGGCTTCCTTAATTAAATCTGTAAGACGAGAAGAACTTCGAGCTGAAGAAGCCTCGTGTGGGCATGAACTCGCGCAGAGCTGCGAGATCAATTACGAGGAAAGACTTGAGGGAATCAAACTTTGCGTCACTGGAATATAGAAGTCAGAGGAGACATACTTATCACATGCAAAATTTTCATTGAAAATAAACAGAGCAGACGCAGGCAAGGACAGCTAATTTATAATATGTGGTCCACGAACAAGGAGGCACAGGTGGAACTAATATATATGAAAAGAGTAACAACAACAAAATTTTGTACCTCAGTAAATGGAGATACAGTAGTCAGTAGGGGAGGTTTTGGAGGCTAATACCCTTTACAGGTCTAAGTCATAATAGTGAGAACACCTTCACCCAGCAACCTGGTTGTAAAATGATTTAGCGGATTGCCTTCCAGGAAAAACATGTAGGATAAGGCTTAAGACGAGCTGTGGGAAGGGGGAGCTTGAAGCCTGCTAACGGAAGTCTCATTTGCTCCGGTACCCACCTGACCGGGCTTTGGAGGATTTGTTGGGAGTCACTACTTCAGACGACAGACTTCTAAAAATGCAGGTTCCAGGAGCTGAATCTCAATCACAGCAAGCACATCTAAAAAAGAAAAGTGCATATGTATGCCTGCTGGATAAGCACTGCCCTCGGAGATGCACTAAACCTGTAACGTCAGCAGAAGTCATACCTTCAGGAACCTGAACAAAGAATCGCACGAATACTGCTCACCACACAACATGGAAGCACTTGTTGGATATTCCCCGCCTCATTAAGCACATGGTCAGGCTAGACACACATTAAAAGAATGTCACCAAACTGTTCCATGACCTGAAAGTCAGGGGGATGGGGAGGGTATGAAAATGCACTAACGGAACTGGAAGTCAGAAGAATTTGGGAAGGCGTGACGACGTATGATGACATTGGCGGCCCCGACCACGCACATCATCCCAACACTTACGGTCCCGTCCACCCCCACCACACTGATCACACAGCATCCCCCTCCCCCATCACACAGCACCCTCCTCCCCCATCACACAGCCCCCTCCTCCCCCTTCTGGCAACTGTCCGTTCCCACCCAAAACACTGCGAGGGAGTACCTGGGTGTCAATTTCCCTCGCTTTATCTAATTTTGCGTCTCTGATTGCTTGTCGCTGATACGCTTAGGTATTTATTTACGTGAGACCACTGACCACATCCTGCTGATGTTGGAGGCTTCCTGTTGGGCTGGCTGCGGCGCCTCGAGTCTGGCTCTCAAGCACGTGTAGGAAGTAGTGGAAGCCACGAGGGCAAACAGGTAGAGACTAGCACCTATCATACAGGTGGACGTAAACATTAGCGCACAACAGAAAAGTCACGTTTGTATGTTTCAGCAATGTGTATCCGCCCAGTGTGGAATGTTCTCTTAAAAATTAAGAATTAAGAATTACGATTCTTCGCGGCAGGGGATCGTATTCCAGGGACCTGCCCGAAACGCTACGCGTACTAGTGGCTCTACAAGAATGTAACAACTCTTGTATATATCTAAAAAAACCACTAACTATGGTGGTAGAAATAATAAAGTAACAGTAAGTGACCCGGGTATCACCAGTTCGGCTCCATTCATGCTAATAATAGAATATATTGATTTGGAATCATGAATGTCATAATTTAACCACATACGGCAGACATTGATGCTCGTCTCCTCCCCGACGGAGGAGAGGCACCGGGACGCACTGAGCTAATCGATAGCACCTGACTCCGTAAGTGCACCACTTGCAGCCATTCGCAATGCTATATAAACACTTTATTTTAATTTTCACTCCTGGTAGCGTTCTTTAGCAGTGCCGAGCAAAAATACTGCACCCCCTCCTTCGTCCAGCCCCCCCCCACCCCTGTCATGCATCACCCCCTCCCCCCCCACCCCTGTCATGCATCACCCCCTCCCCCCCCACCCCTGTCATGCATCACCCCCTCCCCCCCCACCCCTGTCATGCATAACCCCCTCCCCCCACCCCTGTCACACAACACTGCCACCCTCCCCCCCCCCATCCACCCGCTTGTCACACAATACTGCCACCTCCCCACCCGCTCTCCCCTACCGTCACACATGCCTCCTCTCTATCCCCATTAAACACTTTAGCTGTGTAATATTGCATAATAAAGTATATAATAATAAGGGGTGGTAGAGGCAAATACTCGTACGTATTTAGTTAACTACAAGAACTTTCTCCGAATGCTCTTTATTTCCTTCCCCGAGGCTATGGGTCTCCACAGTTGCACCAGAGGTATGTAATATCATATGTAGCTTATTTGTTCTAAGATTTTCTTAAGTCATATTTTCGCAGTCTTGCGTGAGTTTGAAAAGTAAATACGCCTGGCGTAGGTTTGTCCAGACACGGGTGTGATGACAGTGGAGTTCGGAGGGAAGACAGGGTAGAATAACTGTGTCCAGATGGTTGATAGGCACCAACTTTAAGCCAAGTTACCGTCCGTTAGGCGTCGTGTGCCTACTACCCAAATGCTGGGGGTTGACCTGGTAATGGCTTATTCTAGGTTGTTGTGAAGATAATTTTTGTATTAATAATAAAATATTTGGTGATAAAGGCCGTAAATGCCCCGAATACTTGGACAATATTAGTGAAACGTGCGTGCGTGTGTGCTCACCTAGTTGCACTTGCGGGGGTTGAGCTCTGGCTCTTTGGTCCCGCCTCTCAAGTGTCAATCAACTGGTGTCCAGATTCCTGAGCCTACTGGGCTCCATCATATCTACACTTGAAACTGTAAGTGTGTGTGTGTGTGTGTATTCGTGATAGAGTGCGTGGATGATTTGAATGATTAGCCTACAGTGTGTGGTAGAGTGGTAGCACATTCGGTGCTGTCCCTCGCGAGCGATTTCGTCTGGGATCGAGTCCCCGACCTGGGAGGGTTTACTGGGCACCAATCGTAAACTCTTCACCCGATTCATCTAGTAGTAATTGGGGACTTGATCGTACGACCAATTATGGGTCGTGTTCTAGAGACAACTGGTAGGGTAAAGCTTAACCATAAGTTTTGGAAAGAGGAAAACGTGAAGCGTGCCTTCAAGTTTTGAAGGCAGGCTTTCAAGAAAACTAGAGAACAAGGAGTCAGGGGTCGTCTTAGACTGTATCGTGTATAAAGGACTCATGACAAAACATTGTGTCCAAACAAGGACACCCCCTGAGCTGTCCCCTCAGTGGTGCCCTGAGCTGTCCCCTC
Source organism: Procambarus clarkii (assembly GCF_040958095.1). NCBI lineage: Eukaryota > Metazoa > Arthropoda > Malacostraca > Decapoda > Cambaridae > Procambarus > Procambarus clarkii. Next base: position 27,541,258 of record NC_091176.1, read on the forward strand.
AGTAGTGCCCTGATCTGTCTTGATTGATCTGCTCTTGAGAGTTATTGAGGCTTTAATGCACCTCTTAATATCTTGATCGAGTGAAATATTCTCGGTTTAGCAGAGGTTTTGTTAAAGGACGAGCACTCAAGGTTAAATACTGCCTTTGTCACACGTAAATTAATGGTGTTTTTGTGACTATTTTTGTCAGGGGACTTGATGGGTATCTTATTGCAGTCTTGTTGAGCAACGGTGTTAAGAATGACATCACCTGAGTAGCTTCACCGCTGAAAACATCACATGGGCCGGACCAACACCACGGCTGTGTATAGTACAGTGGTCTTCGTTTTCAACTCACAGTCGGACATCCCAAGTTCTATTCCTGGGCGGGACAAAAATAGTCGGGTCACTTTCCTTTCACTTAATAAAACTGTTCACCTAGCAGTTAGGCTGCTGGGTTGCATCCTGGGAAAGGTCACTAGTTCGTCTTAGAAAGTGTTGGGGGGAGGGGCCATATATAGGCCTAAGTACAGACTTCCTGTTCCTGACAACGGAAATTAAAATTTCCGAAGTCTTGTTTAATTTCCAACAATTCTTGTTTATTTACACTTGCTTGAGCAACGGTGCGAAGAATGTATGGTCTCTTTAGACTGATAAATTTTATCTCCCTGTGAGGAATATATGATTTAGTAGAGTTGGATTGGGGACGTAGTGTACGGCCATATGTACTACAATGTGTAACTTTTGTATACCGTCATCGTACACCACTAAATAATTGTATGTTAACCTATTTCGGCGAGGCTCATTAGCGAGAGCAGCGAGGTGTGGGTAAAAGGGGGGGGGGCGTATTATATACCCATTCCGTGTGAACACAGTATAGGCGGCGGCTACTGTTCGCCCTGAGCGGTTATCGAGTGCGGGGACAACTTGGACCCTTAACACACTTCCTGAGCGTGAAAGCTGTTAGTTATATCGTAAATTGGTGGCACCAGATGGCTCTTCCTCAAATCCAGGTGAAACGAGTCGAAGTTTGGGCTCTGAAGTCTCAAATGTTCGTAGAGTGATGCTAACTTAAGACTGGGACATTTAAGAATCCGGTTCAAGTCCCGCATAACTTAAATATTAATACTTGCAATATGTTTACAAACAAGCAATTTTTTTCTGTGGGTATTTTAACGCAGGTGAACTTGTAAACTCCTTCATGAGGTGTTGTTGCCAGGAAGTGGAGGCAGGCTGGGGGGGTAGGAGCGCAGCCTAAACATTTACGGTGGGAGACTAACACAGCTACTGCCCTCGTGTACACACCATCCCACCTTCAAACACCCACCCATCAGCGCACGAGGCTGTTGACAGATTGATTTTTTGGTATCTTTACGTTTTTGCCTCCTTGTAAAAGATGTAAAACTGACCGCTGCAACGGTGTAAATGAGCCTTATTTTCAAGGAAATGACGTAGAGAGATATCTACACAGAGGTGTTCACTTTAGTCTTGTAGTAAAGTAGTCTTGCTGGTTACATAACAACGTCCTGTGTGGCCTTAATAACTCTCGCGGGGACAATAGTGTCACAGTGTCCAGAACCAGACCAAGGAAGATAATGAAGTCAAGCTTCCTTCTAGCTGCCTATGTAACCCCGCCCTGGCTGGCTCCTTCGGCGATGGCATCACCTTCCCCGACCCCTGGCGCCAGACCTCCTGACGACCGCTTGTAATGTTTCAGTGGAAAGTGAAGGTGTACCTTCGTCGCCAGGCTCTGGTGTGGCAAGCCAGGAAGAGGACCACGTTCTCCCGTGTAATGGCGGACACCTTCTGAGGGAAGACGTTCTCGCAGGTGGTGTAACCTCAAGTGCTTTTTTTGTCAACGTCTTCAGCCTTTCTAACAACCGCTAATTTTGTTTATTGCATGGTAATTACTGTGAAGATGACGCAAGGGCTGGTCGGCACGGAGAAGGGCAAGGGAGCGTGTGAGTAAGCAAGCCAGGGAGCCTGCGTATTCATCTAGTTGTATTCACCTAGTTACGCTTGCGGGGGTTGAGCTCTGGCTCTTTCGGCCCGCCTCTCAACTGTCAGTCAACTGTTTTTTTCTCTTTTCTCTCTCTCTCTCTCTCTCTCTCTCTCTCTCTGTCTCTCTCTCTCTCTCTCTCTCTCTCTCTGTCTCTCTCTCTCTCTGTCTCTCTCTCTCTCTCTCTCTCTCTCTCTCTGTCTCTCTCTCTCTCTCTCTCTCTCTCTCTCTCTCTCTCTCTCTCTCTGTCTCTCTCTCTCTGTCTCTCTCTCTCTCTCTCTATATATATATATATATATATATATATATATATATATATATATATATATATATATATATATATATATTTTATATCACACACACCCATATACATATGCATATACATATACATACTCAATATGTATGAGGGCTGGACAATATATATGAGGGAGGACAATATGTAGGAGAGCTGTTGTCCTAGTAGACTCAGCAGAGGGAATGGTTGGTCCAAATAGAGGCGGGTGGGTGGGGGGTGGCATAGGGGGTGGTGTCCCCATCATGGAGGTGGCCCAGCAAGGAGTGTGTTGGGGTGGGTCCTTCGCTTCTCCCTCCCACTTCCCTCCACAGTTGTGGGTCGAGCGGCTGGCAAGGCGGGTGTGCGGGGAGGTGTTGCATTACAACTCTATAGTATGTGTTGTAGCAGCGGATGGGTGTTGCCCGAGGCGGTGTGGCCTTGGCTGTGTTGTTCAATGTGTTGTCCACTACGGCACTGTGTGTGTGTGTGTGTGTGTTCGCGTCTATGGGAGTGATGTGTTCTTCCGTGGAGGGGGAGTATTTACGTCCCTCAAGAATTATTTGACTTTTGAGATAAACTATATATAAATCCAGCGTGTGTTCGGGTGCCCAGAAGGTTGTGAAAAATGTGGTTTGTCTATAAATAAACTTGACCAAAACACCTCAGCAGCTGGCGACTCTTGAGACCTATAGCTAATTGCAGTGACAATTGTTTCAAGTTGCAGTTTTCTTCCTGGCTTTCCTCTGGCCAACTGTGACACTAACTACAGAATGTTCTCAGACTACTACTACACTTAGTAACCTGATAACGAAAACTGTAACTAGTTCACAAGAAGCGTAAATGACTTAACGATCATAAGGTACCTGAAAATGTGAGAGCTGGTCAGCTGTCCGCTGGTCCCGCATGACGGGTCTGGGGGCACAAGTAGCTGGTAGATCTGAGGTGATTAACAATAGGAATTGACTTGCATATATGCAACGGCTGTAATAATACAGCAGCTGTAATACAACGATTGTCATCATGTTTGAACTACCAGGCATAACATTGTCCATATGTTTAAGTAAACTACAATTAACAGTAATTGTGTGTGATGAGAGGTGAAAGGTATTACGTGAGACAAGGAAGTTGGGGTTGAGTAATTATCTAATTGTGGCAAGAGGAAGAGAGCTGTGCTCCCAGTGACACCTGGCAATGGTTTCTGATAATTACTGTTGGCGACACCGATAGTTCATCGTACTCAACTCTATATTTTGGTCTTGGGCATACAACCTAGAGAGTCGTGAAGCATATTCAATTTCACTAGTTCATTTTTGTATAATCTCTATATGCTCATAGTTAATCTCTTACGTCATATTTACTCTAGTTAATTAAGGGTTTTTGCTCTGGCAGGTTAAAGGTAGTTAACTTGAGCTAGGTGTTTTGTAGCCGTGTTTAGTGAGGAGGTGTGGGAGAAATATTGGTGTATCAGGGCAGGGTTGACGGGGGCGAGGTGTGGCAGCTCTTCAGACGACCTGTTGGGCTCATACCACAGTGCCATCAGTGCCACGTTGTATCGTATCTTCGAGCCTGCCATCTGGACGGCGAGGAGCATGTGGCGGCGGCAGTAATACCCGCCGAGTCTGGCATACAGAGTGGTAGTCTATCACCAGCATCAACCCACCTCCCCATATTGGGTCGGCCTGCAGCGTTACCTTAAACGTCGCATTATTGACGGGTCCCGGATGATGCACGCACTAACGCACACGTGTGCGTCTTTGTGTACACACTTCCATGCTCTCGCGTGTGTTCGCGAGTTCTTGTTTGTATTTCTTAGCAGTGTCTCCCATACAGATGGCTGTCTGTGGTCTCACGGACTTGCAATGTTTCATACGGCATACTTTATAAGTGTGGGCACGTAAAATATAACTCTGAAGTCTTGTCACGTGCGGAAGTAACAGGCATGAGCGGACGACCAGAGCTCTCTGCCGGTCCATTGCAACACTGCTTTGTCATTAGGACCTAAGACAATTACTTGTCTTGAGGAGTGACCACACAAGGAGCGGCGGGAGGCGCGGGGGGACACGAGCCAGGCAAGAGCTTCTCTCTCTCTCACGTTACATTATGCAGCCACCATAAAATATATACACCAGGGTATTCAGTATCCTGGATTTTATAATATGGTTCCTCTTCAGGATTTAGACATGGCGGTCAGGCTTGGTAGATGGGTTACGAGGAGCAGCGAGCCACACGTAACGGTAGTTAGTGTACGGTGATTGTGGCCATTACTGTGGCTGATGGTCAGGCCGCGGTTGGAAACAAACCCTAACTTTAAAAACGGGGGATTCTCTATCGTGTATAACTGGAGCAGTAGACTTCAACTGGGATCCCTGCAACGTAGGGAGTGACAGGGTTAGATCAGTTCGTTTTTTGTTAAATGCTGATTTTTTTAATTTTGTCATGTCATAACAATTTTGGTGTCATGTCATAATATGACATGTAATATGTCATAATAAAATACGCGTAACAAACCATGCTAAAGTAATAATCAACCCAGGATCAACAGTACCACACGTTGATTCAGTGTTACATCAACATTTTTGCTAAATTAAGCAACATGGGGACGCTTGCACGACCATGTACGCTTACACTACATGGTCTCCACTCATCTCTTGTGACGTCATGACCACTGCAGAACCACTTAGTGTTTTCCCTCAGTCTCTGGAGTTGGTGGTGTTTGGACAAGTGCAGCGTGATCCCCACCACGACCCCCGACCTCCCCTCCTATGAGGTGGCCAGAGGGCGGAGAAGTTTGGTCGGTCAGCAAGTTGTGTTTAAATAAACAAAAACTTGTGTTTACTTGTCGGGACCCACATGAGTGGGGCGCTTCCCGCCTGGCGCGGCTGGCCGATTTCTTGCAGCGTTTCCATGCCTAAGGGGTGACCAGTAATGCATATATTATTAATATCTGCATTATCTTTGTACATTGTTCGGGTCTCTAATGATAATTATATAAAAACGGTGCTAGCTTAGGAGGTATTAATTTTGTATTCGTATGATTTACTAGGACAGTAAAGAGAATATCAAATGTTCTGGTATGTATGTGTAGCAGATATGCCATCAGGTGCGTGATCATGTAAATAGATGAAAATATTAAATTACAACCAGAAATTCTCTTCATATACACATTTAACTCAATGCTGGTGGCAAACATTGGACACCAGAAGTGGATTTTGGAATGCGGATGTGCTCCATTTTCTATGATTGCAGCAGGAAGCGCAATTTGTAGAAAGGTTCTGGACCCCGTAAGTAATAGGAGCCCGTGACTTAAAATGGGACACCATATTAGAAGCCTCTGAGAGGCGTTGGAAGCCTTAGTGTAGAGCCCAGCACACATCTTGCCCTCCTCCAGGGTGTAGTGTGTGTGGCCGCAACACGTGTGCTACAAGCTTATCTTGACAAGTGAGCCTTCAGAGACTATATTGTTTTCTTGTTCTTCAAAAATACAGCATAGCGAGGGTAGTGAGCGAGCTGATGACAGGGTTGGCCTGCGTACTGGTCACCCCTGTACACTCACGCCCCTGCAGCCATGACATGAGGGTGGGATTACTGCTGAATACCCCCGTAGTATAGCGACCCTCATCAACCACCTACATCCCGCACTAACACCTTTTCCAGCAGCCTGGTCGACTGTGGTGGTGGCGGCAGACGGTGGTTCATTTTATAGCACGGAGGTCCTAGGTTTCGCAATTCCAATGAATTATTAGATGTTTGTAATGGACAAAATAGCCGGATGAATTCGTGGGGCAAAAACTTTACGTCCCCAGCACTGCTTGGCGACCACCACCGCTAATTGGTGCCTGACACCGGCTATGACAAGCTGGATGTCACCAGCTCAGAAGGGTATTCAACTCTAGACTGAAGAATGAGGGGAGGGGTATATTTGAAGATGCGAGGGGACGCTTGAATCTGTTGTTAAAGGCTGTATTCTTCACCACTCTTCAAAAATTAACCAAAATTGTATAAAATTTATATGTTAGGTTGAAGGACGGTTTGTTCACTACTGATGTGGGTCCCAGACACGCATAGATATCCATAGTGACTGTAAAGAGAAGCGCTGGAATAGACTGTTAATGAGCCTGGAGGCACTAGAGGTAGTTATGAGTGAAGGAGCGTGTTGAGCAGGGCGCCGTGACAGGCTGCCACTAGGCCTATGTAATAGAAGATGCCTCGCTCCTCCAGTGTCTTCCTCAGCTGTGTGGGCCTCTACGTGCACCAGGTGAGTGTCAACACTTCCACACTATATCATTTATACCCCCCCCCCCTCCCTTTCCCTATTAATATGTGCATCACTGCACCGGCATCTCGCGCTCGCTCACTCACTGTGTGTGTGTGTGTGTGTGTGTGTGTGTGTGTGTGTGTGTGTGTGTGTGTGTGTGTGTGTGTGTGTGTGTGTGTGTGAGTGAGTGAGAGCGCGCGCGAGAGAGCGAGCTCCATAATCCATCATAGTGTTACTGTGGTGTTTGTCATGTGTGAGAGAAGAGCGAGAGTCTCGGTGCTTGACAAGAGTGACAGCAGCGTTATGGTGGTACTGGCTGGCTGCCTCTGGCCTCAACACGCCAGGAGACCTGAGGTGTTGCAGGTAGATCACATGTTAAAGTTTAATAACTGTGTGTATGGGAGGCGTTGTAGTACTGGCAATGGTGGCATTTGTACTAAACTAGGAGGTACTCGGCGTCACCTGGGTCTGTGTTTGCTGTGATGGATCCGTCAATCCATCCTTTTATCCACTCATCTGTATATCCATCTATCCGTCATATACTCGTCTGTCTGTCAATCCATCTATCCACTCCATCTATGCATCCATCTGTATATCCGTCTATCCATTCAGCTACTCGTTTGTCCATATATATATATAATATATATAATATGGGGGTACCACCTCTAGTGCAATTAATGGGACCCACAGCCTGACCCGAGTAGTTCATTGTGCACCCCATACTCATCCTGTGAGCGGTAGCGCAAAAAGCATTACAAAGGGCACAAAAGGTCTTTATCAGACCTCAACGGAGATTACTATATTAACAATTTGATCTATCCTTCACACACCTTGTAATTGCAATGTCAGCTAGTTACAGAGAACGTTCTATTTCAAAAGCTATATATTTACAGTAAGTCATTATACATTAATGGTAGGTCTTATCGATAATACATAATTGTTTGAGCAATGGAGATATTACAGTCATAGGGGAGCTGATGTTTATTATTAGTCTTCACAGTACACTACTTGTTCCTTAATCTCATATGTCGTTTATCTACTGGGAGCGACATATGGATACAGTGCAAGGATTTCAGGTATTTTTATCTCTAGTAATAAGATAGGTTGCCATATGTTTCTTGTGTCGTGTCCAGGTAAGTTGAGCGGGCTGCGGCGGCCAGGGGACACCGCAAGACGCGCCCCGCGGTAACTCTTCCCTCTCACCTTCGCCTAGTGACTCCTCATTACCCTCACTTGGGAGGACACGGGTCTACAGGGTGACTTATTGGATATATTCCAGCACAGCCAGATAACTGTACAGACACTCGTATAAATATACACACAATACGCTCTCTTCAAGAAAGTCGTAGGCTCTATAATAGTACATGAGGATCCGCGTGTGTGCGTGCAAGAACTCTCCATGCTTTTTCTGTGCGCTTGTTGCCTTGGGGCGCGTGTGTGTGTGTGTGTGTGTTTGTGTGTGTGTGTGTGTGTGTGTGTGTGTGGGGGGGGGGGGGGGTCTTTCCTGAAGCTGATACCGGCTTGCTGGTCACATGGAGGAGCCCCCACGACTGGTATCGCCTTCCGGATGTCTACGTTCTGAATGATTTCACGTCAGACATGTCACTGTTCTTTTCAGAAGTGCATAACTCAGTTCTTCCGAGAATGCAACCCATCCTTCAATATCGTAATGCATGTGGGGGATCTTGGTGACCTCTGTACACAGTATGAACCGCGATTATTGCCTCTTAACCACAAGATGAGGTTTGAGATTCATGCTTCTCTGCCTATACTAACATATATATATTATTGAAGTTAACAATGAAATCGGTTACTATAGTTTAAGGTCTTATTGGGCATGTCAGTATGGTATATTTCTTACTATTTGCAAGCCGGAATACTTAAGGAAGCTTTTAATTGAAACTGGTGATTGTAGACACTGGTTAAAATTGTAAGTTTATAATTATAAAGAAATGTTATATATTTCTTTGATGTATGCATATATAAATGCAAGCATATGTTCTGTATTCAATATTGTATGTTATGTATTCAATTTTAATCTCCGTTGTCGGGATGCAACCCACAACAGTTGTCTAACTCTCTGGTACCTATTTCACTGCTTGCCGAGTGAGAGTGGGATGGGGGATCATTGTTTTATTGTTTCATAATGTTTGTATGTGTCTTGTGACGTGCGAAGTTGCAGGTTTTTGGGCGGGAAGGGCTGGTTTGGGCGGGAGGGGTTGGTTTGGGCGGGAAGGGTTGGTTTGGGCGGGAAGGGCTGGTTTGGGCGGGAAGGGCTGGTTTGGGCGGGAAGGGTTGGTTTGGGCGGGAAGGGTTGGTTTGGGCGGGAAGGGCTGGTTTGGGCGGGAGGGGTTGGTTTGGGCGGGAAGGGTTGGTTTGGGCGGGAAGGGCTGGTTTGGGCGGGAAGGGCTGGTTTGGGCGGGAGGGGTTGGTTTGGGCGGGAAGGGTTGGTTTGGGCGGGAAGGGCTGGTTTGGGCGGGAAGGGTTGGTTTGGGCGGGAAGGGTTGGTTTGGGCGGGAAGGGTTGGTTTGGGCGGGAAGGGCTGGTTTGGGCGGGAGGGGTTGGTTTGGGCGGGAAGGGTTGGTTTGGGCGGGAAGGGCTGGTTTGGGCGGGAAGGGCTGGTTTGGGCGGGAAGGGCTGGTTTGGGCGGGAAGGGTTGGTTTGGGCGGGAAGGGTTGGTTTGGGCGGGAAGGGTTGGTTTGGGCGGGAAGGGCTGGTTTGGGCGGGAAGGGCTGGTTTGGGCCGGAAGGGCTGGTTTGGGCGGGAAGGGCTGGTTTGGGCGGGAAGGGCTGGTTTGGGCGGGAAGGGCTGGTTTGGGCCGGAAGGGCTGGTTTGGGCGGGAAGGGCTGGTTTGGGCGGGAAGGGCTGGTTTGGGCGGGAAGGGTTGGTTTGGGCGGGAAGGGCTGGTTTGGGCGGGAAGGCTAAGGGATATGGAGGAAATGTGGGTCTTGTGTGGAAAGTTGGGCGTGTTGGCTGGAAAGCTTAGGAGGGCGGGTAAGTGGTGTTCATTGGTGCAGTAGAGACCTGAGGCCTGATTATCTGGGTTACCGGAACCTTCCCACCTCCTCTGCCTATCATCACGTTCTTCATTGTTTTTCATTAGTAGAGGGCGCGGGCGAGCAGTGACTAGGTGAGCCCCAGACAGTAGTAGAGGGCGCGGGCGAGCAGTGACTAGGTGAGCCCCAGACAGTAGTAGAGGGCGCGGGCGAGCAGTGACTAGGTGAGCCCCAGACAGTAGTAGAGGGCGCGGGCGAGCAGTGACTAGGTGAGCCCCAGACAGTAGTAGAGGGCGCGGGCGAGCAGTGACTAGGTGAGCCCCAGACAGTAGTAGAGGGCGCGGGCGAGCGGTGACTAGGTGAGTCCCAGACAGTAGCAGAGGGCGCGGGCGAGCAGTGACTAGGTGAGCCCCAGACAGTAGTAGAGGGCGCGGGCGAGCGGTGACTAGGTGAGCTCCTGACAGTAGTAGAGGGGGGGGGAACTAGCAGTGACAGTAATGGCCAACAATAGTGGAAGTAGCCAGGTGTGGCAGCCACTGCCCCTCCCTCCAGACCTGGTGTGTTGACATCACCTTCAGGCAGGTGTGTGGCAATGGTGTGTTAAGAGACAGCACAGCGCGCCGGGCATGTGCATAAGTGCACATGCGTGTGCACTGTACTCACCAAGTTGTGCTGACATGGTCGAGCGGCGGTTCTTAAACCCTGCCTCCTTATCACACCTGTTCTTAACCGAAGCTTTCTTTATACAATATATATATATATATATATATATATGAAAACCACACCCCAGAAGGATTCGAACCTAGATAGCCAGGAGCGCTGTGCACCTTGGCGTACCTGGTACCTTAACCACTAGACTGTACGAATATATATAATATAATATAAATTCTTTCACCCCTTTGCATGGTGTGGGTGTTCCTTCCGTGTGTTCTCTGGCGTTCTGCTATACGCTGTTTAACTTCCTGTCTGATAAGTACTCTTAGCAACAGTGTGGTTGGACACTCCAGAAATGTTGACGTTTAAATTATTACAATAATTCGAATGCCGATATATAGTGTTTGTTTTCTGCCATGTTAAGTCAAGGTCTGATAGGTCTTGAAGGCGGGAGTCGGTTATCAGCAGTAGTAGGATAACCTGGTGGGGTCGTCAGCGATGACGTGATTACTGGCTGCGGTATATGGCGTCAAAATACTCCGCAGCCACCATTGAGATATACACCTGCGGCAAGTCGGGGCCACGAAGCCTAGGATGCGCGCCAAAACAGAGACGAGAGAAGCGATGTCGTCGATATACTAGTGACAAAATACCGACTCCTGCTGCAGAAGTACAAGACTTGGGACATGGAGAGACAAGGCTGTACAAGGCTCGTAGTCTTGATCTTTGACGCTGTAGGCCGAGGCGAGTCTGGAATTTGTGTAGTGTTGGTAGTTAGTAGCTTAACTATGCATGCACGCAGGTCGGTTATGACTGGGTCTGAGAAAGAACAGAATATATGAATTGGGAAGGACAGAATATTTTCAAAGTCAAGAACTTTGCGTTCATCAAAGTGTCTTGAGATGCTGGTTGAGATGATAATGCTGTGAAATGCGTTGCATTAGTACGGGGCCTTGATTGTCCAGCAGGAAGTAGAGTGGGTGATCACCCTACCAGTGAGGTCTGTACCAGAATGAAGGCTTTGGCTGTTATGCCTAGTTTAAATAACATAATTTCTAGTTCATCGGTGATGAAGAGCTGGGCCTGAACAGGTTTGTTGAAATAAACTGCAGCTCCCCTGTGGCCCCAGTCTATCGTGACGCATCGCGCATCTTTACTGTTTCCAGGAGTCCGGCCGTCCAGGAGTGTTTCCAGCAGCACAACCATATATGGACTTTGTTCACGAAACTGCGTGAGGCGGCCAGCATTAGTAATGAAGCCCTCTGATGTTGGCAGACATTTATGCTAATTACAAGCTGTTTTTTTTAGCCTGTTGAGGACGATGGCTGTTCCTGTTGATAGTAGACTATAATGGTGCACAGGTGACGTGTTGTTGCTGTGTGCACCGCCGGTAGATCTTGGGCAGCTGGGTTGATGGTGATCCTTGGATGAGTTAGCCACATCTTGGCTGTTGGACATTCTCTAGATAATTATCTCCCTTCCTTTCCTCCCATTTCTCTCTCCTTCCTTTTCCGTGCCCAACCACTCGGACTGGACGGTAGAGCAACGGTCTCGTTTCATGCAGGTCTGCGTTCAATTCCCGACCGTCCAAGTGGTTGAGCACCATTCCTTACCCCCCACCCTCCGTGGGGCTACCCCCCCACCCTCCGTGGGGCTACCCCCCTACCCTCCGTGGGGCTACCCCCCCACCCTCCGTCCCATCCCAAATCCTTATCCTGACCCTTCCCAAGTGCTTTATAGTGGTAATGGCTTGGCGCTTTTTCTTCATAATTCCATCTCCTTCCTCCCCCTCCTTTCCCTCTTCTGCCCCACCCCCTCCTCCCCCCTCCCTCTCCTTCCCCTCCTTTTTTTTTTATTCCCCCCCTCCTCCTCTCTCTCCTTTCATCCCATCCGTGACATTCACATCAGTAAAAACTGTTTCTGGGTCAGCCGTGTTCTGCAGCAGCGGGTAACCTTTTGAAATTTTTCCAGTGGCGATGTCTTTGTTTTCCAAGGCAGCTCCCCCCCCCACCCCGGCATCCTCACACTAACTCTCCTGATGCTGGTCAGTCCGCTCACCAACGCTCCCCCTCTGCTTTCTTCCTCCTTAATTATTGAAATTGAAATAAGTTTATCGAGGTAAAACACACACAAAGGGATGAGGTAGCTCAAGCTATTCTCACCCCGTTCAGTACATCGTGTTAATACATACATACACACACATTAAGGTACTCGATCTTAAAGGTGGAGATAGAGCTGTAGTTTCTTAGGAGAAGAGTGTTCTTGTGGATGATGGTGGGGTCGTTACTTGTACGGAGGTGGTTGTGCACACAGGTGGGTACTGGAACAGACAACCTCTGACTCCTGTTAGCAGGCTGAGAGCTTTCATTACACACACAAATCACAATAGCGTGATGCATCAAATGAACAAATCCACAAGGGGCCGTGACGAGGATTCGAACCTGCGTCCGAGAACATCCCAGACGCTGCCTTTCCGAATCCTCGTCATGGCCCTTGTGGATTTGTTCACCTGAGAGCTTTCCCTTCCTGTAGTTCTTTGGTAAGCCTTACCCTACTAGTTTCCCCCCCTGGAACACGACCCGCCGATCAGTTAACAGCCAGGTACCCAATTACTGCTGCGTGAACAGAGGCGGACAGTTTTAAGAATTGATGACCAGACAATCTTCCCTGGCCAGAGCTCGGACCCAGACCAATGGGTGGCGAGGCGCGGGAGGAGCATGTTACCACCGCTGTTGGGTTGGGTAGGTTGTGGCTGACGTGAACACTACACACACACAACACTTGCTGGATACATATTCTAAAGTGGGCAAGTCGAGCATGAAGATTACAAATAACACAATAAGAGTGGTTCATAAGGGTCGTAGAGTACATAGTTAAGCTACGTTTTGCCTCCGCGAGTGTTCAGACGAGACTGGTTGGGTCAGAGATTGTCACTGTAACCCTGCCAGATCATGCGGGTGGCACATAGCCAAAACAAAGAATAGTTATTCTTTATTGCTCGGAAACTTTTCCGACATGAGGGAAAGGACAGGTCCCGTAGAGCCGTAACTTGGGTCCACCTGCTCATATCGCCAGCTGGGGCCGAGCCCGAGCTTGTCTCTGCCATCTGCCGCCGTTCCTGCCATCGTGTACGAGCGGCAGCGCGCCGCCTGCGGTGCTGCCTAAGGTGAGTGCCGGCAGGAAGGGGGTGGATAGCACAATAACCTAGAGCCACCCACTGATATCCACGACTAGTTAGGCTAGACTATACTTGTCCTCAAAGGCTACAGGACCCAGATCGCTCTAGAGGTATTCTTTGGGTAATAGTCCTTTACAACTTGCGTAAGAGTTGCCGATTCTCACTCATGCTAGACTCGTGACTTGCACCGTTTGAAATGTGGGCCAGCCTACGTAGGTGTGCTGGCATGTTACTGCTGCTGACCTCCCCTCTCACCGACCCATCAACCCTAACATATCAATTTACCGAGGTAAGCCGGTGCTGTGTCACCGGAGTTTTGTGGAGGGGTGGCGGGGGCTGGTGACAAGGTGGCGGGCAGGAGTGTTTCAGAATACAGTTTCTTCCTTGCTTGTCTCGTCTTCCTAAGTCATACGTGGACATCACACAGGGAGCGGCTGCTCGGGTACAGTCACTGTTCCACTACGTCAACTTGTCACTCATTTTGTTCCATGGGTGTAGATGTCGGCTCACTGCGGCCTTTACAACACTATGTTGGTTTATAAAGTTGTCAAGCAACGGGGAAACCTCCAAAACTTGCTCTGGTAGGCAGGTGTTCTGTGAAACTGTTGTTCTTATAGGCAGCAGCTTACAAAACAGTGTCAAACAGCACGGCGCCATTGTAGGTGCACAGAACACAGGCTAGTTAGGGAAGCTTAAGCTGCCGTGCTCCAGGACCCGCCCAGCTGCAGCGGCCCCGCGGAGCCAAGCACCGGCTGCTGAAATAATATGTTCACTAATAGGACATCATTGGCCTGATACGGTCATTTCCAAGTGAAACTGTCCTACTTGATCAACTGAATTTTGTTTTCCCACTCACCCGGCCGTGTTGTTGTCGGGGCGTAGAGGAGCTGCCATGTTGGCGGGTGTCGGGGCGTAGAGGAGCTGCCATGTTGGCGGGTGTCGGGGCGTAGAGGAGCTGCCATGTTGGTGGGTGTCGGGGCGTAGAGAAGCTGCCATGTTGGTGGGTGTCGGGGCGTAGAGGAGCTGCCATGTTGGTGGGCGTCGGGGCGTAGAGGAGCTGCCATGTTGGCGGGTGTCGGGGCGTAGAGGAGCTGCCATGTTGGTGGGTGTCGGGGCGTAGAGAAGCTGCCATGTTGGTGGGTGTCGGGGCGTAGAGGAGCTGCCATGTTGGTGGGTGTCGGGGCGTAGAGGAGCTGCCATGTTGGTGGGTGTCGGGGCGTAGAGGAGCTGCCATGTTGGTGGGTGTCGGGGCGTAGAGGAGCTGCCATGTTGGTGGGTGTCGGGGCGTAGAGGAGCTGCCATGTTGGCGGGTGTCGGGGCGTAGAGGAGCTGCCATGTTGGCGGGTGTCGGGGCGTAGAGGAGCTGCCATGTTGGCGGGTGTCGGGGCGTAGAGGAGCTGCCATGTTGGCGGGTGTCGGGGCGTAGAGGAGCTGCCATGTTGGTGGGTGTCGGGGCGTAGAGGAGCTGCCATGTTGGTGGGTGTCGGGGCGTAGAGGAGCTGCCATGTTGGTGGGTGTCGGGGCGTAGAGGAGCTGCCATGTTGGTGGGTGTCGGGGCGTAGAGGAGCTGCCATGTTGGTGGGTGTCGGGGCGTAGAGGAGCTGCCATGTTGGTGGGTGTCTGGGGCGTAGAGGAGCTGCCATGTTGGTGGGTGTCGGGGCGTAGAGGAGCTGCCATGTTGGTGGGTGTCGGGGCGTAGAGGAGCTGCCATGTTGGTGGGTGTCGGGGCGTAGAGGAGCTGCTTTCACAAATATTCGACAGGGCTTCACAATGTAACCTATCCTGGATGAGGATATTCACGGTCTCCAACACAAGTAACATCTTCGTCATTTTTTATGGTGTTTATGGCACGTATCTCTGTAGGTGGCGTTGCGTCGCTGTGATGCCTCCCAGGCCAGCGTGTCCGCGGCGGCTGCTCACGTTTTCCCATACATGACCCGTCTCGTCCTGTCTTTGGTTGCTTGTCCTGGATGGTTTTTCGTAGGCTACAACCCTCATGTTCGGTACCACTCCTTGGGAACGTGGTATAGGCCTTCGTAGGCCTTTATTGTGGATGAAATAGTTGGACATTTCGTAAACATTTATGGAATAGTTTTTCATTATTTCGTGGAGCATTTCCATTTGAATTCATAATGAAAGTGTGAGAATAATTAAGGTGATATAAAGATGATAGTGCCTATAGCTGCTACGAACAGTAATACTGGTGTACCCGCCTGGACTATGTACCAGGTATGGACTGGTATGGACTGTTGTACCCGCTCAAACATAGTACGTGTTTTGTACCGGTTATTCTGTTGATGGCCCGAGACAGACGGCAATAAAAGAGACCAACTATCCAAGGCCTAGTACACACATAATAAATTAGGCCTAAGATTACGTGTTAGTCCAAGGAGTGCCTGTTTAGGACACGTTGGGCTAGATTTATGGTTACTGTTTATTTTGTCGTTTAGAATTCCAGTAATTCAAAATGTTGGGATACAAGAGTGTACATTTCCCCCACCGTAGCCAAGGGTGCCAGCACCTGTGGATGACACGGTGGTGTGTACACTGGAAGTTGCTGCCGTAGCTGGCAGGTGGCGTTGGTCCATCTACGGTGAACAGCGGTGTTCACGGTGAGATCAAACGAGGTAGAACACATTTATGTAATAATGTGATAACACGAACTTTTATTCGTTTATTTGTAATTTTGATAATCTTGTTGTTACACTTGATTCTTCAAGTTATGGAACAGCTTTGCAGCATACCAGTGATAGTTTAGTTTTACAGGTAATACCTCACCTGCTGGAATTTCTTAGTAGTAACAACGCAGCTTCACCACATGTTGGTAACGACTTGGGGCAGGTACGCCAGGAGGACTCTCTGGAACACGGGGGGCGTCTAATGACCGGACACGGTATTAGTCTATTGAGAAGAATTGGTTCAAATATTCTAGGCTTTAGAGAAGTTGGCTGTGTTGCCACAGACAATTACCGTTGTTCTCTTGAACTTGACACAACGTTTATGTTCTCATGGGTGAAGGGCGGGGGGAAGTGTGCTGTGACATTGGGTGCCGCGGGCGGTGACTTGCCTTAGTCGACGCCCCTCCCTGTTCGATACCCACCTGTCATGAGCAGTTGCGGAGGGAGTAGGGGGGGGAGGGTGTTGGTGGGTGTACTAACCTATCAGTGTGTACGAGGGCGTAAGGTCTAGCTCTTTATGCCCCGTCTAATGATTGATTGATGAAGATTAAGCCACCCAAAAGGTGGCACGGGCATGAATAGCCCGTAAGTGGTGGCCCTTTTGAGCCATTACCAGTATCAAGAGCTGATACTGGAGATCTGTGGAGGTGCGACTGCACCCTGCGTGACGGGAGATGTCTCCCGTGGCCGCTTAATAACTTTGGTTGCATTATATTTTCTCTATTTTGGCGTCCGAATTCTGTGCCGAGTCTGGCGTTAAAGCTTGGGATGGGGTGGTGTCCACTTCTTCTTTCAATGCATTCCGCTTCACCTGAACATGGCACGAGTATTTCCTTATATTTCTTACTCATTTGTTTTTCTAGCTTCCACTTATCTTGTCCAACTATTTTCTCAATTTAAAGAGGATGTTCGTGTCCTCCTTGTCTGTTTCTTAGTATATTTTATGTTGTGATCATATCCCATCTGGTTCTGGTGTGTTTTAGGGTCAAGATGTAGTTCCCTTAACGGTTACCAAACATAGCTGAAACCTCTTAGATCTGACAACAATCTGGCTGCAATCCTCTATACTTTAATTTGTTGGCTTTGTTTCCCAAGTGGGTGGTGCTGCATGTTCCAGTACTGCTCTATAAGAGAGGCTGTGTCCTGTCTTGAGGTTATCTCCAGAGAATTTCGGGGCTTAGAGTCCCTGCGGCCCGGTCCTCTACCAGGCCTCCTTTTTTGTTACACATCCCCAGGAAGCAGCCCGTAGCAGTTGTCTAATTCCCAGGCACATATTTACTGCTAGGTAAACAGGAGCATCAGGGTAAAAGAAACTCTAACCATTTGTTTCCGCCTCCCCCGGGAATCGAACCCGGAACATTCGGACTAGGAATACCGAGCGCTGTCCACTCAGCCGTCAGGCCTGGCTTAGATTTTGTACGATGTTCTAATGTTTGCCAACGTCCCATATGCTGTCGACCTTACCATGTGCCTCGGGTGTTAGTGCTGCAGCTGTATACACTCCCAAATGTTTCCCTTTTCTATCCCTGTAGTTTTTCCTTATGGCGTTGAACCCCCCCCCCCCCCCTCCTGGTCTCCGTTCTCACTTATCATTTGTATTACCTTACACTTAATGGGATTGAACTTTAGCAATCATTTGTTTGCTCACTCCAGGAGTTGCAAGAGTAACTTCATACAGTTCTCGGTCTTTAATTTACTCGTTAGTTATTCATGGTCTGCAAACACTGACGTACGAGCTCACTTCCTCAGGTACATCATTCACATAACTTAGGAGGAATGGAGCTCCCGGGACCCAGCCCTGGGGGACCCAGCCCTGGGGGACCCAGCCCTGGGGGACCCAGCCCTGGGGGACCCCACCCTGGGGGACCCTGCCCTGGGGGACCCCGCCCTGGGGGACCCCGCTAGTTACAGTCCTCCAACTTGAAGTCTCTCGCTCACCTTCTGGGGGGTTTCGCCACCTAGTAGAGCACAATATCAAAATTGAGAAAATAGAGAGATTTGCAACAAGGTTAGTGCTCGAACGAAGAAGGTTAAGCTACAAGGACAGCAGTAAGGGAACTGAATCTCTCAACCCTGGAGGAGAAACAAAGGGTACATGACCGCGTCATATAAGATACTGAGGGGGGGAGAATAAACAGGGTGGACAAGGACTGCCGTTTTAAATTGAAAGTAGAACGAGAACATAAGTAGAAGCTGAAACGCAAACAAGTCAAATAAATGTGAAGAAATGCAACGAAAGTAGTAGTAGTGAAAGCCACCGCCATCCACAACTTTAAGACCAGATTCTTCTCCCCAAAGAATTCGAACATCGGAATAATAAAACTACAACGGAACATTACAACAAGGATAACAGACGGGGGCTAAAGAGCTAGAGCCCACATTCTCATAGTTACTGTTAGGTAAGCACCACCATTCCACACCACCCCGCCACACCACAATACCCATTAAAGAACTATGGGGGTGGCCTCTAGTCCTGCCCTCCGGCCCACGTGAACCTACTTTACTGTTAGTTTCAGTGACACGTGGTGAGGGTACCAGTCGTAGGCCCCACAGGTACCCTAGGGAAGAGGGAGTAGGGAGAGGAGGACAGGCAGACCGAGGCCTTAGGAGCCTAAGCTGGCCATCGTAGCCTTAGGAGCCATATTCGAATAAATTGTTGTGCATTTGCGAGTGGTGGTTGGTGTACATACTGTACTCCAAAAATAAAGGAACATTATTTCACACAACTTTTATTCGTTTATTTGTAATTTGTATAATCATGTTACACTTGAAGAATCTTTATGAAACAGCTTTGCTGCATGCCAGTGATAAAGTTTAGTTTTACAGGTAATACCTCACCTGCTGGAATTTATTAGTCGTAAGAACTGGTTAAGGAAATACCCATCAGGTGGTAGACAATATTTGCCGTGTTGCCAGTGTGGTGTTGCCAGTGTGGTGTTGCCAGTGTGGCGTTGCCAGTGTGGCGTTGCCAGTGTGGCGTTGCCAGTGTGGCGTTGCCAGTGTGGTGTTGCCAGTGTGGTGTTGCCAGTGTGGTGTTGCCAGTGTGGCGTTGCCAGTGTGGCGTTGCCAGTGTGGCGTTGCCAGTGTGGCGTTGCCAGTGTGGTGTTTAAGGAGCGTGGCCGGCCACGTGGGGGCAGCACTGTCTATCTCCGTCCACCAGGCCCCCCACACCGGAGGCTGGGCCCCTTCACCTGCCTCACCTGATAACCCTGTGCCTGCTTGCCCATCAGTGTCTACAGGGAGCGAGATTTAGCTCTTGGGTCCCCGCTACTAGATGATGGTGCCTGGTGTTTTTAAATATCTCGATGTATATTTCTGTGGATGGAGCGGACATCCTTAGCTGCTTAACCACCCTTAGTCTGTCTATTGTCTCTTGTATGGAAAGCTGTAGCTGTTATCCCGTCTATTCTTCTCAATATTTTGTACATTGTGATAACGTCATAGTTCTTGGTTCATATTAACATCTACCTGTTGTCTACTTCTTAGTTATGAGAATACATGTCCCCGCGGCCCGGTCTCTGACCAGGCCTTCTGGGATGGTCTAGTCAACCCCCCCCCCCCTCTAGTGTGTCGTTAGTTGACCAGACAACTAACCAGAAGGCCTGGTTAGTTGTATGGTCGGCGGGGACGTTGGTCCTTAGAACCAGCGCAAGGTAATTATTGGTGAGGAATCTCTTGTTTGAAGGGTTCTTGTTGTCGAGCCTGTCATTTTCCTTGCAGACGTGACAGCTGCGTTATTGTGTTTAAAAGTAAGGTCTTTCGACATGATTATATACTCCCAGGTCTTCTATGTTGCTTTTATTTCTTTCGATAGTGTGATTTGACTGCGTTTTATAAGTGGTTTTCTGTTTTAATATTTTCGTTTTTAACTTCATTTAGCATCATTTTTTTCTGTGGCACATTAGAAGACCTGATTTACATCACTTTGGAGGTTTGCTGTGTCCTCTGTATTGTCTACGTTAAAAACAATCTTGTCATGTGTCAGAGATGTAGTTGTACATCAGAGATGTACTGTAGTTTGTGTCAGATATCAACAGGGTTGTTGATTTGTAGAACCAATTACCGCGTAACATGGTGGAGGTGGGGTCCCTCGATTGTTTAAAGCGTTTGTTGGACGTGTATATGAGTGGGATTGGGTGGGAGCTGCCTGCTATAAATAGGAGCTGCCTCGTATGGGCCAATATGCCTTCTGCAGTTACCTTTGTTCTTATGTTCTTATATTACTACTTTTGCTCATTCTTTCCAAAATACAAAGTAGTATTCAATTTTCATTAGCTGGTCATTATTATTAAACTGTTGAGGATTTACAGTTACATGCGAGGACACTAGGATTATTATTTTGATCATCATTGGTACTTGGTCATTAATGTAGCTGCGGAAGACTGTATGAAAGGTTACGTAGTTGGTGTCAAGAGATCTTTTAACCCGGTCCTTGTCCTCATTACTTACAACCCCTTCAGAAGCCTAGTGATGCAGCTTGTTTGGGTCCTCGTGACGCAGTTACCTTCGTGATTCAGATGATCAATATCCCCGAAACTTCACAACCCAGTGTTGTGATAACCTTGTGGTTCTCGGACGCATAAACGTTTTAATGAATGTAAGCGAAGTCGCCATGATTGAGGAAAGATCTACAGGTTGCGTAAATGCTTGAATCCTGGCCCAAGCCTCTTGTTTAACGATATATTGATCAGGCTGTTTCACTTCGCCGCACGCAGCCTGGCGCCGCCGCACGCAGCCTGGCGCCGCCACACGCAGCCTGGCGCTGCCACACGCAATCTTATAATGTGTCAAAACCTGGTTAATCAGGAAACCCTTTGGAGGTATTTATGTAGCGGTCGTTCGTGTAGTGTCAACATGTATAGGGATGTGTTGACCATGCCATGTGGGGCGTGTTAAGTAGACCACAGCTGAAGGATGGTAAGAGTTAACACTACTGAGGTCACCTGGTTGTCTTGCCCCATTGTTAACATTCCTCGTGTGTGATGAAATTCCAGAGAGGTTTGCCAGTCCCTCTCCCGCGCCTCCTGGGTAAACTGTTATTGCCCGGAGGTGACGTTGTTCATCCTGGGAGTGAACACATCACCATCCCCCCCTCCCCCCCCCCGCTCTAATCACTCTTTATCTTATCAGGCATTATTTTCCTTGAATATTTTCTTACCAAATATATGCATGTTGGTTAAGATTTTAAATAATCCCGTCTGTGGTAGAAAACAAACTAAACCGGCTTCCTTTAGATTTAGATTCCGGCTTTCTTGTTAGATTTAGGAAAGACTTGGGTAAATACTGGTTCAGTAACAGGGTTGTTGATTTGTGGAACCAATTGCCGCGTAACATTGTGGAGGTGGGGTCCCTCGATTGTTTCAAGCACGGGTTGGACAAGTATATGAGTGGGATTGGGTGGTTATAGAATAGGAGCTGCCTCGTATGGGCCAATAGGCCTTCTGCAGTTACCTTTGTTCTTATGTTCTTCTTATGTTCTTTGGACGACACGTGATAACGTACTCTGATTCTCTTGAGATGGGGGACACCTTATCTTCAGTCCTTATAACATTCACGTAGAGCTGCCATGTGAATAGAAGGAAGCTATTATTCCACTTTCTACAGCAAGAGAAGTGGAGAACAACGTCCCATATCACCCATCTTGCTCAGTTGACACACCCCCGAGGGAGTGATCCTGAACTGACTCGAATGAGAAATTGACCCATTTCATCCCAACATGCTTGGCCTCATGGAAGGGACATGAACGGGGAACTTCATTTGTTATCGTTTTTTGAAAATTCAGACGGCAAACTCCTTATATTCCTAGTCGTGGTGAAATGGTTAAAAATTGGCAGATACGCATGTTATCATTGATAGAAAATGAACCAAGAGGCATACATTGTTCAACGGGATCAATAATGACCTAGGTAGAAAGGTCAGAGCGCTATTTAGAGCCCACCTTTCCAATTGCCAAATCCTGGCAAATAGGACCGCAAGGTAGAGTACGCGACCCAGCGCTGTTCACTGTCTTTATGGTAGACCTTCTCTAGGTTAAACTTAATGCCACCCACAAATTACAGGAGCTATGCCGCTGACCTCGTCCCTGTAGCAAGTAAAGGTCATGCCCTAATGAGTCACAATAACGTGGCTAAAGTAAGTTGACCAGACCACACACTAGAAGGTGAAGGGACGACGACGTTTCGGTCCGTCCTGGACCATTCACAATCGACTTGAGAATGGTCCAGGACGGACCGAAACGTCGTCGTCCCTTCACCTTCTAGTGTGTGGTCTAGTCAAAGTAAAGGTCATGCCCTAAAACCATCACCGCTACCACTGAACACCGCAGGAACAAATCCACAAGGGCCGTGACGCGGATTCGAACCAGCGTCCGAGAGCAGCCCGTATACACAGGAGTCTACCACCGGGTGCAATCACTTGCGTTTCTGAAAAAATGTTCAACATTAATAGCATCAATTTATGTGAAATAAAATATTGGAAATTAATAAGCGAATAAAAAATTGTGGAAATACAATATCATTCCTACCTTGTTGTTTTTAGATTCAGCTTTTCGGAACAAAAGTTGCAAGTAGCACGGGCTATGGTGAGCCCGTAGTGTATTTACCTGGCACAGGAGCGGGGCTGTGTCCTTCCCAGCTGTTGTTGTTGTTTTTAGATTTAGCTACTCAGAACGAAATGTCCATGTAGCACGGGCTATGGTGAGCCCGTAATTTAGTTTGGTTATTCGCGATAACATTGTTACTGTGATATTTGGTCAAAGTTTTTAAATGGAGGGTATCCTCTTTTTTCCGTTTCTTTTTCGCTTCTGTTTTAGCGCACTGGTTTTAGTCTTGGTTTAATAACATTATCTTGGTGGCGGATGTAGAAGCAGAATGTTCACTAGTGTGTCCCAGTCTTTTTCTGGGACACACTAGTGAACATTTTTTTTCTGGGAAAAACTACTTTTCTGCTCATTATTAGAAAAGGTTTTCTAATCATAATCCCTCCCAGCCTCACTGGGCCGTTATATAGCCATCCTCTACGGGCTCCATCCTGGTTATCACTTAATGAACAAATCCACAAGGGCCGTGACGAGGATTCGAACCCTCGTCACGGTCCTTGTGGATTTGTTCATTTGATACATCACGCTATTGTGATTTCTGTGTGTACTGGTTATCACTTTCTTCAACCCCTTGGCCCTCCCCTTCGTGCCCCCCCCCCTCGATGAAGGACTATTTTACCACGGCTGTGGTGGGGGTTGGGTGGGGGCAGGAGTGCATGCACCGGCGACCCAGCGGGCGGCAGTGTCTTGTGAAACCCTTAATTTAAACACCTTTCGTGGTCAAAGGGTCACAGCGCTTGGTGGGGAGTCAAGGCGAAATTGGGAACCTAATCCAAATGTCAGATGAGTATGTGTTTATACGGCGTCATTGACCTTATTGCGTACGGTTTCTGATTGAACGTTATTAATCATCAGCTCTCTTATTACTGTGTGTGTGTGTGTGTGTGTGTGTGTGTGTGTGTGTGTGTGTGTGTGTGTGTGTGTGTGTGTGTGTGTGTGTGTGTGTGTGTGTGTGGTGGGCGGGAAGTGGAGGCGGCGGCTGGTGGTGTGGGTTGATGAGTGGGACAAGAAGTCTTTGTCGTCCGCTCCCTCACGTGTTAGGCTATAATATCGCCCCCTTATTCTAAATCATGCATTGTGCGTTGTTTTGTTTTGACGCGGGAGACACTAGCTGCCCCTCGAGCTGCAGTAGTTGTCACGGAGGAAAGTGGCTGCCGCAGGTGGTGGTGGTGCCTGGCGTTGTGTTGACACAGTGGAGTGGGTGCCACCTGGCGGGAGCTGGCTGGGGGGGGGGGTGACCACGTGTCACCACATGGGCCGGGCCACCACGTGTCACTCGGGAGTTATTCATTTATTCTTATCAGTTTGCTTTTCATCCATTTGGTGTAGAAGACATGCGGCCGCATGTAACTCAAGTTCATGGTCTACTAATTATTATACTAACATTAGCTGTTGGTTGGAGGGCCCAATACTAATCCTGCAACCCGTCCTCGACTGGAGTCCATTACATCCAGCGGTCGACCCCACAGACGCAGTCATAAATTTTTACATGCTGTTCATTCAAAATGGGAATTTTCTAAAATATAAATTAATATAATAGCATATTGTGCATATATAGGCATAGGTTAGGTTAGATGTTTAGGTTCCATTGGCGATTATTTGTATTTGCAGTACGTGGGTGAAGCATTTACAGCGTTGTGGTTCGAACAAAATTCGTCAGTGAAGCACTTGTTCCGAAAGTGTTCCAACGAAATCATTTGAGAGTCGTGTGTAAACCGGTTTTCATTCATAAACAGGGGGTTTGGTGGGTGCATGGAATCACCCTTGGGTCTTAGTTTGGAGGACGGGTAGAATCCTGAAAGAGTTGGTATCTGGTGTAAACTTGGTACTGAAGGTGGAAGCTGTGCTGGGGAGATGCCAGGTCTGCCGAGGTGAACCCCCTCCCCCCCCACACACACACACACGCGCGCCTGCCGTAAAAACAATACAAAAAAGTACGTTGTACATCCTTTGTCAAGGGTGAGGCTGCATCCGTGCAGACTCTTGGTCATTGTTGCACGTAGTCTCACTTGGGGATCACAAACCAATTGGCCAGGTTAGGTTAGGAAGTGTTTATAAGAATTACCTCTTACCCCTTTAAAGCTGTATACCCTGTAAGTCGTCCCTGGCCGCCAACAACGCCAGTGTTGCAGCCACTACACTACACAATGAGTACGAGTCTGTAGAGGTCAACCTCCTGGACACCTACAAAGAATAATAGGAGTGAGACGATGGATTTTTTGTGCAAACATTTATATGCAGCTCGGCACATGCCCCGTCAGCTGCCCGGTACTGGGGGTATTCTGGGTACCGGCTGGTACCCACCTTCACTAGACCCCACCTAGTGAAGGTGGGTACCGGCCACAACACAGGCTGCCCACATGCTTGCTACATTAAAATTTTCAACACGACGGAAGAAGTGAAAGGCTCAAGTGTTTTAGAAGAGTAAATGGTAGAGTTGTAATAAATTCCAGCAGATACGGAAACACCTACGTGAGACTATGACTGGCAGATGCAGTCAAAGCTCTCTCATACACAATGTTCAACTCTAACACCACTAATTCCCATGAAATTTAGAAAAAAATATAGATATGATGAAAATAAGTAAAAAGGTGTATATTTGAAGTACAGAAAAATAATGTCAAGTTGCTTAGGCACTTTAAAAAGAATAATAATATCAAAATGACATGTTCTCTCATTACTGGAACTGTCCAAAAATGTCCGTCGTCTTTGTAATGTAAATTGTTTAACACGTCACTCGATGTGTCATGGGGGGGGGGGAGGCTTGCCGGGCGACTGGCCGCGAGGACGCGCGCGCGTGCGTACGCCCACCATCCCCGGGCTTGAGCCTGGCGTGTCAAAACAAAAGCTAAACAATACTTACAAAGTGCAGGAATCTCAGCTCATTAAGCTTGTCCGTTCCGACCAGTGGTTGTTGCTCAGCCTAAGGAAGGTGGGGCAGTAAACTGTTCATTCAGAACTTTCGCTTCTTACTCAACCAAGTAAGGAGTTGCAATCTACGATGCTTGAGTTTACATTTATTTGAATGCAATGATCACACAGGTGAGATCTGCACGCCAGGGACTAGACAGAGCGCAGCCGTGGAAAACGTGACGGCCTTACACTTGAATGATATATATATATTAAGCACATAATGATGAGGTAGTTTCATTAATGTGGTAGGAGAGTCGTTACGTAAACAACCACTCACTGGTGGGCTTTTATCGCCTTACGGGCTCACCATAGCCCGTGCTACTTGGAACAAGTTCCGAGTAGCTGAATCTATAACAACATGGTGGGCTTGTTTAGTTACACTATAAACTCACTGGCAACACAGGCTCCGTATATTATATTATCAGACGCAAATATGCACACAAGACATGCTAGTGTTGATGCCTGTGAGACTGTACCGAGTAATCAACAAAACTTGTAAAAAATGAACTCATTGTTCCTTCGGGTATAAATGTAAACCACGCTGCAATAATTACTGTAAGAGAATGAAACATGACAGACAAAGCAGTAGACTTAAAATGGTGGTGTCGACAGCCAGAGGAGGCAGCTGTGACCAGCACGCCTCCACACTTACATGTACATACAGCAGTTGAGGCGTCTCGTGGATCATTGGTATACACACACATCACTGGCCAGCAACCAGTGATGCCTGTCTTGAGAGTGCAGAGATCCCAGGTGTAAGATCTTACCCAGGTGATTACACCTAGTGCCTCTCGAGGTCTGAAACGCGCTCAGCACATAAAGAGTGCTGCTGGCTCACTGAGCATGAAGTGTTTAAGATGCCATGATTGTGTGGTCAGTTACTCAACACGGATCAAGATACATAACACAGAGACTTCACTCTGCTCTTAATCTAACCGCGTGTGTACACATTAGCGTAGGAACTCGATCGTGCCTCCACCTACAAAAAAAAAAACCTACACTGGCGTGGAACACGGTTGTGCCAGGGTATGCGTACTCGGGTAGTTGTAGTGGGGGGGGGGTGGAGGGTGGCCACCACGGTGGGTCGGCTTGGATCCTCAGTATACCCACAACACCACAAGTCCACTGATCTCAAACGAGGCAACTGTTCGAGTCTTCCAGCAGTGTTAACTTATTCAAGAAAGTAGCAGTTCCCCGTTCAAGTACGTTTATTGAGACAAAATAAAATACATCTCAAAGGAATAGACTAGTTTAGGCTGTTTCTACCCCCCCCCCCCCGCAGTCCCCGTACAACCCGTCCTCGACTCAAGTCCATTACATCCAGCGGTCGACCCCACAGACGCATTCATAAATTTTTACATGCTGTTCACTCAAAACCGGAATGCTCTCAAATATAAATTAATATTATAATATATTAGCATATTGTGCATATATATAGGCATAGATTAAGTGTTTAGGTTCTGTTGGCGATTATGTGTAAGCACCAAGCCATTACGACTATATAGCACTTGGAAGGGGTCAGGACAATAATTTGGGTTTAGACTGAGGGAATGAATGGTGCCCAACCACTTGGACGGTCGGGGATTGAACGCCGACCTGCAGGAAGCCAGCTCAAGTGGTTGGGCAATGAGGAAGGGTAGGGTGGGGTGGGGTGGGGGGGGGATACACTTAAGAACGGAGGAAGTTGTCTTGGCTGGACAACACCCAGATACACAGACCTCCGGTGTGGGGACCCATATGGGATATTTAGACGTGCATTCCGGTGTTAATGTTTGTGTAGGTTTATTTGTCTGAAGTTACCTGTATTGTGTACCCGTGCAATTGACGATCACTAAACACTGATCATTTCTATGCGGAAAATCCACAAGAGAAATGGGAAAGAGAGATGAACGTTTCGCCCGATCTGGGCCTTTGAATTGTTGACAAAGGCCCAGATCGGCCGAAACGTTATCTCTCTCTCCCATTTCTCTGTGAATTTTTCGCATTATGTACCCGTGTTCAGGTGGCGTTAGGTTACGTCTCTGTACTAAAGTATCGACTTTATTTATTACACAAAAAATCATAGAAACAATGTAAGCGTCGTGAAGCATCGAGGGTTGTGGGAGAGATTGGTAGTGTATTTATATTCCTCCCCCGGGGTTCCCTCGGGCTGTTTACGGTGCTGGCGAGGTGCGGGGGGCACCGTCCCCCCCCCATCCCCCCCTCTCGTCCACCTCTTCACCTGCCAGGTGCTCGCCAACCTTGTCCCTTCCTCGCTCCTCCACCTCCCCCTCATTGACGATTTGTGGACACTAATAAGAATTTTTTCCTTGCTTGTGTATTTGTGTAGGTGATTGTATGTGTGTGTATATATATGTATATATATGTACATTGATGACCAGACCACACACTAGAAATTGAAGGGACGACGACGTTTCGGTCCGTCCTGGACCATTCTCAAGTCGATTGTGTGCTGAGAATGGTCCAGGACGGACCGAAACGTCGTCGTCCCTTCAATTTCTAGGGTGTGGTCTGGTCAACATACTTCAGCCACGTTATTGTGACTCATCGCCTGTATATATGTACATGTATATATATAACATTAATAATAGTGTAACTAGCGTCAAAAGATTATTTGCTGAGCTAAACGAACTAGAGGGTTCAGTTCCTGAAACGATTTATGTGCCTCTCTAACCCTTTACACCACCGTCCACGGGATGGGTATGGGGTGCATAATAAAGAAATTAATTTAAAGATTTGCTATTGATTTTTGTGTAGTAGCCTCGCTTATTGTACGTGGCTGCGTTTGATCTTTATTGACCTATTACCATTGATACCGATAGTTCGCTCCAGCGAAAGTAGTTCCTGCTAGTAGAGGAGGCAGCGGGTTATGTAGGAGGAAGTGTATGGAGTGCACAGTGAAGTGTAAATATTGATTGATGAATTGTATAGTTTTGAACATGGTTATCTTATCTTGAGGTTATCTTGAGATGATTTCGGGACTTTTTAGTGTCCCCGCGGCCCGGTCCTCGACCAGGCCTCCACCCCCAGGAAGCAGCCCGTGACAGCTGACTAGCACCCAGGTACCTATTTTACTGCTAGGTAACAGGGGCATAGGGTGAAAGAAACTCTGCCCATTGTTTCTCGCCGGCGCCTGGGATTGAACCCAGGACCACAGGATCACAAGTCAAGCGTGCTGTCCACTCAGTCGACCGGCTCCCCAATATGGTGTAAATACTGATTGATGAATTGTATAGTTTTGAACATGGTCGTTGGTTCGTTAGTGAATCACTAGACGTAAGAGGTGTGTGTGTGTAGGTGCAGGGAGCGGTGAAGGAGGGCAGGAGACAGGTCACAGTGACAGGAGGGGAAAGTAGACGGAGCTGGTATAACCAACGGTCTGTGGTCTTGACACCTGTTTTCCCACGCACCCAATGCCTGCCTTCTGTGTTGTGGTTGTTGTAGGTTCACCTACTCGGAACAAGAAGTGCCAAGTAGCACGGGCTATGGTGAGCCCCTAACTTACCTCACACAGGAGTGGGGCAAGTAGCACGGGCTATGGTGAGCCCGTAGTGGACTTACCTGACACAGGAGTGGTGCTGTGCGCTTTCCTCA
Source organism: Procambarus clarkii (assembly GCF_040958095.1). NCBI lineage: Eukaryota > Metazoa > Arthropoda > Malacostraca > Decapoda > Cambaridae > Procambarus > Procambarus clarkii. Next base: position 27,570,376 of record NC_091176.1, read on the forward strand.
AGATTGATTGATAAAGATTAAGGCACTCAAGAGGCGGCACGAGCATGAATAGCCCGTAAAACAATCTTTCTTCAATTACAACTGGGGTTTATATACGGCTGCACGTCTCCATTGAAAAAACAAATTACGGGTTATTCATGCCCGTGCCACCTCTAGGGAATTGCATTTCTTTTTAATATACCTGTACGGAACAGTATTGTGTTGGAGATGTTTTCACAGTTGCAGGGTTTTAATTGTCTTTACAGCTAAGCGAATTGCTTGCATGTGTTATGGTATACTCATTATGGATATCATATTTTGTCATGTTTATTTACCGACGTGTGACAGTGAACAATGTAGGCCCTTAACGACTATTTTTTGTTTTAATGCGAAATCTTAGTTTCATTGTATTGTCTTCAAACCGACAACTCTTTTGCATGGTCGCATAATTTTGACGACGTACATTAGTGGTGAGCGGAGGCCGGTATCCCGCACGTTGCTGGGTCGTCAGCACATCCTGTATTGGAAATGGGTCTTCGGCGTCAGATTCGACTAGCGAGCTTTATCCCCGATTCTTTAATACAAAGTAGCAGAGATGCTGTGCGAGGTTGTGATGCCACACAATTCGTTCTCAACGCTAGAACCTACAATAGGCAATACGCTTATTGCTAATTATGTTATAACACTGACACACGCACGCACACAATTGCGTGCGAATTGACAGGGTGGACAAAGACAAACTCTTCAGCACGGGTGGAACACGAACAAGGGGACACAGGTGGAAACTTAGCACCCAGATGAGCCACAGAGACGTTAGAAAGAATTTGTTCAGTGTCAGAGTAGTTAATCAATGGAATGCACTAGGAAGTGATGTGGTGGAGGCTGACTCCATACACAGTTTCAAATGTAGGTATGATAGAGCCCAGTAGGCTCAGAAATCTGTACATCAGTTGACAGTTGAGAAGCGGGACCAAAGAGCCAGAGCTCAACCCCCGCAAGCACAATTAGGTGAGTACACACTCGGTCGCTCACGGCGGCCTTGGCCTCCGACTAGTGGCACTAGTGGCACGGGACAGGTTCAGTTGGAAGTGGTTATCAAAATACGGCACCAAACCTCGGAGACTTACAAGGTTCAGTAGTAAGGTTAAATGTTTGATTATTTACATGTGATTGATTACATATGAGAGATTTTTGTTAATATTGTTTAATTATTGAGATAGGCCAGGCATAGGTACCGGGAATACTTGCATTGATCGCGTCGTATCAAATCCAATTTTTTACTACAAAGACATTGTTTACACCTGTACTGTCTCAATACAACGTCATTTTGTTTACATTGCAGACACGCGTGTTTCACTATCTATTTGCCTAGCTCATATATGTGAACTATTTTATATCGCATTGTTTTTACTGACTCACGGCTTAACAGCTGAACGTTTTCTTGAACAACCATCAGTGTTTACGTCACTGTGCTTGTCTACTGTGTTGAACATTTTATTTTTAGCTAGGCATTTTTATTTACAGGCGAGCGGCTTGACAGAGGCGAGTGAAACACCGGGTGAGTGAGAGTGAAAGTGAGGGCGGTGTTCTGGTTGTTAGTTCGGCGTGATTGGTGGCGCGAGACCCACTTCGTTAACTGAGCGTTTTTAACACTAGTTGAACTGTGAACTTCGTAAATATGGCTGACGGTAATTGCCGATTTAGTCTAGTTACATTAATGGATGCCGTTAACCTGGTTTTGTTTCATCTTGCAGGTATGTGGGCGCATGTGAGCCAAGAGTTGGGTGAGGGTGAGTATACACCAGGGTGGAGCAGTGTACCGGATTCGTGGCAAGTATACAGAGGTGTAGGTCCCTCTATATGCAAGGTTTACGTCAGTTCTGGACGCAGTTCAGTGCTAAAGAAACCTGCTGGTTGGTCAGTAAAGTAATGCAAAGGCCTTAATAAGACTTTGATGGGTAGAACCCGTCGGGACCCTTCCTGTGACGGCTGCCTCCAGAATGTCACCCTCGCAGGGTGGTGCTGCCGGGGCTGACGTCCTCCTCCCTGAAACTCACACAAACTGAGAGAAAGCCACTGTAACTGACCTGAATAATTTCACACAGGCTTGTTTAACGATGAACTAGATAATATTCAAATTCCGACAAATTATCTGCACGAATGTTGGATTCTACGAGCACCAGAACTGTCTCTGAACGTTTTGCATCCGCTAAGTCAGTGTTCCAGGCGTGGGAGGAGAGTTGTATCCCGTGTGCGGCAATAGGAGAAGAAATCTACTTGGTTGGAACGATCACGTTAGGGAGTTCCTAAAAGAGATGTTTGACGTGATACAACCTGTACGTGGTCATCTGTAACAATTATATCTGTACTTGTCCACATGCTAAAGAATTGCCGAGCATCTGTGTTTCTTTCTGGTGATAATTTCTGTCTTAAACACATTACCGTACAAAATATTTGACTATATATTAATTGACTGTATAGCGTTAATCTATTGCTTGCTTACTGGTGGTCATCTTCACTGTGTTTTTTGAGGTTTAATCTAAATATATAATTCTCATAAGCTATACTATACACAAAAATATATAACCAAAATAGTTTACATAAATACAAAGAACGAATTAGGTGTTTGACTTTTGGAATTAAACTTAAAACTTAAGGTGTTCCCTTACACCTTACGACATGTGACAAGCGTTCTGGGTTCATGTCAACCCTTTTGTACCTTGGCGTGACGCGGTTTGTGTATTCTGATGCTTCAGAGGGTAGATGGGCATGGCTTGTCAAGCCCCCTCTCCTGACCAAGGAGTAGCAGACAGCGTGTTCCAGCTTCAGAGCAGCAGAATATTTTTAAGCCTGACAAAGATTTGGTGAAAATTTTCATACGGTTCCAATGGCCTCGTTGTTAGGGCATCAGAGAGGCTATTAATTAATTAGGGCATCAGAGAGGCTATTAATTAGTTAGGGCATCAGAGAGGCTATTAATTAGTTAGGGCATCAGAGAGGCTATTAATTAGGCATCAGAGAGGCTATTAATTAGTTAGGGCGTCTGAGAGGCTATCAGTTATTTAGGGCGTCAGAGAGGCTATCAATTAGGGCGTCATCTCATTAGTCTAGAGGTTCTCAACCAGGGGAGAACTTCCCCACTGTGGGTAAATGGGAAGGGAATTTTACGGTGTCTGGAGGGAAATTTGGACCACAGACTCAAACTAGAGAAAGGAATCTTTCTACAGAATGCAATTTTGAAAATGAATGAAACTTTTAAGTCTGACAATCGTGGAAAGTGGGAAATGACATTCTGACATATGGTAAAAAGGGTGCATGGGGGGGGGGACAAAAGAAAAAAAGTTTGAGAAAGATTGGGTGACCAGTCGATTAATGGGGGGGGGGGGGCGGCCAAGAACTTGATGACTAGGTAATCACCCTGAGGTGAGTAATCCATGGCGCCTCGATGGTCATCCTGGAGTGAAAGGGAATCCTTGCAAGGAGCGTGTCGTAGAGGGAGGTCACTACGCCTCCATGCTGGTCTTGCCTGCTCTTACCTAACACTCGTTCGTGCTGCGTAACGTCCACCCGAAAAAACAGGTTTACGAAGTTGTATGTTTAAGGTTTTTTTATGAAGTTTATGATCGTGACTTGGGGTACCAGGTCAGTCTCCTTCCTCTCACTGCGGAACACCTAGCACAGTTTGTAATCGATATATATATATATATATATATATATATATATATATATATATATATATATATATATATATATATATATATATATATATATATATATATATGCAACAATGATCACAAAAACACTGATCCAAGTATGCAGAATAACCACATATGAAAAATAGAAACTGCTTAACGCGTTTTCGGCTAATTCGCCTTCATCAGAGCAAAGTAGAATGATTCTACTTTGCTCTGATGAAGGCGAATTAGCCGAAAACGCGTTAAGCAGTTTCTATTTTTCATATGTGGTTATTCTGCATATATATATATATATATATATATATATATATATATATATATGCATGTATATATATATATATATATATATATATATATATATATAATATGTATATGTATATATATATAATATGCCTATATATCGTCCCTAGTAGCCAGAATGCACTTCTCGGCCTACTATGCAAGGCCCGATTTGCCTAATAGGCCGAGTGATTTTCTTTTTTCACAATCGTTACATTATATATAAATTCAGGAAAACTTGGCTTATTAGGCAAATTGGGCCTTGCATAGTAGGCCGAGTACGACGTTCGACGTATTACCGAGCTTATTATATATATATAATATAATACAAAATGTATTTTATAAATATATATTATATATCTGGCGCCGTAACACAGGTCTTTTGGCACTAAAAATTCCAAAAATGCAATACAAGCCTAACGTAAAATATAATATTTTGTAAATATATTTATTAGCTGTGATCTATGCAACATTTACTATACAAAATGTTTTGTGAAACATACAGAATGTTATGTAAAACAATGTCCGGTAGAAGGTCAGAGGTGACAAAAGTCGAGCCGTTTTCAGAGAAATAATCCAGAATGGAATAAGAAAGGCGGGAAATTGCAACTTTGAGCCGACCCATTGAGCTTTGTCGACCCGAGGATAGCGTCGACGGAAGGTTTTATTTAAAGAATGACCATTGGAATGGCTGCCTAAGAAGGACAAGAAGGCAATGTGTTGGTTGTTAGTATCCGTTATTACATTGGCCTTGATGGGAGTGACACAGGTTACTGAAATTGGAAATTCTAATTAATCTTAGATCGGTAAATAACTGATCTAAGTTATCTAACCGAGTGTCTTGGATGATTGGTTCTCAAGTTGGAGCAGTGATTTCACTGTTGCAGCGCTTGTGCGATCTGTCAATATGTTCCTGGTTAAAATAATAGCTGAATACAACTGTTGAGTTTAAACTCGACTGTTTATCACCAGAGTTGGAAGCATATATATGGAATTACCTTTGCTTCTAAATTTGGTAGTGGAGGCAAGTGGAGGCAAGGAATAATGAACAGATTCACGCACGTTTTACCGTCATGTAAGAGAGAGCCTTGATGCTCAAGGAATAGTTGGGCACGTCCCTGAAGCGCGAGAGCCTCACACCTCATGGAGTTGGGCTGAAATAGAATAAAGCCACATCAGGGGGCAGGAATGCCTTGGACTGAACTCGCTCCTAAACTCGCCTTGAATCAGAATCAGTACTTCCTATAGGCTAGGAATCGAAGTTTTAGCGTAGCTGAAAATTCGGTAAAATTATATTTGAATGTTTGAAAATTTGTTAATGGGAGTGGTAGAAACTGACGTCTTATTTTGAAGATATTAAGGGCAGTCACTACCGACTGGTCGGTCCTGGCGTGTAATGAGGGACAATGCAGCCCATCCTCCTAAAATGAAAGTATAGTAACGATGTGGTCGAATTTGGACAAATAGGAAAAGTTTATATATATGTTGCTAACCTAACCATCCTGGGCCTAATACACGCTATCACATTCCTAATATTGTGTGTGTGTGTGTTATAGGAATATTATAAACCTAGGAATATTTGGTTTATAACTTTATTTTTCCGGACTCTATACACAAAATAGAACAAAAGTGGGTTACTGCGGCCCCCAGTACTACATATTGATACGATCGACCACATAATTGTAAAAAGTACTATCAAAACAGGAGGGATGGGTTGACAATGGTAAGTGTTTCGCATCTGGGGTCATTAGGACATATTAAACAAATAGCCAGTGTAACAGACGCCATCAAGTGCCATCATCTGATGGCACTCTTCATTCACCGGCATCGTTGGTTCACTAGCACCGCATACATGTATCAGTATACATACAGGTCCCTTGTACATAAATGAATCAATAAGCTGCCACAGTTAGTGAAAGCCTGAAGGAACCGTTGATCTAAGTTTGTCATGTCTACATTTGACTGAAAAAAAGAAAGACCATTGACCATAGGTAATATTTACTTGTGGCTTGGAGGCAGGAATGGCTCCCGTGGATGTTATATTTACCGCAGAGCTGAAGGACCCAACGTTCCGGTGCTAGGCTAACCCTGACCCCAGCACCATGTTACCTATCGTACGTTACGGCTCGTGATCCTACAGCAGCCAAATTTTAATAAGTCTAGGGATACGACAAAACTGCTGTTCTCAATAGCGAATCACCAGTATAACCCCTTAATAGGTAATGAGCACATAATTAACAATCTTCGTTTAGGACTGAAGAATAGATACACAATATGATAGCTATATATTCAAAACAGTATAATATAAAAACACAGATGGTAAAGTTAACTTATAGAATATATGAAAAAATTTGTCATGGCAAGTAATATATAATAGTAACTATGGCACAACAAAATATAACAGAATATAACAGACTTATCTCCCACATGTTACTCCCCTAGTCCTGTATCAGCTACTGAACTCTCGCTCTGTCGCCACCCACATTCACACCTCCCGTCTGCCTCATCCCAGGATGAGGGATGGAAACTAAGGACTTTTTAATATTATAAACTAATTGAACAACCACTTGTTCTCAAAACACATAAGACTGCAAGTTACATATAATAGTTGCTTACAAAATATATAAGTATAATGACACCTGTTTAATTACAGTATATGAAACATTTTCTAACTAAATAAAAGTGACATCTGGAACTCCCAAACTGAACAGGTCCAGCTTTCCCGTATCAATCAAGTAATAGACGTGTGCAGAGACAACCGCTCTCCTGTCCACTGACGCTGCCACACCACACGACAATTTACCCAAAACACAATGTGTGTACATATACATGCAATGACAAAATAAAATAATATTTATTTTAAATTTATATACGTATTCTGCTAGGAGTACGTAACACTTCCACCTCCAAGAAAAAAAAATGCAATAGATTGAAGATCAATGGCATTTTTTCAAAGTAAAATGTATGACACTTGAGATTTATGGTATTAATTACACCAAACATGTATAAGTAATAAGAACACATTTCTGGATAAAAATGAAAACACTCCAAATATAGTCTTACAGGAAACTCAGAAATTTCAGTCTTATGACTATGTTCTACATATGTGTCACTGGAGTATGCAAATTTATCTCTCCAAGGTACTATCTCATTTATTTCACTTTGTTTTAGATCATATTTCACACTCCTATCTACATTATCATTAGTAGCATGAATAGAATTGTCAATAAAGGTAGCTGCTTTCACACAGTTATCATGGCAATTTAGTTTTTCATATGTTTCTACTATTTCTCCAAGATCAGTTTCATTTTTCCATGTGATTCCTTTTCCACATGGTGAATTTTCCCAAGACAGCCTCCACTTTCCATTACTCCCTTTTTCTGGAGCTGAACTGCTTAATTGAAGCAGGCTGTATGTTGAGTAGATTTGGGACTTCTCCTGGGTATGCTCTGACACAGACATCTGCTCATCATCACTCTTGATCCTCTGTGGAACACATACTCTCGCCCAATGGATACTAAAATTAGAGAAAGTAGCATTAAACCTCACAATTATGCATAAGACTTTCCCATTCATAGAACCTTCCGAAACACAAGACACCGACTTATCAAACCTTTGACCTTCCAACCAAGAAATACAACCCAAGATTAGTGCAAAGACTACCTGATCGAACTGACTCAGATGATCCATAAGGAACACAGAAATCAATTGCCTCATAACTCTGTCATAACGATCAGTGAAAGAAAACAGGCATATGCCTAGGCACCATATCTCAATCATAACTCTCAAAACAAGTTCACACCCTCTGATGGTGAACTTGAACACAACACACACGTTCATCAACCGTCTAGTCTTCAAAGAGACTAAATAAAACATGCCGAAAACTTTACAACCTTCACCATCACTTCCCAAGTGATTTACGTCTGATGACAACCAATCAACCAAGAGGTTTAAGGGTCTTAACATCTTGAAGATGAACAGCAGATTACCTGGGAAACGCCCAAGGACAATCTGAAACCCTTCACAATGATTAACTCTAGGTAGGATAACCTTATCCTCCAACTTGAATTGCACACCTGGAGCCTCACACATCTGCTCCCCAGTATGATTTAATCCTTCACCCACAATATGACTCTGAAAGTCAACCCCACACTTGAGTGGAACATACACTTTTATCACTCGTGCATCAAAATTAACTGGATCTGAATATAGAGACACTGCTCTAGCATAACTCACCACTTCCTCAGAACTGGATGCACAACCTACTTGAGTAAACTCTCTCTGCTCAACCACAAGGCTTAACAAAGATGTCCCACAGTCCATTACTTCACAAGAAAATGGCTGCAGAATAAAAGTAGAGTTCAACATCCTACACACACTCTGACTCAATGTACACAATGAGAAATACTTCCTCCACATAGAATAAGAATCACAACTCCTCAACTTAGATCCAATTGCTGCTTTACCACTCTTAATGATTTTACCAAAATTTCCTCCCATGACTTCTGGAGCTGCTTGGAGTACTGTCTGCTCACAATCAACAATATAACTACCAAGCTGGGTCACATCCTCACAGACAACTGAAGAGGGAGGCTCAATGGGTCTCCATCTACTCAACAGAAGCTGATCCTCTGGCTGCTTTCCCACACTCTCCAAAGCTGGATCTACAGTACAGACTGTCTCCTTGCTTCTCTCTGAAATCTTAGGGTCAGTTCTACTCAAAGCACATAAATGAAGGGAATCTGAAGCGAGCGGGCAAGTAACAGGTAGTTTGACCTCCTCCCCTATTATATCACCTTGACTAGGGTGAGGCGGGGCCTCCACAACGGACTTACTCTCGACAACTGATTCTAAACTTGGAGTGAGCGGGAATACTTCTGCCAACCCGACATCTTGTCCTAAACCATTCACTTGGCTAGAATACAGAGTCGTGGCTTTTAAGTTTCTCTCAACTCCTGGCACAACGTTCGTAGTGAGCGGGCAAGACAATGGTACATGGACATCCTTTCCCAATTTATTGGAATAAAGCAGAGTCATAGTATCAGGCTTACTCTCAACAACTAAATCGGCCACACAGGAATCTGGAACAACCACATCCCACTTCTCCACTGAAGGGGTACTGGTTACTGGAACAAATGCTTGAGTAACAACATCAGAACTGACAACTGGATTTATAAGAGTACTGACATCAGCACAGGTAGAAGGGACAAAACCATCTTCTACAACAGGTTCATTCATAGAACTAACTTCAGCACAGGCAGAATAAACATGGTCTGCAACTGGCTGTTTACACAAACGGGGATCAATCTCACCCACAACATGATTTATGGCCACATCATTACCCAATATAACATCCACACCTGGGATGGGCAACTGTGTACTAACACCCACAGTGCATAAACGTGGTGTAATGGTGGATCTGAAATTAATGTCTATTAGAGGTACAGTTTTACATCCTGCAACACTCTGAAGAACAACAAACTTTCCTGTCTCTTTCTTTTCAACATCAGAAAGAATACTGGATGAAATTATGGTTTGGGAAGCACCTGTATCACGAAGAATAACCACTGGCTTCCACTTTCCATTAATACACAAGACTTCACCTGAAGACATATATGGTGAATACTGTTTCACCCAATTGGGGTTTACAGTTACATGTTTATTAGTAAGTTTATTTTGCACACCTCTGCAATAAATGAGACCAGTTGGTCGTAACTCAGGGTGCAATATAAAACATGAATGAATTCCATGGCCTTTTCTCTTACAATGGGAACAGGACCTTACAGTGGACACACTGGTAGAACCAACTGTAGGTTTAGAAATAACCTTATTATTATTTGACATTCCTGACAATGAAGTAGCAGGATTAGGTTTTGTAAGAGAAGAGCTCATGGGAGTAACTGGAGTACTAGGACTGGATGGATTCTGATAAGGAGTTCGGTGAGCATTGAAATTTACTCTACGACTAGACTTAGGTGAAGTGGCCGTAAACGGGGCCTTAGTCAACAACTCATGCTCATCCGCGAGCTTTGACAGCTCATCAATGTCTGTTACATTCTTTTGTTCTGCCATAAAAGTAGACAACTGGTCTGGGAGACATGACAATACTTCTTCCATTATAAGAAGATTCTTTAAAGCATCAAAATCAGTGACTGGAAGTGACTTTAACCATCTGTTACAAAATTTCGTCTTCTGACGAGTAAAATCTGCTATTGTCTGATCCTTGATTCTCCTTAGGTTCCTGAACTTTTGCCTGTGTGCCTCTGGATTTAATTGATAAGCATTGAGGATGCTTTTCTTTACAAAGTCATAATCAAAACTATGAGCGTCAGGTAGGGATGTGAAAACCTCCTGACTACGCCCCTTGAATTGAGACTGCATAATGGCTACCCACTGATCCCTTGGCCAGTTCATACTGATGGCAATTTTATTAAAATGTGCAAAGAAAACCTCAGGATCTTCCTCATTGAACTTGGGCAACTCTATATACTTATTCATCCTGATGGGATTATCACTATTTGTTGAAACATTACTAGTATTTCCATGCCCAGCTGCCATACGCTGTGATTCAAGCCTGAAGTTAGTGTCAGCCATTTGTTGTTGAATCTCTAATTGCCTAGTTTGTTCCTCGGCTTGTTGCTTCTTTGTGGCTTCAAGTTGCAACTCAATTAAACCTCTCTGGTTTTGTGCCGCAATTTCTAAACGCCTAGTCTCCAGCTCCCTTTGCTGAGCTTCAGCCTCTAATATTTTCTGTTCTTTTTGAGCTTCAAGCTCTAATTGGCGAGCTTCTAACTCAAGACGCTTTAACGTCATCTGATCACTCGACTCCTCTCTTAACTCCTCTAGAATTTCTTCATCTAACTCCCCATTCTCAACAAAATGCGTCACAATGACTTTCAATATTTGGGCTTTAACCATTCTATTGCTGGCGGTCAAATCCAACTGATTTGCCATTTGTATTAACTCAGTCTTTTTAAGGTTCTGAATCCCTTCAAAGTCTGGGTGAGCCACCAACGCTGCAACTTTCTCCTCCATCGTTACTAACACTTGGCACTTGATTCACAAAAATAATTAAAATAATGGCACTGCACTACACTTCACTGTAAAATTGTCACCACACTGAAAATTCGCTTGGCCTCACTGCACAAACAAAATATATAGGATGACTTACCTCAAAATCGTGAAACGTTGTTACTTGACACACAGGAAGGCTTGCTTGGCACATGGAATAGTTCTTAAGAAACACACAGAGACACTTGACACTGGTACCTAGGAAGGCAAGGTTAGATTAGCATAGTTAAGTTAAGTGGGACAATATTTCCCGGCACAGGCCCCCATAACTCTTTGTTACCTATCGTACGTTACGGCTCGTGATCCTACAGCAGCCAAATTTTAATAAGTCTAGGGATACGACAAAACTGCTGTTCTCAATAGCGAATCACCAGTATAACCCCTTAATAGGTAATGAGCACATAATTAACAATCTTCGTTTAGGACTGAAGAATAGATACACAATATGATAGCTATATATTCAAAACAGTATAATATAAAAACACAGATGGTAAAGTTAACTTATAGAATATATGAAAAAATTTGTCATGGCAAGTAATATATAATAGTAACTATGGCACAACAAAATATAACAGAATATAACAGACTTATCTCCCACATGTTACTCCCCTAGTCCTGTATCAGCTACTGAACTCTCGCTCTGTCGCCACCCACATTCACACCTCCCGTCTGCCTCATCCCAGGATGAGGGATGGAAACTAAGGACTTTTTAATATTATAAACTAATTGAACAACCACTTGTTCTCAAAACACATAAGACTGCAAGTTACATATAATAGTTGCTTACAAAATATATAAGTATAATGACACCTGTTTAATTACAGTATATGAAACATTTTCTAACTAAATAAAAGTGACATCTGGAACTCCCAAACTGAACAGGTCCAGCTTTCCCGTATCAATCAAGTAATAGACGTGTGCAGAGACAACCGCTCTCCTGTCCACTGACGCTGCCACACCACACGACAATTTACCCAAAACACAATGTGTGTACATATACATGCAATGACAAAATAAAATAATATTTATTTTAAATTTATATACGTATTCTGCTAGGAGTACGTAACACACCACACGTCCATATGTATACTTAGTCTAATGACCTACCTCTGGTCAACTTGTATCCACACCATCGGAGCTTATTTCCAACTCGTCCTACCTGAGAGGCTGTAACGCGGCCCAAGAGTACAAGCTGAACTTTTAGATTACGTTACCATATGATTTTCGGCTTTCTCTATATTGGTCTTTGGTATTAGGTTGGTGTGGCCCTGCAAAAGTTCAAGACTATAGATGGGTGAATGCTCAGGCAGTAATTTCTGAAGAAATTATGGGTTTTAGAGGTTTTAGTTACTATTATTCATAAAGCTTTTCTTTTGTGTTAGAGAAAAACCAATTATGTAAAACCAAAGTAGAGTATGGGTCACTTTTTTGCAACTTTGGGGTATGACCATAAGTTCACTTGTTTAATATGTAAATAGTTTGTGGCTTGAGTAATATGACCTGGGGAGCATTTGTGGTCACGTTAAGAGTTGCTTGGCTCAGTCTTTAGTTGTACGTTGTTATGCAAAGCGTATATTTACACGCGTTGTGGTTTGTTGACTCTTGTGCCGTGAACGTTAGGTAAAGCGTTTAATGTTTTGTAATCATTGCTGATTAATTAAGTTCACATAATAGCTAAACTTTTTGATGGAAGACCTCTGCTGTCCTGTTGAATATCTTTTCGTTATTGTCGGGAGCTTAGATTACAGTCTTTGAAACCAACGGCTGTAATTTTGGATAGCCTAGCCTACGGATAGAAAATAAGACATGAGGTCACTTTTAGTACAAACCATCAGTATTTGGCCTTACGGGCGAAAAAGATGCATCAAAATGCCATGTATTTTTCGGGAAGAAAAGTTGAATGAGTGTTGGTTCAATTTTTCACTTTCCTGGTGAGCATTTTCTAAATTAAATTTTAACCATTTTTTTTTTATTTCATCGTTTGGGTAATCATTGCAATATCTGGACACATTTTAAATCCAGATTAATTATCTGTAATTTTAGAATAATGCTGACTTGCAGTGGGCAATTAGTTTTTAGATTTGATTTTTTTATATATTGTATCCTGCTGGATATGAACTGGTGCATAATGCAGTTGTGTGGGATGCCTTCTCAGGCACGCCATCTGCCAGGCTAATTAGGATCTGTCTTTTTAACGAGGCTTCTCAGTATTTTCTCTGTGTACTTTATATCTTGGCGGTGAATGCATAAAATCTCAATCCTACAAGAGAGTATTGGAATTATTATTATTTTTTTATCATTATAATAATTATATATTTATAATCTAGCTTAAGACTTAGAACAATAATCCCGTGATTGTATGGCTCAATAGACTGCAATAGTTTAAATACATTTTAATGTTTGCGAAGTGTCGCTTGGTTCGCTTCAAGTCTGTCTTTCTCAGGAGGGCTATAAAGACTATCTCGGTTGCTTAGGCTACTGACCTGCCCCCAGTCAGACTAATTTAGCCCTGAACATAGGTCAGGACCAAAGTAAACCTGTGTGTATACACAAAGAAGCGGCGTACACCACTCGGCATTTTCAACATCGCCTCCTGCGTCACTGTGATTAAGGGTAGTTGACCTTGATCTGACTCCATCGAGTGTTTCCTTCCACCTTGATACAGTCACCAGTGGCAAGGTGAATTCATGTTAGGCGAAGTTGTTATTGATACAAACTTAATCCTTTGGAGATCTTGATTAAGTACGTAAATATAGACAATTACATAAATTTTAGAACACCCTAATTATATATAAATAATTCTTTAATGTAACTTGATTTACTCCATTTTAAATATATACTTATTGTTCCTTGCATTTTTCACAATATACTCACCAAGTTGTGCTTGCGGGGGTTGAGCTTTGGCTCTTTGGTTCTGCCTCTAGACTGTCAATCACCTGGTGTTCAACTGTCGGAACTGTTGCAACTACAGGGCACAGATTTCTGTGTATGTCTTCTCCTGTAGCAGCATCAGTTTCGATAGATTCTCTGGATAGTCGATGATTATTATTATTGAATAATAATTATTCAATAATAATTATAATTGAATAATAGAGAATAATATGAATTATTAAATCCCTGAGCCTACTGGTCTCTGTCATATCTACGTTTGAAACTGTGTTTGGAGTCAGCCTCTACCACATCACTTCCTAGTGCTTTCCATGTGTTAACTGCTCTCTCACAAAAAAACTTTCTAATGTCTGTGGCTCATTTGGGTACTAAGTTTCCACCTGTGTCCCCTTGTTTGTGTTCCACCCGTGCTAAGTAGTTTGTCATTGTCCACCTTGGCAATTCCTCTTGAGAATTTTGTATTTGGTGATCATGTCTCGCCTTACTCTTATGTCTTCCAGGGACATGAGATTAAGCTCCCGTAGCCTTTCCTCGTAACTCATACTTCTCAGTTCTGGGACTAGTCTGGTGGCATACCTCTGAATGTTCTCTAACTTTGTCTTGTGTTTAACTATGTATGAACTCCAGGGTGGAGCTGCATACTCCAGGCCTTTGTTTTTTTTTTGATACACACGAAAATTGCTGTCATCCTCAAGTTCGCTATCCGCCTACACACAGCCGGCCCATAACAGCTACGGCTCACGCGACAAAGCATTACTCGCTGCAATTGCTGGCATTCTTGAGGCTATAGAAAATACAATGCGAGTGGAAGCAAATGAGCGAATAAAACAGTGCAATTCAAAATACAAAAAGATACATAATACCTACAATATTTGAATCATTTCGGTAATAAAATAATTTATCAGAAAGAAATTCATGAGGGTCTGGAGACATGTAAGAAGATATGGTCTTTCCTGGTAATGTGGTTCCGTTTCCTTGTACCTTCCTGGTACAAGGCTAAGTTTCCTGGTACTGTGCTTTTACTAGATGGGATCCATCCTTATCTCTCGCATTTTAGCCTCCCATCCGTAAACTAATCAGAAATTCAAGATATCCTCCTCTATATATTTATTATATTTTATATTTTCATTACAAAGCAAGCAAGCCAGCCACATTAGCCCCGACCACACAAACAAACCATTGACCCACTTACATAAATGCCCACAGCTTAACATTCCAGCGGACCACACACAACTTACCGTGGGAATATTGAGGCTATACCGACATTTACAATCTCCGCCCCCAAAGGGACGCTTCCCCACGTATTAAAGGCTGCCACTGTTCAGTGTCCGAAACGTCAGCAGGTTGTTGTTGTTATAGATTCAGCTACTCGGAAGAAGTTCCAAGTAGCGCGGGCTATGGTGAGCCTGTAACTTACCTGGCACAGGAGCGGGGCAAGAAGCACGGGCTATGGTGAGCCCGTCAGCAGGTACTGGGGCTTGTTTTTCACTAGGACGCCCCCCCCACCTCCCTCATTCCTAGTAGACCTACAGCTTCCAGCTCCCTACGGAATGCATACACAAAAATACGAAGGTCCACTTCCTGTCTATGCATTGCCACTTAATTCCTTGTAAGTGAACAGGGTATTAAGATTGATTTAGGAAGAGTACTACATACAGTTGGATTACATGAAGAATGGCGACCCGAGGCCCGCTCCAGCTGAAGAACAATATTCTCAGTTTCGTGTGGTTGGTGTAAAGGGAGAGAGGGGGGGGGGTTATTACAAGTCCCTTTTTTTACATTTTGAAGTCAATTTGTATAATGTAGTTTTGAAGTGTTTGCGGTATTGGAACATGGTTCTTGGTCGAGCTTATAAATGACTGCAATAGTGTTGCTGGGTAGTTGCATTGTTGTTATTATTCATTATTGAATGTACCGAGTTTGTCATGTTACGAATTGTTGTCACAATTTTGCCACTGGCTCTAAATTCAAGTACATTTATTGAGACAATAAAATACATCTCAAAAGGATAGAGTAGCTTAGGCTATTTCTATCCTTCCCCCCCCCCTTCCCTGGCTCTAAGGTGAAGGATAGTAGAGCGCCCATCACGTAGCGCTGCACCTTGGCCACGTAGCGTGCTCAAGGGTGAGGTCGAGGTGCGTGTTATTGTATAAAGTGTTCTCTCAAGGTCTGCATGACATTCCTTCATGATCAGGGCCGTGATCCTCAGGAGCCTCCTGAGGGAACACCAAGGTCTCCAGCTGCTGCTCTGTGATGCTCCTGATCACGTCCTAATGTCACCGTCTCAGGATGGCCTGGGACGCTGCCCGTGTCTCGTGTGTTGTCCTGGGGTTAGCATGGGGATCGACCCCCTGTCCGCCTATGACCTTCCCCGGACACAGATTAGTCATCCTGCAGCGTTCAGTGAGGCTGGTCCCAAGCATCTGACGACCCCCCCCCCCCCAATCTCAGACGACCCCCCCAATCTCAGACGACCCCCCCAATCTCAGACGACCCCCCCAATCTCAGACGACCCCCCAATCTCAGACGACCCCCAGTCTCAGACGCAGACGTTATCTTTTATAGATATAAATTTGACTTAGCAATCAGGACATTGTTAGGATCAAACTAACGAACTACCCAGTATACCCCTAAAGGGTATACCAGTATACCCCTGGAGGCCAGTCTGAGAAAGGTCAATTAAATGTCTAACATCTACCGAGAAGTGAAACAACTAATTTAAATTGTTAGTGAAATAGGCGAGCACTAATGTCCCAACTAGTGTCATACATCGTACTGTTAAATAGGGAAAACTCTGAGCCTTGGTTGAGGAACTAGCCAACACGTGCATGTATTCACCTCTGGGTTCCTGAAACTCTGTGATATAAAGATCAACAGCACATGGTACAAATACAGAGTTTAATGTGGAGGAAATGTCTTAGAGTGGACACCAGGACACACTGAACACGGGGGGGGGGGGACAGTTCCATTTCACAAGCGAAGTGTTGAACACAGACATCACTCGTTAACAATTTTCTATAGGTTGTTGCAATACCAGATTTATGGAAAGTAACAAACTATACTGCTTAGGTGTTATATTTTTTCCCGCGTGTGTGTGTGGACGTAACTACGCTGTGGTAACTATTTCTCCGTCGTCTTCCTCAGGGTCACAATGGCTTCGACGAGCTGCGCCGCTACATCAAGTCTGGTGGGGAGTTCTGCAAGGAGCTGGCGGTCATCATGCACGAGAGGTCAGTACACTGCGCCTACACCCCTTGTGTGGCCACCAGTCACCTACACCCCTTGTGTGGCCACCAGTCACCTACACCCCTTGTGTGGCCACCAGTCACCTACACCCCTTGTGTGGCCACCAGTCACCTACACCCCTTGTGTGGCCACCAGTCACCTACACCCCTTGTGTGGCCACCAGTCACCTACACCCCTTGTGTGGCCACCAGTCACCTACACCCCTTGTGTGGGCCACCAGTCACCTACACCCCTTGTGTGGGCCACCAGTCACCTACACCCCTTGTGTGGGCCACCAGTCACCTACACCCCTTGTGTGGGCCACCAGTCACCTACACCCCTTGTGTGGCCACCAGTCACCTACACCCCTTGTGTGGGCCACCAGTCACCTACACCCCTTGTGTGGGCCACCAGTCACCTACACCCCTTGTGTGGGCCACCAGTCACCTACACCCCTTGTGTGGGCCACCAGTCACCTACACCCCTTGTGTGGGCCACCAGTCACCTACACCCCTTGTGTGGGCCACCAGTCACCTACACCCCTTGTGTGGGCCACCAGTCACCTACACCCCTTGTGTGGGCCACCAGTCACCTACACCCCTTGTGTGGGCCACCAGTCACCTACACCCCTTGTGTGGGCCACCAGTCACCTACACCCCTTGTGTGGGCCACCAGTCACCTACACCCCTTGTGTGGGCCACCAGTCACCTACACCCCTTGTGTGGGCCACCAGTCACCTACACCCCTTGTGTGGGCCACCAGTCACCTACACCCCTTGTGTGGGCCACCAGTCACCTACACCCCTTGTGTGGCCACCAGTCACCTACACCCCTTGTGTGGCCACCAGTCACCTACACCCCTTGTGTGGCCACCAGTCACCTACACCCCTTGTGTGGGACCCCAAACACCAGTTTAACACTATTGTCAGCGTTATCTGGAAGGCTGTTTCCAACGGTGTTCACGGTTCTTAAGGCTTCAATTATTCCCAACACTTTACACAATGTCTTAACACTGCAGCGCTCTTCCCAGCGATCGCTTCTGCAACTTGCACATACGGAACAACAGTTTCTTTCCTAACAGTTCTTAAGAAAGCGAGAGGGAATTTGGTAACCAAGACGAAAATCTTTGTTACTTTGTAGTGACTGTACGTAGTCACGTGCTTGGGTAGGCTGGTGAGACGGAGGTCTTGTGAGACCCGGGCCAGGAGCGGCTCTATTGTACTCGCCTAGTTGTGCTTGCGGGGGTTGAGCTCTGGCTCATTGGTCCCGCCTATCAACTGGTAGGTTGACTGTGGTGTTGTGGGGAGTATTGTGACGTAATACTGCAAGTTACACCTCCAGGACCCTAACCACTTGGGCTGGACCGTAGAGCAATGGTCTCTCTTCGTGGAGCTGGTCGGCGTTCAATCCCCGACCGTCAAAGAGGTTGGCCACCGTTCCTTCCCACCGTTCCATCCCAGATCCTTACCTTGATCCCTTCCAAGTGCTGTACAGTCGTAATTGCTTGGCGCTTTCTCCCGATCGTTCCCTTCCCTTCGAGGTACACTCCAGGTGTGTACCGTGAGTGTTCACACACAAACTTGTGTGCACGTCTGTGCGTCAGGCTGCAGACGGGCCAAACTTTCTCCACACCAGCTGACTTTCCCGCAGCTTCTTCACCCGAGGCTGTGGTCGTGTAGCGCCGTGGTCGGGACTGGTGCCACCAGCACCTGGTCGTGTAGCGCCGTGGTCGGGACTGGTGCCACCAGCACCTGGTCGTGTAGCGCCGTGGTCGGGACTGGTGCCATCAGCACCTGGTCAGGACCAGTTAATTGTATACATTTCCTTTTGAGTTTGGTTGAAATAAGAGTTTTACCATTGTAAAAACAAGAAAAATTACACGATTTTCTTGCTTGTGGTGGGATTACTTCACTTTCTCCTGCTCACTCTCGCGTCTGGCGGAGGCATCATCCACGTCTGTTTTGTTTTTGTTTGTTGGTGCGTAAGGTGGCGGCGGTGGAGTAGTTACCAAGCAGTGCCAGGCTGGTTGTTGTCACCGTGGAGGCGGCCGGGGCGGGTGGCACTCATCTACGGGTTTCTGACGGAGGGCCCCGACCGCCCAAGTGGTTAGGCACCATTCCTTTCCCCCGTCCCATCCCAAAGCCTTATCCTGACCCCTTCCCAGTGCTATTTAGTCGTAATAGCTTAGTATTCTCTCCTGATAGTTCCCTTCCCTTCTGACGGAGCGGTTCCTGGTGGCGAGGCAAGGTAATCATTAGGAGAAAACGGTAAGCCATTACGATTATATAGCTCTTGAAGGAGATTTGAGGATAAGGTGGTTGGATAGGATGGAGGAAATGGTGTCTAACAGCTTGGACGGTCGGGGATTGAACACCGACCTGCAAGAAAGGAAACCGTCGCAATGCAGAGCAGTACAAGTGGTTGAGGCGCTCTAGATAGTATGAAAGGTGTAGATAACCCCAGGACCCGCACGCCGTCTCCCCACAGTGTGCCCCCACACAGCACACTCCCACACAGCACACCCTACATCGTTGTACAAGTCCCAGATGCCCCCTCCTCTTCCTTCTTCCATTCTGCGGTGTGGACGCCCCGACGCACAGCGTGCTCGTACCGTCGTCGCAGAAACTGGCACGACAGCTTCGTCTTGGACGTGTAGAGGGTCGTGCGTCAGGGACGGTATTTCCTCCGGAGCACCAGCAGATCCCGGAGCAGTATGCTCAAGTTTGAAAGGATAGATCGAATCATTGCCGAGCACGGGAGACATCTCCCGTCACGCAGGGTGCAGTCGCACCTCCACAGATCTCCAGTATCAGCTTTTGATACTGGTAATGGCTCAAAAGGGCCACCACTTACGGGCTATTCATGCCCGTGCCACCTCTTGGGTGGCTTAATCTTCATCAATCAATCATTGCCGAGCTCCTGATTATTACTGTGTTGATCAGTGACCAGGGAAGAGGGTGGTTGTTGTTGTTTCAGATTTAGCTACTCAGGACGAAGTGTCCATGTAGCACGGGCTATGGTGAGCCCGTAATCGGAAGAGGGCTCTGGATCCACTGATATAGGCCCTGAGAATCCTAGCCCCAAGAAGGTGGATGATATCCCTCTATCCCCCTCTCCCCCCAACCTCAGGTTTTGCTTGCCAAAACTACTTAACGTTTTTAAAAGGCAAATTTAATGAATTCATCCTTAGGTTTAGTCACGTGTGATGGTGACGTCAACTGCATGTTGATGTATCTACCAGAGCGCTTTCACTCTCGCCAGACCAGTTCTGCCTCACTGGCCCTTCTCCACAATGTTATTTGTCAACCATACAAATGGGAATTTATTCTCTGCTTTTGTTTTGAAGGACAGGTGTAACAGGTTGGGACAGGACCATGAATGACTTGGGCCGATCAGTGCAGGTGCTGTCACTCGTGCACGCGCCTCTCTTCTCCTCTAGTGAAAGCTCCTGCAAGATTGCTCCTGTCTCTCTTGTATTAAGTGTAAACGCAAATATTAACTAGTTTCTCGCAAATCATAAAACCGATTGACGGCAAATGATAAGAAAAACAGACCCATTATCAATTACAATTACAATGTTAGGCACTAGTCGTTATGTGGGTGGTGAAAGCGAGAGTGGGGGGGGGGGGGAGGCACACGGCCTGCATACCCAGACAGAAAGTAAGGGGGGTGGGGTGCCAACTTCCCCCCCCCCCCTCTCACCTGGTCAGTTTCCTCTCGGTCTTGGCCAATATTATGGTCGTCTGGTTAAATATAGTTCGGAGAGGCAGAACAGGTCGGTAGCAGAGGGAGCCATTAAGAACTGGTTAGTGATAGTTGATTCATCCCCAGCTGTTTCCCTTCCTGTAGAGGCGGTGATTGGGGGTCCTTAATCAGCCCCCCCCCCCAGACACCGACCCCCAGACACCGACCCCCAGACGCCGACCCCCAGACGCCGACCCCCAGACACCGACCCCCAGACACCGACCCCCAGACACCGACCCCACACTACTTGTGTGCGGTGTTCACATTTAACTCCACCTTATGGAAAGAACACATGCTGGACGGCGCCAGTTGTGCCCACGTTACGAGCGGGTGGCGGCTTCGACCCCCGTCACGAGGTGTTTTATCACTCACAGACTACGGAGGATGGCATTCAACTTTTACCGAGTTGAGGCCATTGACCACAGCTGCCGTTTTCAGTCCACCATTCTATTCTTACAGTGAGGCTAGAGACGTGGGTGAAGAGAGTTGGTCTGACTGTGAGGATGGAATAGTAGACCTAACTGTGAGGATGGGATAGTAGGGCTGGCCATGAGAGGGGAGGGGGGCCATCACTCGTCAGGCATCTTAGCGCATTGCAGACTTCCTGAAACCCACTTTAGGCATTGACCTTTCATGAAGTTGGGCCGAACACCTGGTTCTTCCGTCTATCTCTGAAACCTGATAACCATTTTGCTTATTTAGGGCCTAAGATGCTGCAACATCAGTTATTAACGGGTGTCATCTTAAACAAGAGGCAGATAGTGCACCTAGTTAAGAGACATCATGTCTGCAGAAGTGGGGAGTGTGTGTTGCCGCTCCATCTCGCCTCAACACTTTCCCTGTGCAAGCAAACACCCAACACCAGAGTGTGTGCGTATTACATGTGAAAATTGGATTGTGTACCTCCTCGGTCCCTCCACATAGCAAATGGGTTCGGCCAGACTCCAGGTTGTGTAACTTACAGAATATCATGGTCCGTGGGTTAAGGCGTGCGTCTGCGGGTGTCCCAGGACGCTGGTTCCAACCTGCCGACCTGCTCCAAGGTTTTCTTGTACATACATCACGTTATTGTCACTTTTATTGTGAATAAACACATCTGTTTCCAAACGTAATATTTGTTTTAGTGAAAGTGGTAGACTGGTTATAGGTATGAGCGAGTAGATGGTGAAGGTTGGGGGGGGGGCTGGTGTGGGCGTCCTGGTCGTGGTGTGGGCGTCCTGGTCGTGGTGTGGGCGACCTGGTCGTGGTGTGGGCGACCTGGGCGTGGTGTGGGCGACCTGGGCGTGGTGTGGGCGTCCTGGTCGTGGTGTGGGCGTCCTGGTCGTGGTGTGGGCGACCTGGTCGTGGTGTGGGCGACCTGGTCGTGGTGTGGGCGACCTGGTCGTGGTGTGGGCGACCTGGGCGTGGTGTGGGCGACCTGGTCGTGGTGTGGGCGTCCTGGGTGTGGTGTGGGCGGCCTGGTCGTGGTGTGGGCGGCCTGGTCGTGTCTGCTCACTAAGTGGAGTCGTGTCTAAGTTACTTCCATTATGTCAAAGATTTTTGGGTCTTGTTTTTATGCTTCCTCCATTGTCTTCCTGCACCACTTTTTATTTTTTTTTTACCCCCCTTTTACCTTCTTCCAACGCGCTTGCGCGCACGCACGCATATGCACCGGCTTGATTCCCGGCTGAGGCAGAAGCAAACTGGCGAGTTTCTTTCACGTGATGCCTCTGTTTGCCTAGCAGTAAATAGGTACCTCGGAGTTAAAGCTGATATGGGTTGCAGTGTGTGTGTGTGTGTGTGTGTGTGTGTGTGTGTGTGTGCGTGCGTGCGTGCGTGCGTGCGTGTGTGTGTGTGTGTGTGTGTGTGTGTGTGTCAGGGTTCTGTCACGTTGGCGGCAACATTCTTTCCAGAGTTTACAAGCAAGAGAGGGTTGGCGGAGGGTTGGCGGAAAGTGAAATACAAAGAGCTTTGTATTCCATGCGATGTTGAAGGCTTTGTGAGGCTTGCATCAAAGCCGTGGGGTGTTGAAGGCTTGGTGAGAATTGTGGCACGATGCTCGACTGCAAAGCAAGACTTCCGGTAAGTCATTTGAACGTTTGTTGTTTATGAAAAGTTGTGTACCTGTTGACAATCAGGTAGTGGTGCTTTAGAGGTGCTCTAAAGCAGCATTCAGCGAGATTGTATAACTCATTCCATTCTATGTAACTGATAATTTGGCTTCTTGGCACCATAACAGTTGCGGTCATCGGCCTGGTCGAGGACCGGGCCGCGGGGACGCTGCGCCCTGAAACCATCTCAAGGTAACCTCAAGGTAGGTCATCAACAGAGGTGCTAGTCTTGGCTGTGGACCTTGTCGGGAATACTGGCATGACCTCTCGAAATGTATTGTTCAACTTCGGTCACAGTGCGTCCGTCCTGCAGCAGCCGGCACACGAACCAGCTTTGGCGATTCCAACAACACGAACTATATGTTTCTGGTTGCGTTACGCTTTTTTTCATTTGGGAGGGAAATACATCATGGACACAACGTTATTAGCGTTTCACATCCGTTCAGTTGTTTCTCGTCACGTCACGTTGTCGTCCCTGCCGCTGGGTTGCCATGATGGCCCAGTGGGAGGTGTGGGTGGAGTGGTGCCAGCGAGGCGGACCTCTGCTGCTCCCATATGGGCGCTGTCATGCTCAGTCACCACCACCACTGTCACGGACCATCATTGCTTCATTCACTCCCCACCTCCGCGTTCTCACGTTTCTTCTACCACTTTTTCCTCCTGTAGCCTGCATTGTCCCCGGGCCAAGCCGAGCAAAACACGTGGATTCAACAATAAATCAACTCTGATAACGTAGATACTTTGTTCGTTAAACTTACCAGAGCATGTTTTACACAGGGTTATGTTTATGGTTTAATCTCGCACTCGTATGTTTATTTATATTTCTTTTGTTACTCGTATACGGTTTCAAACATAAACTCTCATTCGTGTTGCACCTGTTCACCCTCCCTTTTCCGTATCTAATTGTTACACCGACACGTTCGACCGTGTCGGACCGTGTCTTCAACCCTCTTATCCTATGCCAAGGTCGAAAGTATTCCCACTCTCCAGCCTGAGTCGGGCACCAACTAGCATGTTAGTTTGGAGTGTCGAGACTACTCCTCCTTGCCTTGCTAAATCCGTTTCTGTAGCCATATCCATCACGCTTTTCGTTCATAACTTGCTTCTTTAGCTTTTTGTTTTATCCATTATCACATTACGTCGCCTGTGTTGATCGTCTGCGCAAGCAATCTGTTTGTATTATTATAGTGTGTTGACAATACGGTTGCACCACTCTGGGTACCATTGCACTACTGATAATTCTTGATTTGCCATTTCCTGGTTAGTTGGCGAGTGGTCCACTCACTCTCCGTCGTTGACCAGTTGAAAGCTGCTCTCCCTTGACTATATATATTGTCCTGGACATGTTTGTTCAGTTGGTCATTTGTGTACCAATGAAGATTTTTGTAAACAGAAGTGGACTATTATGTTCATCAGACACAGGATGTCCTGAGAGGACTGTCGTTTAGCGCGTAAATTAAGACTATTTTTATTAGGTAAACCGAAACGCTGTGCGTGTTAGTGCCTTTGCAAGAATGTACCATTTAATCACTGAAATATTTACTTTAACAACGGATTGTACCTTCGTGTGTGTGTGTGTGTGTGTGTGTGTGCACTCACCTATTTGTCTGGAGGATCGAGCATTGACTCTTGGATCCCGCCTTTCGAGCCGTCGGTTGTTTACAGCAATGACTCCGGTTATATTTCCCTATGATACCTAGTTTTAAAATTATGAATAGTATTTGCTTCCACAACCTGTTCCTTAAGTGCATTCCATTTTTCCACTACTCTCACGCTAAAAGAAAACTTCCTAACATCCCTGTGACTCATCTGAGTTTCCAGCTTCCACTCATGTCCCCTCGTTCTGTTAACATTATGTGTGAACATTTCGTCTATGTTCACTCTGTCAATCCCCCTGTGTATTTTATACGTTCCTATCATGTTTCCCCTCTCCCTTCTTTTTTCTAGTGTCGTAAGGCACAGTTCCTTCGGGCGCTCCTCGTACCCCATTCCTCGTAACTCTGGGACGAGTCTCGTTGCAAACCTCTGGACGTTTTCCAGTTTCCTTATATGCTTCTTGCTGGTGTGTGTGTGTGTGTGTGTGTGTGTGTGTGTGTGTGTGTGTGTGTGTGTGTGTGTGTGTGTGTGTGTGAGAGAGAGAACGTGCTTGTGCGCGCGCGATGTGACAGGTCTACTTTGTTCTGTAGTTATTATCACGATTTTATAAATATTACCTTGGTGCATCTGGTGTTCTCTCCCCCGTGACCTTTGCCCCCCGTCGTTCCTCCAAATTACCATCATTGCTGGGTTCACTGTAGTCGTCATTGCTCTCCCATCGTTAGTGTCGTCAGAGCCATAGGTCAGCGCAATTTCATCATCTTCAGTGCCATCACCTTTATTATCGCGGTATTCACTCTCACTATCCATCCAACTCTCCCACATAAGGAATGTAAGTAAATACTCATGCCCCGTACGGGTGGTCAAGTGGAATGCACTGAGAGAGAAGTTGTGGAAGCCACCTCCATACCCGATAAAGAATTCGAACACCAGATCAGTTCATCTATAACGCAACAGGTGCGACAGTGATAGTAGGCAGGGCTCTAAGAGCTAGACCTTACTTCACCGCACTTCATTGTTAGTTAAGTCATAGCCTTGAAGCCTCCCGTGCCAGGTCCGTGGTGGGCGCGGGTGTAGAATGGGCGTGTGGGCGGGGGGTTTGGAGATGGGCGGACTTGGATACGAAACCTCCACATCACTCGTCTCGTCTTACACGCCACGCACCAGCATTATTATTAGTAACAACACTACCAACTAACAACAGCAGCAGCTATAATAATAATAATAATAATGAGTGGAGCAGCAACATTAGGAATATCAGGAAAATCATTTGTAACACCAGCAGCCCTGCCAGGAGTAATATTTTGTACTCGCCTATTTGTGCTTGTGGGGGTCGAGCTTTGGCTCTTTGGTCCCGCCTCTCGACTGTTAATCAACTGATGTACAGATTCCTGAGCCTACTGGGCTCTTATCATATCTTCATTTGAAACTGTATATGGAGTCAGCCTCCACCACATCACTGCCAATGCATTGCATCTGTTAACTACTCTGACACTGAAAAAGTTTTTTCTAATATGCCTGTGGCTCATTTGGGTACTCAGCTTCCACCTGTGTCCCTTTGTGCGTGTTCCACCCGTGTTAAAGAGTTTGTCTTTGTTCACCCTGTCAATTCCCCTGATGGGAATTGAATTTTGTAGGTGGTTATCATGTCTCCCCTTCTTGTGTCTTCCAGGGACGTGAGTTTCAGCTCCTTTAGCCTCTACTCGTAGCTCATACCTCTCAGTTCCGAGACGAGTCTGGTGGCATACCGCTGAATCTTCTCTAACTTTGTCTTGTGTTTTACTAGGTATGGACTCCAAGCTGGAGCTGCATATTCCAGGATTGGTCTGACATAAGTGGTATACAAGGTCCTGAACGATTCCTTACACAAGTTTCTAAAGGCAGTTCTTATGTTGGTCAGTCTAGCATATGCCGCTGAGGATATCCTTTTGATGTGGGCCTCTGGGGGACAGGTTCGGTGTGATATCAACCCCCAGATCCTTGTCTTCATTTGACTCTTGTAGAATTTCACCTCCCAGATGGTACCTTGTGTTCAGCCTTCTGCTCCCTTCGCCTAATTTCATTACTTTGCACTTTCCTGAGTTAAACTTTAGCAGCCATTTTCTAGACCACTCCTCCAGCCTGTCTAGGTCGTCCTGTAGTCTCTGTGTATCATCATCTGTCTTTATTCTTCTCATAATTTTTGCATCATCGGCAAACATTTAGAGGAATGAGTCTATACCCTCTGGAAGATCGTTTACATATATTAGAAACAGGAGGAGTCCAAGTATAGAGCCCTATGGGACTCCGATGGTGACATTTCGCCACTCTGATGTCTTCCCCCTCACAGTTACTCGTTGTTTCCTGTTGCTTAGATACTCCCTTATTTACTGGAGCACCTTACCTTTTACTCCTGCCTGTTACTCTAACTTTCGTAACAGCCTTTTATGGAGTACTGTGTCAAAAGCTTTCTGATAGTCCAAGAAAATGCAGTCTGCCCACCTTTCTCTTTCTTGCCTAATTGTTGCTGCTTGGTCATAGAATTCTATTAAACTTGAGATCTTGTGAGATTAACCTTGTGAGGCATGATTTATCATCTCTGAACCCATGCTGGTGGTGTGTTAAAAAGCTATTTCCCTCCAGATGCTCTACGAGCCTTTTCCTCACGATCTTCTCCATCACCTTGCATGGTATACAAGTTAGGGAAACTGGCCTGTAGTTCAGTGCCTCTCGCCTGTCACCCTTTTTATATATTGGGACCACATTAGCTGTCTTTCAACTTTCCGGTAGGTCTCCTGTTACCAGTGACCTGTTATACACCATAGAGAGTGGCACGCTTAGTCCTTCTGCACCTTCTTTTAGTATCCATGGTGAGATTCTGTCAGGCCCAACAGCCTTTGTCACATTCAGCTCCAACAGATTCCTTTTGACCTCATCACTGGTGAGGTCAAAATCCTCCAAGGTTGCTTGGTTTGCTTCCTCCTCATTTAGCGCAGGGGCTTCGCCTTGTTCTTTTGTGAAGACCTCCTGGAATATCTTGTTGAGTTTTTCACACACCTCCTTGTCGTTCTCTATCTATTCTCCCCTTTTCAATGACAGAAAATTAATGGCAGAAGCTGCATTAGCACCTGAATTAACAAACGCAGCAGAATTAGCTTTATCATCAGGCGCAGCATTAGCATTAAAACTAGCACGAGAAGCTTGAACAGCATCGGCTGTGACTTTAGTTCGCTTACCCTTCTCGGCTATGCTGTTCGTCCTTGACGTGACCATGACGGAAAGCCATCTAACGTTGTGTTGATGTCTGCCATCACGCCCACGGCAGAGACGCATGCATCACGCCCACGGCAGAGACGCATGCGTCACGCCCACGGCAGAGACGCATGCATCACGCCCACGGCAGAGACGCATGCATCACGCCCACGGCAGAGACGCATGCATCACGCCCACGGCAGAGACGCATGCATCACGCCCACGGCAGAGACGCAGGCATCACGCCCACGGCAGAGACGCAGGCGTCACGCCCACGGCAGAGACGCAGGCGTCACGCCCACGGCAGAGACGCACGCGTCACGCCCACGGCAGAGACGCAGGCGTCACGCCCATGATTAATTTTATTCATGTAACACATACGAGTTTGAGTGACATTATTCAGAGAGTTCAGTACATGACCATTACTACAGATTTCAAATTTAAAAATCAAATTCAAATGTTTATTCAGGTAAAAGTACATACATAGAAGATGGGTTACAAACATAACGTTGGATTTATAGATAGAGCTAGTACATGCAATACCTAAAGCCACTAATACTCTTAGCGTTTCGGGCAAGGTGTGGACAAAATCACTAATACGAAACTTAATACTAATTGAGATTAAAGTATAAATTATGTTGAAAAAGGGGGGGATGACATGGCAGTATATCTTCTAACTACAGAGCCCGTTCTCACGATTTGACGAACGACAATTTTCAAAGTGTTTGTTCCAAAAACGGAAGCGTACGCAACTAGGAACTAACCCAAACTACCGAGGCTGATTTCCATTAGTCCGAGGTGGCGTCAGTATTACGGTGCTTTTAATGGCAACAAAGCATAGACATTTTGACGCTGTGGTAGATAAGGGGTTCGTAATAAACCGATCGCCTCTAGCGGCAACAATTAATCATAGTTGATTTCAAAATCAGTGTATAAAGTGTGAGGACAGGTAAAGCTCCTGCTCAGTAGTTTAGTTAATAAATTATGAACCCTGTACTCTTCCTGCCAGTGGTATGGACCCTGTACTCGTCCTGCGAGTGGTAGTATGGACCTTAAACTCGTCCTGCGAGTGGTAGTATGGACCTTAAACACGTCCTGCGAGTGGTAGTATGGACCTTAAACTCGTCCTGCGAGTGGTAGTATGGACCTTAAACTCGTCCTGCGAGTGGTAGTATGGACCTTAAACACGTCCTGCGAGTGGTAGTATGGACCTTAAACACGTCCTGCGAGTGGTAGTATGGACCTTAAACACGTCCTGCGAGTGGTAGTATGGACCTTAAACTCGTCCTGCGAGTGGTAGTGTGGACCTTAAACTCGTCCTGCGAGTGGTAGTATGGACCTTAAACACGTCCTGCGAGTGGTAGTATGGACCTTAAACACGTCCTGCGAGTGGTAGTATGGACCTTAAACTCGTCCTGCGAGTGGTAGTATGGACCTTAAACTCGTCCTGCGAGTGGTAGTATGGACCTTAAACTCGTCCTGCGAGTGGTAGTATGGACCTTAAACTCGTCCTGCGAGTGGTAGTGGACACTACTCAGAATGGGCTCAAGAACTAAGTATTCACGACAATATATTTCGACTAAGAGTTGAAACATTATCATTCTTGTGTATTAGAACGCTACTATTTTCGACTGGCTATAGGCTAAAATGCTGCTCGCTCAAGTCCCTCCGGAAGTTCTCCAACATTCAATAATTTTACTGGAAATTACACTCCCATTTTTGTAAAGGTCACAGGGCCAGCGTCGATGTTGTCTAACGACGTAAATTAATATCAGCAGTGAAGTGGTGGTTTCTGAGCTACTGGTACCCCGCCTCGGTTAAGCAGAGGTCACGTCCCATGACCCGGAAGAGGGAGCAAAAGGGAAGGGGGGGGGGGATGGGGTCGGAGGTCACCAGGTGTCACGGGGGAAAGCTGTGGTGTTTATCTACCCGCTTCCCTTACCTTTAAATAACACAATAAAGCAGTTGTCGCAACTGCAAGAAAAATTACAGGTTGGATAACAAGGACCTTCCAAACAAGGAATGCCATACCAATGGCGATGCTATTCAAGACACTACACAGAGAAATGACATTAACGTGATATATCAGTGAACAAATCCACAAGATCCGTGATGAGGGTTCGAACCAGGCGCGCTTTAGTCCAGACACAAGTGCTCTCTAGGGTGGAATATTGCTGCACACTAACATTCACCATTCAAACCTGGCGAATTTGCTGACTGAGAGAGTGCAATGATCCTTTACTGTTAGAATCCACACTATGAAACATCTAAATTATTGGGACCAATTAAAATTGTTAAATCTCTCGAGCGCAGGCGAGAGATGTATAATAATTTCCACCTACACAATATTAGAGGGACCGGTTCCAAATCTGTACATGGAAATACACACAAGACCAGTAGGCATAGCAGAATGTGCAAAATAGCCTGACTGAAAAGTACAGGTGCAAGTTCAAGTATGTTTATTGAGACAAGAAAGAAATACATCTCAAAGGGATAGAGTAGCTTAGGCTATTTCTACCCCCCCCTCTACTTCAAGTCCCTCAAGGGGCGCACAAATTCAGTAAGTACAAATAAGCAATTAACATTACAAGAATCCCTTTTAACATTGCAGGTTAATATAGTAAGCACGGCATATAATTGTTACACTCTTGGGGCAAAATTCTTGTAGCTCCTAAATATACTGTCTATCATACCAGTGTTACACATCCAAACAATTTGATGTGGTACACTACTTATTTCCTTATTTCTATAGTTATCAATAAGTTGACACTCTAGTACATAATGTTCTAAGGTGTGGTCGTGCGGCATACTACATAATTTACACTCCTTATCTTTTTCACTGACATCAACACCGTATTGCCAGATATATTTGTATCGTAATCTTAATTTCATGTAAATTGAATCCTTCCAAGTAGACTTTCCTCTACCATAGGTGAAGGACGAATTAGTATTTATTATTAAATAATTCTTAAGTTTTTTTTTTTTTATTAAGTTATGAGGTACATCTGCATTAGTGCAGCTGTGTTACTACTGTCCACCATTGCCATTCTCTTTTCCATTTCTTCACCCTCTTGGATCATGAGAGTGAAGAAATGGTAAAGAGAATGACAATGAGCTTTAAGCTACGAAAATAGATTAAAGACACTAAAACATTCAACCCTCCCCTCCGAGGAGATATGATCACAAAATGAAAGATAATGAGGGAATAGACGAGACGGAAAAGAAAAGCCTCTTTAAATGCTAAAAAGTAGGACGAGAAGACACGAGTGAAAGCTGCAAATGCAAATGAGTCGAAAATTTTAGGAAATACTCGTGCCCCGTACAGATTGTCAACGGGTAAAATGCACTGAAAGAAGTGGAAGTTACCTCTATACACGATTGTAAAACCAGATAAGACAAAGAATTCTATCGTCAGGATAGTTAAAAGTTAAATTATAACGCAAAGTACAGCAAAGCTAGTAGACGAACACAAACAGCTAGTAGACCTTGCTTCTCCATAGTCACTGATAGGTAAACACAAGTAAATGCTAAATCTGAATGATATTTGTGTCTATCGTATGATAATCTGTCATGATTTGCTCGCTGTTATTTTCCAGTCAGTGTCTTGCTTAACTTAATTTTCAGATGTGGTTTCTAGAGATAATGATAATGTTTATTCAGGTACAGTACATACATTCAAAATGAGTTACAAACAGAATGTTGGATTTCTAGATAGAGCTTTTTTTTATTATTAACAAGCTTAGGTATATACAGCAATGTGCTGCTACCCTATTCTATATGCAAGATTACAGTGTAGATAAAAAAACTAGCTAGAAATTCATACCTAAAGCTACTAATACGTACCGTGTTTCGGGCAAGATGTGGGAAAAACACTTGGACTAAAACTTAAAATTAATAGAGATCAAAAGCATGAATTGAAAAAGGAAAAAAAAACAAAAAAGAATGATGATAATTACATGATGGATGGAACAACTTACAGATGCATAGCTTTCAGCCAGACTTTCTCCGTACTCCTGCCCGAAACGCTATGCGTGCAAGTGGCTCTACAAGAATGTAAATACTGTACTCTTGTATATATAAATAAATACAAATAAATAAGAGGTGTTGATTGATGTCTTTGACTTACAGGGCGGAGTTGGAGGCGAGCTACGCCAAGGGTCTCAACAAACTGTCAGGCAAGTTGCTGAAGGCCTCAAAGGAGAGCATGGGCACCGTCAATCAAGCCTGGCAGATGGTGGGCGCTGAGCTGGAGCAGGAGGGAGACATGCACAAGTGAGTGTGAGAGAAGACCCAAGTAAACACGCGAGTGTGGGGGTACTGGAGGAAGGAAGCGAGAGAGAAAGTGTGGGGTGAAGTAATCACGATATTTTATCTCCCCACAACTTTTTACTCTTGCTTCCTATCTCCTCATTTTCCCTTTCCCTTTTCCTCTTCACTTACTTGCTCCCTCACATTTTTATTAGTTGAGGTGTAATGATAACTTAAAAAAAGGGATAACGTTTTTAAGATTACTGTATCTCAAACCACATAAAATCAATTTTACATACCAGAAAAATTAAGTAAATTAGCTAGATCATACAACATTTAGTTAACTATAACATTTGAAGAGGGGAAACTCGTCTAACAAATCATGGGTTTGTGCTGTAGGTAGCACTGAAGTAATCCTGTTTATTCTTTTCATCTTTACTAACTATAAGGTTTTGCCTTGCAAGGGCCAATTGACTTCCTGCAGTTAATTTTATTTTTATGTGCTTAGGCATAGGAAACAGCAAATGGCATATTGGCCTATATGAGGGAACCTATTTATACCCAACCACGTGATACATTTAAGCTTCATTAGAAAAGAATAGAACATAAGAACAAAAGTAACTGCAGAAGGCCTATTGGCCCATACAAGGCAGCTCCTATTTATAACCACCCAATCCCACTCATATAGATGTCCAACCCGCGTTTGAAACAATCGAGGGACCCCACCTCCATCACGTTACGCGGTAATTGGTTCCACAAATCTACAACCCTGTTACTGAATCAGTATTTACCCAAGTCTTTCCTAAATCTAAAGTTATCCAATTTATACCAATTGTTTCATATTCTGGCTTGTGTTGATACTTTTAATACCCTATTAATATCCTCTTTGTTATGTCCATTCATCCATTTGTAAACCTCTATCATGTCACCCCTAACTCTTCACCTTTCCAGTGAATGCAATTTAACCTTTGTTTATCTCTCTCTTCATATGGCAGGTTTCTAATTTGAGGAATTAACTTATCCTATGAGAGACACTTTCAAGTGAATTTATATTCATTCTATAGTGCGACGACCAAAATTGAACTGCATAATCTAAATGTGGGTCTAACTAGTGCAAGATATAGCTGAAGAACAACACCAGGTGTCTTGTTATTAACGCTTCGATTAATAAATCCCAGTGTCCTATTTGCCTTATTACGAACATTCATGCATTGATCTTTTGGTTTTAAATTCTTATTAATCATAACTCCCAGATCCCTTTTGCAATCTGACTTCGCAATCTCAACACCATCTAGCTCATATCTTGTAACTCTATCATCATTACCTAGCCTCAAAACTTTACATTTATCAGCATTAAACTGCATCTGCCAATCTTTTGACCATTTCAAAACCCTGTTTAGATCGACTTGAAGTGATAGCGAGTCTTTTTTCCGTGTTTATTTCCCTACCGATTTTTTTATCATCAGCAAATTTGCAAATGTTGCTACTCAAATCTGAATTGAAATCATTTAAATATATTATAAACAACAGAGGTACCAGGACAGCTAGAGCCTTGAGGCACTCCTCTCTCAACATTTTCCCACTCTGACTTGACTCCATTTATACTAACTCTGTTTCCTTTGGTATAGCCATGCCCTAATCCAACTTAATATAGCACCCCCAATACCATGAGCCTCTATCTTTTTAATCAGTCTTTTATGTGCCACTGTATCAAAAGCTTTGCTAAAGTCATGATACACAACATCACAATCTTTACCACTATCAACTGCTTCAACTATGCTGGAATAAAAAGATAGCAAATTTGTTAAACATGGACGGCCATTTGTAAAACCATGTTGTAAATCATTTATTAATTTATGGTTTTCAAGATGAAGACGAATTGTATTTGCAATTATCGATTCAAGTAACTTTCCCACAATAGACATTAGGCTAATAGACTGATAGTTTGACGCAAATGATCCACCTCCTTTCTTAAAAATTGGTACCACATTAGCAACCTTCCATGACTATGGCACTCTGCCAGACTATCAATTTATTAAATATGGTAGACAGTGGATCACAAAGCTCCTCTGCATTCTTTAAGCACCTTGGCAAACACTTCATCTGGCCCTGGGGATTTGTTTGGTTTGAGTTTTACTATTTGTTTAATTACATCCTCCCTGGTAACTGCTAAACTAGTCAACCTGTCCTCATCCCGACCCACATAGACTTGTTCAGGTGAAGGCATATTGTTAAGTTCCTCTTTAGTAAATACAGAGATAAAATATTTATTAAAAATACTACTCATCACTTCGTCATTATCCGTTATCTGACCTGTTTCAGTCTTTAATTGACCTATCCTTTCCTTAATCTTAATCTTTGTTCGATATAACTGAAAACACCCTTTAGGATTTCTCTTTGCTTGCCTTGCTATGCGAACTTCATAGTTTTTTTTTCCCCTCCTTATCTCTCTTAACATTTCTAACCAGTTGTATGAATTCCTGTTCTAAACTGACTTCCCCATTCTTAATCCTTTTATACCCTGTTCTCTTTTTACCTATAAGGTTCTTCATATCCTTTGTTATCCATTTTAGGTCATTAGTATTAGATCTATTCAATTTGTATGGTATACTACATTCATGTGCTTTGATTAGAATATTTTTATATAAGTTATATTTTGAATCCACATCAAAATCCCTTTTTCCGTCACCTTTCGCTGGGTTCACGTCTCGCTCCAAGACCGGTCCACTCCCCATGCCCCAAGACTTTCCAATCTATTTGGCCCAAAAAATTTCTTAGGCTGGCTATTATAATCAGCTTTTCGAAAATCCGGCACTTTAACAGGATTTTCTCCTACAGATCTATTCCATTCTAGCCTTAACATAACCTTAAAAACCTTGGAACCTTAACCTAGCAATGGGTTCCATAAATATTCAGCCCTGTTTGTAAACCAGTATTTACCCAGTTCTTTTCTTATATATTAACTTCTATTAATATTTTCTAATTTTATCACCCCCATTAATATCCCTCCTGTTATATTCTTTCACCTATTTGTATATACTGTACTTTAACTATTTGTTTTCCCTTATGGTTCATTGACTTGATTTCAGACACATCAACATGTTGAGGGAACATGTATGAAATACAAGTCAATCTAGCATCATGATTAGACCTGGTGGGGAACCTTGAGATCATTTCTGTCTAGATTTTTACCAATTTTTGAGTACAATAATTTTAGTTTAGTTTAATTATTTTAGTTAATTTTAGTTAGTGCTTTTAGTTTCCACCCTTAATGGTTATCGTTTTGCAGATCAATTGCATCTGCACTAGCAGATGATGTGGTGCGGCCACTCCGACAGTTGATTGAAACTCAACATAAAATTCGCAAGGGTGTGGAGAGTATGGTGGATAAAACCACGAAAAATCTTCATGACTGGCGAGCAGCAGAAAGCAAGGCCAAAAAACAGTGTTACGGTAACTGTAGAGAGAATGAGAAAATTCAAGACATCATGCTAGAAGCCAGACTGGGAAGAGGCAAAACCCTTTCTGACAAGGAGACAGTCAAGGTTAATATTTTAATTTCAGTTTGATAATTTTGTGCAACACTGTACTGCAATTTATTTCTGCAGTAAATATTAGAATGTATATTTTCCTTGAAATGCAACTTTTTTGTGCTTGCTGGATAATCTAATTCTGTATGGAATAAAACAAATTGTAAACTAGATTAGGGTTTGAATAATAGATTCAATTGATTCAATAAAAATAATTTTTGATTCAATATTTAATTGATTCAATATTTCACTATCATTGTAATTAAAATGAAATTTGAATGTCCTTTCCACATAATAACTTGCATTTTGGTTATTCTAGATGGAGAAGCAGCGACGGAAGGCAGAGGAAGCCGTCCAGAAGAGTGATCTGGACTATTACACATGCTGCATTCGTGCAGAGAGAGCAAGGTACTGTCATCACATCATTTTGGTTACATTACTGTATGTAGCTAATTGTGAAATACATTATATACTTCTCATGACTTAGAAACCTTCATTAAAATGGACTAAATCTCCACACACTACCTCAACTTCTTCAGATAATTCATAACTGGGAGCAGTTAAGCTCATGACCACAAAGCCTAGCAATGGTTAAGAGCACGAACACGAGGAAAATTCAAAATCATTGTTACTTCTTCCATCCAACAAAATACGATGTTGACAAATTACGTAAAAATGTTTGCTAAAATTTTAAGGGCCTTGGTAGTATAGATGGGTTCATTCTTGATTTGCAATTGTGAATCCCAGGTTTGAATGCTGGACGAGACAGAAATGGTTGGGCACCTTTCCTATCACTTAATGCCTATGTTCACCTAGCAGTAAATAGGTACTGATACTTGGAGTTAGTCAACTGTTGTGGGTTGTATCCTGGAGAAGATCATATAAACCTAACATATACAGTATACTCTACTGTATGTATATGCAAAGGCAGCCTTTCCCTGCCAAAATTAATTAAATGATTAATTTTGCCTGCCAGTTGCATGTTGGACCATCCTGGTCTAAATCATAAGTGGAGCACTTTCAAATAAAAATAAATGTAAAGGTATCAAGCTTCATCTAGTCTGTTTTCTAACAGACTTGAGTGGGAATCTGCAGTGTACAAGGGAAGCAGTTGCTTTCAGACGTTAGAGGAAGAGCGTTTGCAGGCACTCAAAGATCTCATCGTTAAGTACCACAAGAATGCCAAAGAATCTGCTCCAAAAATGATTGCGGTGAGTAGTGGCTGCTATAATAGCAGTACTGTACTGTACTTCTGAAATACTACGTCTAGTTTGCTGAAGGCTTTTTTTATAATGGCATTCATAAATTAAAATTATTTCTTCAATGTTATACTGTCACTATTGTATCAATTGCTAAAGAGGTAATTTTAATTTTAGAATAAAGTACTGAATTTATAAATAAATAAATAAATAAATAAATAAATAAATAAATAAATATGTTTATTCAGGTAAGGTACATACATACAAGTGATGTTACATTAATGGATTGATATATAGATAGAGCTAGTATATACAATGCCTAAAGCCACTATTACGCAATGCGTTTCGGGCAAGAAAAACATTAATATCTAGAGCTTAATACTAATTGAGCATAAAGAATAAAAAGTGTTGAGAACAAATACAAATAAAGATAAAAAAAAGGGGGAACATGACTGAAAAAGCAGCACAAATACAATAGGTTGACAAACAGTGTTGATTAAAAAAAAAAAATAAATAAATAAATAACAGACATGGGTTGACAATAGAGGAGTGAGGTAGGTTACAGGGAATTTATTAGGTAGTGTTTAGTTTTTATCTTAAACTGGTTGAGAGAGGTACAGTCTTTAACATGGTTGGATTTGGATTTGGCAATTTTGGAAAGCAGTTATTATATAGCTGATAACAGAATAACATAACTTCAGCAGTAATATAACACATACAGTATTGTTATGTAGTGTGCTGCAAGGGGTAAAGTCTGCATGAATGGCCTCTATCTGGGAATTTAGCAAGGTGGGGGTTGAGAAAGTTAAAACTAGCAAATACAGTGTAGTTGGAGTAACTATAGATACTACGGTAAATTGGAAACATTTATTATGGAGTTTTCATGA
Source organism: Procambarus clarkii (assembly GCF_040958095.1). Classification (NCBI taxonomy): domain Eukaryota; kingdom Metazoa; phylum Arthropoda; class Malacostraca; order Decapoda; family Cambaridae; genus Procambarus; species Procambarus clarkii. The sequence goes on from NC_091176.1 coordinate 27,608,038, forward strand.
GTTGTGTATGGTTGCCTTAGGGAAAATAATTATAGAAATTAATTATAACAATGAATGATTTACCAAGTACAGTACTGTACTGTACTTTATAAATTAAATGGAAAATACGATGTGAGAATGTTAGTGGGACAAGTATGTTGCGGGCAAGTCAAATTAAAAAATTAGTAGATGTTGTGTGAAACACATTTTATACGAGGGAATGAGAAAAATGAGAAAACATAATACGGTAGTTTTTGTGTATGTAAGAATAGTTCACAAACTGCATATTTTGACATACTGTACTGTGATTACTCTTGCATAGTTCTCAGTAGCATGTATGAAACATGTACTGCATTACAGTATACGAGTACACTCAAGACTGTTTTACTGTATACACACTTATGCTGATCTTTTCTAATTTCTTGTCTATTGCATTCATTTGTGCATAATGTATTATACATATACAGTATTCCAATAGCATTCCAAGATAAAAATTTGGAAGCACACATGAATATTTCCTTTACCAAACTTACATGATAAATTCTTCATCTTGTTCACAATATTCTTCTGCTCTTCTTTCTAGTGGAAAACCTTCAGCACAGTTATTTACAAATTTCTGTAGTAATATTTTGAGTGTTATGGTAAGGTTTAAGTTTTTAGCTGTATTTCAATCAAGATTCGGTTATGATAGCATATTTGGTGACTGTTGTCGCTGCAGATGGCGGCACGTCTTGAAGAGCCAGTGGCGGCTTGTGATGTGGAGAAGGACATACAAACTGTGATCTCGGCCAAAGGAACAGGAGAAAATATTCCAGAACAGATGCTACCTGATTTTTATGCAGAAGATATGAACAATATAATGAATAGGGAAAGAAGAAGAGAGGTTAGTATTTCTCATTGGTTTACTATGCATATATAAAATGTGTGCCCATAACAGTTTTGGCTAGAAGAATTTAATTCTTGTTTAACTTTTTTCTATATTTCTTCACATTATACACACACATACAGAATCACGTTTGTCTTTATATCTTTCATTAATTTATTTTTCCTTTTTACATTTTTGATGAGGACACTAATAAGTATTTGTAGAAACTTTGTATTCCATTCACTTCAATTTATTTTGTTTTCTTACAACAGATGGTTAGAATACTGGCAAATGCTCTTAATTACAGAAAATATAGAAAATATATGACTGCATTTGGAATGCAGCAATACAGACAAATTTCCTCTTTGAAAATTCTGCTACTTGTAGAAGATAATATGATCTGTCAGTTGAGATTTTCAGATATTTTGGTCTTTCTAAGCCTAAGCTTCTCAGTTACTGAGTTTGGCAAGTCCTGCTCTTTCCAGGCCTTGGCTGCCTTGAGCCAGAATAACCTTCTCATCTCCTTAGCCAGAGGGGATCTTTGCAAACATTTCATCCCAAACTTGTAAGAACACTGAAGAGTTCTTAATCCAGACCCAAAAGCCTGTCTGACAGTACATTCCTCTACACTCGGGAAAGAAATGTTAATTAAGACTTTACAATACAGTATATATATATATATATATATAATATAATAAAAAAATTTAAATAATGTACACACTCATTCACTCACTGTACAGGTACTGCCAAACAAAAGTACAGTAAAGTGCAGGCATCAATGAAATTTTAACCAGTACACATTTATGTTCTGGCTGGTTAGATATATGTCCTCCATTCTGGTTAACCTGGTGTCGCCCTTTGTATCAATTAATTACTAACTCAGTGTTTAAAATACTTGCTTGGAAATTCCAACTTACATCATAGTTATGCTGAATGAAATTTTGCTACAATGTACCTATTAGTAATCTTCAATTTTTATTACGATGTACTTATTAATCATCAAATTTTCCTACAAATTACCTACTTATAATTATCTGTTAGATTAAGGACTTCTCCTGCCTTGCCAAAGCCACAAACGCTATGCGTGTTAGTGCCTTTGCAAGAATGTAAAAACAATGTTTTGTACTCCCACAAACCTAGTATACCTTCTTGTACAGTATATAAATAAATAAAACTGGGAGGTCAATTAAGTTTCTGGTAATGACGACTTTGACTCAAGTTTTCTTTAGTTAATGAGTTATTAGTAAAGAATTGGAGCCTGACTGTACATGAAAGAATAATGGGTTAGGGTAGTAAACTACCTTAACCCATAAAGCAATTGTTCTGAGTAAGTTTAATTCCAGGGCAGGGCATATTTTCTTCAACCTACTGTCTCTGTTCACCTAGCAATATATATGCCTGGGAGCTAGGCAACTTGTTTGGGTTGCATCCTGGGGAATAGTATTCTCTGGCTAATGTGGACCTCAATAAGCCTAACAGGCTTCCTATTTCCCAACAATAGGAAACTATACATACAGTATAATATAATTTTCTTGGAGTCTATATATGAAGGACAATGAATTTGTATCTCATAAGACTGTTGAACTTAAATGCATCTTTATTTTACTTCACTATTTCCAACAGCTTTTAATTTCCTTTTCCAAAAGACTTGTGTACTGCATACTTTTACAAATTTCTGTTAAAAATGTGTATTATACATAAAAATAAACTCCTGATAAAAGGTCAAAATGAAATGTTTCTCTCTCATTTAGGCACTAGAAAAGTTTATTCAAATGCTAAGAACGGACTTGGAGCGTGAGAGACGAGGAAAGCAAGGGGTTGAGAACTTGGCAAAGGCTCTGCAAGAAACTCCTACATTTGGAGGGGAAGAATCACAACAGGATGTGAATGATAAGCTGCAACATGTAAGTTCTCTTTTTGCATTTTGTTTACTCTAAAAGATTGACAAGCACTTTATTATTTTGCTTAAATTAAAAACCTTCAAGATGGTCATGGCAGAAGTAAGTTCTTCCAGTGAAATTCTAAAGTTTACTGTAAGTACAGTTGACTCTCAGTTTACACTTATATGCGAGATGTCAGGTAATGCATTCATTTTGATCTCGTAGATTATTGCTTATGGTTTTATACACAAAATATATTGCATTCAAAGTCCAAGAATTTTATTGAATATAAATGTAAACAATATATTGGAGATCTCCAACTTAAAAACATTTGACTTGCAAACATTCAAACTTATAATGACTGTCCCCATTTTAGCCCTCTTGTTTCTCTATACAAACCAATTCCAAAGTCCCAATACAGTGGTACCTCAACTTACGAATTTAATCCGTTCCCCAGAGATGGCTCGTAAGCCGGATATTTGTAAACTGAAGCGAATTTCCCCATAAGAAATATTGGAAATTGAATTAATCTGTTCCAGACTCCCCAAAAAATTAACTTCAAAGTAAATTTTATACCTAATTCACCCAAATCTTCTGTACTAAAGTATGTACAAGTTATTACTTACCTTTACTGATGACTCTTGTTGGTGTATGGAAGATGGTGAGGAGGGGGGAGGAGAAGAGGTGTTAGTGTTTGGAAGGGGAGTCCCCATCCATTATAACATCAGGCAGTGATGACTTCTCTGGGGTACACTCTCTGGCACATTTTGCCTGCACACCACTAGGACCTGCTTGTGGTTCACTGCTTGTTTTTCTCACTGAAAACCTGTCTAGTGACACTTGTTTTTCCATATGTTGTAACACTCTTCTGAAGTGAGACATCACATAGTCATTAAAAAGGTCAACACAATGGCCTGCTACAGCTTGCTCTGGGTGAATTAATAACAACTTTTCAACATCCTCTAAGTGTTTGTGTTCTTTGTTTCGTGATTGTTGATATGCCTTTTGCCACTTTAGCACTCATAATGTTCTTTTTCTTACCAATTACAGTGCATGTTGTTGACATAGATTTGTTGTACTGCCTAGCTAGTTCAACATGTGTACCATTTTTCATGTTTACGAATGATCTGTTTTTCCTCTATGGTCATTCTCACGTGTGTTTTCTTGGCTTGTACCTTACCACTGGTTTTCTTGGGACAAGTGGTGAGATATACAATAACAACTTTTATGTTCAAATGCCCCAAAATCCCCCCAAAAAACTAATTCTTTACAAAGAATTCAGGTGCAATTGTCACTAGGCAGGAGGCACTGGTAAGCTGAGGCGGGATCGCCATGCCACCACACGCTAGGTCGGCCATACGCGTATTAACAAACTCGTTTCCCGAGGTAAAGCTCGTAACCTGATTCAAATTTTCCGAAGAAATTGGGCTCGTAACCCGAAAAGTTCGTGAATAGGGGCATTTGTAAGCCGAGGTGTCACTGTATTACAAACATGATTCTTGTCTTGTATTTTGAACTTATAAAGAAAATCTCCCATAATAATGGCTAATAAAAAGTGATGTTGAACCTCATGCATCATTGCCTTTTACTGTCTTTTTCCCTTAGTACTGTAATTACCAGATAGATCTATTGGCTCTATAAAAAGTATTACCGTAAAAAAGGCAAGCATGGCGACTCTGTCATTCAAGGAACAGTTTTTTTTTTTTTTTTTTTTTTTTTTAACAGTAAATGAAAAACTATTTCAATATTTCTGGAAGTGCTGGTCCAGCCAAGGCTTAGGGAGATGCCCATTGGAAGCCAGGACCAGATCTAACTCGCTGAGGATAGGGGAGCTTGGGTATCGGAGATCAACCCAGAACTGAGGAAAAAGCACAACAAAAACAACCAACTCCTTAAAGACAATTAGGTACTCAAAGGTAATGAGTTCTTTTGAGTACCTAAGTATCTCCCGACTGGCTCACACTCCTCCAGAGTCTTTCTGGTTGGATTGTGTTCAAGAGTTTTTGTCCCCTTGCCCTAAAACTTGCCCTTGTCCCCTTCCTAAAACGTTTTAGGAAGAGACCCTTCCTAAAACGGCTTTTCTTCCGACTCTGGTTTTCTAGCTATCGGGTTGAGGAGCTTCACACTCATCACCATAAGCTTAGATTTTGTCTTCAGACCAAGTGATGATTTTCTATGTCTCCATCATTTTATGTTGTTTTAGCTAAGCATGAGACTCCTGCTTACCACAGCTGTCGGTTAGTCATTATTCCTTTATTAGTTCAGCTGAGGGGCATCATACATAAAGTCCTGTAGCTGTGGTGCATTGTCATTTGCATTCTTCTTGCATTCTTTGGGCCAAGGCTTCGTTTGTCAGCCATATGACTCATCCTATGGCCAAAGGGCCTGCTGTCTCCAGTCATCCATGTGGTTGTTTGCTGCTTGCTGTATATCCTTGCTTTCATGATGTCTGCAAATATGCTGCTCAGATAGATTTCTTTGACATTATGTCGGTGAATAATAAACAGGCTCAGCGCATTTGGCACTTCTTTAAGCAGTTTCTGATGGTGTTATGCTTATACTGTTTGGTTTTTCTTCTCACTTTTGGGGTTGCATGTACAGTATATCTAAATTCTATGCTCCCCTTGCCTCATAATCCTAGCTGCCTTGACACAATCCTCTGTAAAACCATACAAATAAACTAGGATGCCTTGACGCAAAGCAAAGTGTGTGTGTGACTGAGTAAGAGATGAAAGATTGGCAGGTGTATCATATTTAATTTGAGAGTTGTGCAAGCAAACAGGAAGACGTACAGCCAGGGTGCACGTCTTCCTGTTTTGGGGTTGGGTGGTGTGCTGATATGGTGGTGGTAATTTGGGGAGGTTGGCTGGCTGGTTGGCTGTGTCATTGTCAATATCATCACACTCACACACATGCTACATTTCTTGTACTGTATATTACAAACTTTTGGAGATTTATTTTCTTTCATCATATTCACTTCTGTAACATTCTAGACTTTATTATGTAATATATAGATGTGTGTTGCTGGAAAATCAAGGGAGTATTGCATATAGAATTGTTAAATTACTGTGTCTTATCAAGTATTCAATGGAAAAGATTAATATCTTTGGAGGTCTCTTAAAAATATGCTTTTCTCATAAAAAAGAAAGCAGTGATTTGAGTGATGCTGAATTACATAAATTCAGTGTTACGTGGGTTACCACAAGGTTAATAACAGATTAGTGCTTAACATTGGGTCTACGAGAGTGTGTAAGAGTGAATGTGTGTGTGTAATTACCCAAGTGAAGTTAAAAAGGATTAGAACTATACAGTACTTGTGGTCTTAGTTTATATCTCGGGTTGATTTGGTCCATGCATATTTTGACTATCTGAAACGTTGAGTTGACTGTACACATTTAAATCTAAGTACAGTACAATATAGTACTTTGCTAAGAATAAGAAGACAGTAAAGAGTTTGTATGTATGTGTGTCAGTTTTCAAATTACAATATTACCAAGGTCTTTTGAAATATAATCACTAGTAGGTGTTTTACATGATTTTTTCTCTTCAGTGTTTTCTTGTGTGAATTTGTATATATGTCTGTAAATATGAAGAGTATTTCTTCATTTAGCAAATTCTGTTCTGTATAAAATCTCAAAAGCTCCTATATACTTTCTGATTTCAACAGGATGCCTACAACAGACTTCAACATGTGAGTTTTCTGTTCCATAGGCAATGTTTTTCACTAATTGAATAGTAGAATTTTAGATGCTGCTGTGTGCATGACATGAATGGCCATTTTATCTTTTCTCTAGGATTTCAAATACATTTTTATTTTATTATATATTATTCTTTACTTAAAGTTGCTAGTTTTATTTATTTATTTATTGTTTCCAGTGCTTGACTTACATTTTAATTACATGCCTACTAAGCCCTCAGTAGTAGATGTTGAATGCTCTCATTGAAATATTGACCATGTTTCTTATATTTCCTGTTGGTGAATATCATGTTGGGATCTATATTTAAAAATATCTTTGCAGATGAAGGCAATGCTGGCATACCTGGAGGCTGCACGATACAAGGTACAGAGCTCGCTAGATGAGCTCAGTAACAGACCCAAGATGACACACCCTCTAGCCAAACACATTGAAGTTCACCGTGATAAACAGGGTCTGACCTTCTCCATTTTGAAGGTTAGAAATATGTTTGATTTGATTTGATGTTCTCTCAAGTGTTACATAAAATATTCATTTACTTTTATTTGAAATGGTATAACCTATCGAGGGTAGGTTATTTCACCCCATTTTTGTGGACACTTCATGGTCAGTACTTGGCTTATGCATGACCGTATTGGTAGTACAGTACTGTATAACGAATTCCATTCATATACAGATCACCTCATGCTTACTGGACGCCTTAGAGCTGAGATGGAACAAATAATGTGTTGTGTGTGCATAAGTGGTTCATCATTCTAAAAATCTAGAAAAAATAAAAAAATAAAACTGGCAAAAATTTGACACTATTTTGTTTGTACTCATAAATATGAGAAGTTCTAATCTGATTGTTAATTAACTTGAAGATTATCGGTGATGGTGCATTGGTGAATAATTTGGTAATCATTGACAAAAGTGGACTGTATAGCTTATGAAATTTGTTTGATACCACTTGAAACATCAGGTGTTAGTTTTTTAAATTTTGCTTATGTAATTTAAATTTAGGCTATCCAGTCAGATATTGAATGACTTGGTTCAGATTTAATTTTAGGGTTTAATTTTACTATTCTGGTCTCAATTTAACGATTCTTCGCGGCAGGGGATCGTATTCCAGGGACCTGCCCGAAACGCTACGCATACTAGTGGCTGTACAAGAATGTAACAACTCTTGTATATATCTCAAAAAAAAAAAAAAAAAAAAAATTCCAAGGACTAGCCACTTTGTTGTTCATGCAACCCTTCATGAACATGTATGGCTTGCCTGACAACACGTAAGACAAACATATAACCGACCTTGGCAACACTGCCAAAGCAATGCAGATCCGAATTTATTTCAAGTATCGTGTTTATTTAAATTTGAGTAATTTCTGGGTAATATGAATTCAGGTAAGTATTAGTTAAACTGTAAAATCTTAGCTGGCAAGAAGCATGGGCATGTTTCAAACTCGGGAAGTTGCCAGTATGGCCACCCCAGCATTTTCAGTTCACCCACTCTTGGTGAGAGAACTATTAGCCAGTATAGAACAGTCCCAGCAATGTCAGCCTCCTTTTCCATGTAGTGTTAAGTTTGTTATGGGAAGTTTCAAGGGCTTTTTGAGAGTAATATTAATTAAATCCACACAATCCCTTGACCCATTGCCTTGTCTTGGCGAGTCATGGAACTAACGTACAGTATCAGCTTTATCATGTACAACTTGGTTTCCCTGTAACCCATGTTATCTTTGTTATGAAGTTTAAACTTTCCAAGCATTACATGCATCTATTTAAATTTTGTTTATAGTATTCTGCAGTAGATGAACATCAGCAATACTGGACTGCAATACAGTTCTTGTACATGGTATCAATACTAACCTTCTTGAGTATTGATACCATGTGTGCAGTTTTCAAGATGTCTTGGATATATCTTTTCACAACTGTTATATTCGTCTATTTTCTTTAAGAAACATTATGCTCCACAATAAGTGTAGTATGAGCTTTAGTTTTTAACATTTTTAATTATGGTATTTTGACATTGTTAGGTTCCACCATGGGTCCGAGGGAACAGTGTGGATGTGTCTCCAGCTAGCAACTCCCCAACGGGCTCTCCCAATTGGAATGATAGAGGCACTGCTGATGGAACCTCGGTACAACCAGATTCAGACTTTGGTAAGTTACTAGATCTTAACCATGCTAGTATCAAATTTTGCTAGAAAAGTACTGCATTGCAGTTTAACTTCATTTACTAAATAGAATGAATAATTTAAGCAAATACCTGAAACTGCTTACCATCATATCTTGTATCTGGCTTTTGTTTGACTTGCTCTTCAAAATTTTCTTTAAATAAAATAGCAATTTTTGATTACAACATAACTCAATATGCTTGTCACATAAAGTATTAACCTAAAAAGATACATTAATGCATCATTTTCCCTTTCCCTACCTTGTGCTTTTGTATGCTAACGTTCTTTCATCATAACTACTATCATTGGGTTCCTTCTCCTCCACCTTCCTTCAATATCCTTAAATTCCTAAATGTGACCGATACTAATGTGGGACTTTTTAATGTATCCCCAAATTTTTGAACAGAACACAAAGTGCTGACACCACCAGACAAAACACACACTGATCCCTCACAATCTGGTATCCAAGATACATGTCCTCAGCCTCCTGTAAGAACAAGAACTTTAGCTTCAAGTCCTCCTGCAGAGATGAAACAAATCTCTGCAGATGTAGAATTAACAACACCCAAGCCATTAAAAACCCTTAGCGTGTTTATGTCTGCTCCCCGTTACCCCTCCCTAATGATTGTTACAGACGAGTTCAGCTCCCAGGGTTCAGACCGAGACTACCAGACAACTATCACGGAGGATAATGTGGACTCGGGTACTAAAAATGATGTCTACTATGCTCGTCCCCTAGCATCAGCACCAACAGTAGGCAGGTGTAAAGCACTCTATGACTATGAAGCTAACATGTATGATGAGCTCACCATCAGAACAGGTCAGTGGCTGAACTGCTTCGAAGTTTGATTTATTTCTATTGCATCTGTACTGCTCATGCAGTAAAATATACATCTAATTTTCATTAGATAGTAGTGTAGGTTTACATATTACAAGTCTTTATGATGTGAAAATCCACTAGGACTATAGGTGGATGCGAACCTACGACCCCGGCATTGTCAGTCACATACTCTACCACTAGACCATCGTTGACTTGTGAAAAGTCATAAAACAGGTTTTCTACTGAAATCACAGGAAGTCTGGAGGAGGCTCCTGAAGCCAGTCCAAGTGTTCACGTATGACCCACAGTCATCTGGGTGGAAGGACGTGATGTGATTTTTATTTACAACATAACATTATCATGTTAATGTGATTTCTGTGTGTTTAGTGTGGACGTAAGTTGGAAGACCACTTTGCCCTTCCACCCGAGTGCTTGTGGGTCACACGTAAATACTTGAAATTACTTCAGTATAGGGCCTCCAGACTTCCTGTGATGTCAGAAGAAATCCGGTTGTATGACTTTTACAAGTCAGCAGTGGTCTAGTGGTAGAGTATGCGACTGACAATGCCGGGGTCGTAGGTTCGCATCCACCTATAGTCTTAGTGGATTTTCTCATTGATATATATCACAACGTGATTTCTGTGTGAATCTTTATGGTCTTATTTTCTTTTTGACAAATGCTACCTATGAACAGTGAGTTCATCTGGAATGCTTCTGTAGCTGATAAGTAAAATAATTACTAAACATCCTTTGTTAAAAATTATATTAAAACTGTCAGATGGCATTTGTGTCTCAAGCTAAAGCTGCAGATTTTGTGCAAGAATTTGAGCTCACGTGCTGTTTGAGGGAATATTGTTAGTGCAAGAGCTAGAGGTAATTCTCTCTTGAGTGGGTCTGTAATGAACAAGATAGATATTTGCAGTGGTAGATGGTAGAGAAGCAATATCTAAAAGTAAGGTGTACCTAACCATTATGAATTAGGAGGAATTATTGCAAATGCTCTTCACTTCCTAAAACCCTGTGTGTTCTAGTGATCACATAAAAATCAGGCATTGAATGGAATTAAATGTCCTATTTTTTGTGGCCCTGCAATAACTCTATGAACTTGTACAAACAAGCAATAGCTCAACACACCAGGCTTCGGAGACCTATCCTTTATCTACTTAGAACCAGAACCAAATTCGAATTAACACTTTTAAGATGATGGGTGCCTAGAGTAAAAGAGATCATTTCAAAACCAGGGTAAAACCCACTAAAAAGTATAGGTGCAACCAAATAAGTTACCATTTGTTAGAAAATAATAAGTTACAAAATACATGAAATAAACACGCATAGAATTAGCAGCGGCTGAACATTGTTTCAATGGTTTTGATAAGAGGGATAATAGGGCTAAGATTATCAGTAATTCTTCTAATGATTATCAGTAATTCTTCTAATGGTTATCAGTAATTCTTGTAAAAATAAAAATCTAGATTTCAAGTCACCACCTTCATTTGAAGTGGTGATCTTTACGTTGACAACAAACACTAGAGCACCACATAATTTGTATAATCAGCTCAACTTGCATATTGTCCACTAAAACTTCTCAAGATGAACATTTTTCCCACTTTTAGTTTGATTTGCAAATATACAGTTTTATTTCATATTTTTTTATGCTTGGCACAAATAAAATAGTGCTGCAGTATTTGAATTAATGTTATGGTGCTTTGTATATGATGATCAGAACACAGTGCACAGTTTTCAAGATAATTAGTAACAGAGTGCTCACAGAGTATTGTGATAACTGTTGTCTTAATTTGTTAAAGTAATTTAGAAATTATTTTTAAAAGATACTGTTCTTCTGAGAGGTTTCCCACAGTGGCTCCCTGAAATTTAGGTTTAGATTTAGATTTTTTATTCAGGTAAGGGTACGTATATTGAGTTACATACATAATGTTCGATTTAAAGATAGAGATAGTACATACAATACCTAAAGCCACTAGTACGCATAGCATTTCGGGCAAATGGAAACCATCGAGGGGGATACACCACAAAGAGGCGTTTCATTCTTTCAACACTGTTTTTTCCTTATTACAGGTGACATAATAAACCTTCACGAGAAGCAGCCTGATGGTTGGTGGGTGGGAGAGCTGGAGGGTGTCATCGGTATCTTCCCTGCAACCTACGTCGAGGAGATAGACTGATATCGGCCATGCCCGGAGTGCCCATCTTATGTCACAAACACTACCCAATGCCTCCATAAAACTCCAGCTTGGGAGGAGAGCTTTGCCTAATGTAGTATCAAGCTTTAATATGTGTCTGCCTGCTGTGCATAAATATTTACTGGTCTAAAGGAGAAACTTTCAGTTGCTAATGGACAATATATCATATTTTAATAGTCTTAGACAAACCTTAATCTAATTGAGCTGATCACATAATTAAGCATTTGTTATTAGTTCTTTTTAAGAAATGAAATTGTGGTAATGTACCTGTATAAGAAAAAAAATACCCTTTTTTTAATTAGAATAGAACCTTATTGGGATTTTTCATCAGAAAACCTAATGGAAATTTTAAGTTAGTGACATAATATGGATATGAGTGGGGCAGGAACTGGACTTACTATTACCAGTGGCATATCAAGAGCAACACCTAGTGCTCATTTGATTTTGCAGTGTCAAAGTCATTTCCAATTTATCGTCTGCTTGAAAATATTGCGCTCCGTGGCAAAATGTACAGAAAATCCTAACATGTGTTCTGTACATCTACTTTACTGAAGAAATACATTTTGCTCTGTACGAACACACGTGTAACAAGTGCAAAGTTATGCTCCTGTGCCTATTCACAGACAGAATAGGTGAATGCATAATGCACAGTTTTTTTTAATCTATTATGTTTTTCACATAAAACTATAATGCTGACATTATTTTGTGTGCCATTGTGATTAAGTCATATAAATATCTTGACTGATGCTTACTGGTGTGTATGTTGTGTATATATTTTATATAAAGTCTTCCAGTCTGCCTATGTTACAGTACACTATGGTCTTCATATTTTATCACTTAACTCATTGTCAGACAGTTTTTGTATTCAGAAGGAATAGATGGGGAGGCAACAGTCCAGAGAGAGAGAGAGAGAGAGAGAGAGAGAGAGAGAGAGAGAAAGGAATGATGAAGGAAAAAAAAAAGATATGGAAAAGAAAGAAGGGAAAAAGGTGATCATTGCCCCTAATGGGAAGATATTCTCTGAAGATGGATTACCAGGCCAATACCCCCACCACTATAACACATGGGATGCAAGGCTGGATAAACCACATCCCAAGGCCAAAGAAATATATATTATACACAAAGATGCTGCATATGTAATTGTTATTGTTCATATTGCATTATCAGTGGATATTTAATGAATATTGCTTCAATGTAAGACTGTAATATGATGTGCTTATAACTAGAATTAAACAAAAGGCAAATTATTTTTTTTTTTTTAAGTAGAATCTACTCTTAAAGTATCCTTTTTTTATTGATATTTAGAAATTTGCCTGTGCATTATTTAGAGATAAGCACTTCTTGATCAAAGCAATGCAATCTGACATCATTACAGATGCTATCCTTTATGGGGCTGTGTTAAAGCCTCTAGTATTGACTGGCACAGTACCTTCTTTCTCTGTCATATGACAATGATAGTAAACCCAAAGAAGTTCTTATCAATGCCTGTCCCCTCTCTCAATTGAATGAATGTCATGAATGATTTTGTTTCAATTTACCATTTTTAATGAAAATTAGAATCTTATTGAAATCTCTCTCTTAATATTATCCACGAATTGGGTCCTTGTAGAATTGTACATTTGATATCCTGTTTTGATTTTAGGTTAGATTTTGTATACTTGATTATATATTTTCTATGTGTACATTGTTGTATATGGCTGTTGTAAGTTGAATCTTGTGTACATAGTTTACAATAATTCAAAAATTGTCTTGTATAAACAGTTCTTTTGGTTCTCATAGTCATGTATACGAATACTGGGAACTGAATATCAAAATTTAAAATGCAGTATTATTTCACCTACCTTGGTCTATTTTCTTTTTTTATCAAATGCATTGAGGTATGCGATGCTATAATCTAAAATGTTGAATACATTGTATAATAAAATAAATTTGAATTTAAAACTCTCATAAAATACTTGCTTATATATTTTATCACCTATCTTTTCTTAGCTTGAATCCGTGACCTCTTGTTCTTGAAGTTGCAGGTTAAAACATTCCTCTTTGCTTCCATCTACCAAGTGTTGCCCCAGTAATGTTTGTTCACGTTCATCTTAAAAGGCATTAGTCATCTATTCCTTAGCAGTTTAGCATAATTAACAAACATGTTTATATAACTCTGTATCCCCTCTGGTAGATCATTCATATAGATAATAAACATTACCAGTATTAGAAACTGAATTTTGTGGTATTGTGCTAGTAACTTTTTTTCCTATCTGATACATTCAAGAGTGGAATTCCACTCTTGAAGCACTGCAGTGGTATATAAGGTCAGTGAGTTGACTGTGATGAGCCAGAGGTTTGTCACAGTCAACGTAATTTCTTTCATTACAGGGAGGGGAATGAGAGATGATAGTGATGAGTGCTAGAAGGAAAGGAGTGTGTTAAACGTGTAGAGGGAGATATATCTGATATATGTAAGTCAAAGTGAGGGGGAATATGTGCTACAGCAAACACGTGTTAGGGCAGATGGAAGCTTGCTTGAGGGAGGGTACTGTAGAGGTTTGGAGGGGAAAGCATGCTAGAGGAAGCAGGAGTCAGGAGCATGAGTCCGTTGGGACAGAGATCACTTTGCCAGCATGCCCTTGCCAGCCCTGTGGGATAAATACAAAATGTATTACTGTTTAGCGTCATACACCGTAGGTAAAGTAATTATGAAAATAAAGTGCTAACCTAATATGACATTATAGTGCTTGGAAGGACTATGAAGACAATGATCTGGAATATGAGGATGGTGGAAAAGAATGGTGCCCAATCATTTGAACTGTTGAGGGTCGAATGCCAACCTACAGTAAATGAGGTCATCGCTGTACTAATCAATCCAAGTGGTTGTATCGGATAATGCAGCTGGATTACTGAATAAGCATTAACAAAGAGTCTCACCCCCTGCAGGCGGTGGAACTCCGTCCATGCCGCCTTCAGTACCCGCCACACTGTTGCAACTCTGTCTTGTAGGCCGTCTTAGTTTTTGTATGGGTGATGGTGATGGGGTTCCAGGCCACCTCCGTCGTTGTCACTTGCTGGAGCTGAGGTACGGTCACAACCTGACAAAGAAACAAGTTGTTAGCGTTCCACCTGGAACTCCAGGAATACAGTAGTAGCTGTAATGGTAAGAGCAGTAGTAGTTGTAACAACAGTAGTAATAGCAATAGTAATAGCATCAGCAGGTAAAGCAATAGAGGTATTACTCACAGTGTTGGTGAGTGTGTGGAAGCTGGTAGTGACAGTCTTGGTGATGTACTGGTACGTGGCAACTGTGCGTGTTGTCACCAGCGTCCTGGTGGCTGTCTTCAACTCCTGTTTAGTGACGGTGCGTACCACAGTAGACAGCTGCGTGACCACCAGAGTCCTGGTGGACGTACTGGTGACCTTTATTAACGTAGTCTCTGTCAGTAATTGCGTGACAGTCATTAGTTTGCCCTCTGTCAGGGTACCAGTGGCATAGACAACCCTGGTGCTGGTCCAGTACCCTACCTCTCGGGGCTTGACTAGGGTGGTGATGGCCGTGGCAGTAACTAGCAGCGTCTTCTCCAAGGGAATGGTGGTGAAATCGACGATGGTGAGCTGCTGGGGCACTGTCACATAGTCGGTGGTCACCCATGTCTGTGTAACCTCCGTCACCACTGGCAGCGTCGTCGTCGGACATTTCTCTCCACCATTCCCACCAATTATTCCACTTCCGGACCCGGTTCCACTTCCTATACCAAAACCGGTTACACTCCCTGTACTGACTTCGAACCCGGTTCCAATTTCTGAACTAACTCCGAACCCGGTTCCATTTCCTGTACCGACATCGACACCATTTCCACTTTCGGCATTTACAGTAAATCCTCCACTTCCGCTGACATTGCTAAACCCACTCCCACTGCTTATGTCTGTGCCAAATCCACTTTCAGTACCTCCACTACCGATGCCAGTATCAGTCCCATCGTTTCCATTTCCATAATTTATATTGAACTCGCTGCCACTTCCGGTGCTACTGCCGAATGGAACATTTCCGGCACCAACGTTGTATCCACCACTCCCGACAGTCCCTCCGCCAGCCACTCCTCCGTAAACCGGGCTAACTAGGTATATGCCGGCATTGTAAAGCCCCTTGTAGCCATAAACTGGATTCTTGTAGGAGCCGCCGGTCTTGTGGCCCTTGTTCCAATTCTTGTTGAATAGGTCGAAGAACCCCAAGGATGGGGACGCCTCCAGTACCACCGTTGTCATCAGCACAGCCAACATCCACATCTGCAATTGTTAAGGGTGGTAATAGGACTGGTTTGTAGATATGGGATTAGACACACATGCACATGCACACACACATACACATAATCAGGGATGTAACACGGGTTTGGGTTCCTCTCTCTTTACTTCTCTTCCTTCTACTCCCTCTACCTGTATTCTTACTTTTATTCTCTACCAAGGGACTCCAAAACTTTTACCAAAGCCAACTCCACGCCACATGGTCCTAAGACGATTGACCGACTTAGGATTCTACACCCAGTATGACGTGACCTAGGCTCTGAGCAAAACCCTAGAGTCGCCTCTACGCTGCCACCACCAGACCAGCTACACAGAGCAATGATCGAGGTCTGGATCGATCACGCTAATTAATCAACCTTGGGGCTTGATCCCCACTAGTAGTTTATAACCTCGGAAACTTGAGTGTGGAATTAATTAGATGGGGATGATGAATTCCGATCCGATGTTAGAATCGGCGCCCAATGCAACTCTGCCTCGTGTGGACCACGTGACCAGGACAAGTATACACATAAAACACATGGAAACAATAAAAATGCAAATTATTAACTTAATTTATTAAAAGAAAACTAAAACAAAAATCTAAATATGTTCACTCCCTGTCACTTTAACACTCCCTACTTGACCTGAGTGGCAAATGAGAAGACTATCCCTATAATTAACAATAGCAACTATACCTTTGGCGACCAGCTCTAGATGTTGGGCTGGTCTTGGGGAGAGGTAAGATGTTTGACCTCTTATCCCAGCTGCTCCCGTTTCCACACTAATCTCTCCCTTGTCTGGTCTACCCCAGACAGACTATTGTAACCTTCCGCCTAGTCAAAGTTTCACAAAGTTACTAGCAAGGTTTAAGTTATAACAATTAACCTCTGTACTGAATTGATCCAGACTGGTTGAATTATTTTACTGAAATTAAATTAGACAAACATCTAACGGCAGAGCTGTTCCCGATCACAAAAATGGTTATTAAAACTTTGAGAAATCGTAGACCTGTCAACCCTGATGACCTATGACCGCCGGTCACTCCGCCTTACAAGTTAGATCTGATTCGTGACGTCACTGATGGTGACTTAAACTCAATAATTAGAATACTCTTGATATTGTATCCAGTACTATTATACAATACAATTTTAATACAAAATGAATAAAGGCTAATTTCTCTAAATTACTGAATACTATAGGATGATTCATTATACGCAGCTATGAACAAAGCGTCGGTTATTTCCACCGCGAATTCCCCTGGGGGTCAGGTCACCATGCGGGCTCAGCTTCCCATTCTCTTTTGTCGATAAACCACTCTGGATAATTCTTACAACAGCCTAGTTTGTTACAGGGAGGTTACAGTTTGTTTGTGCTGTGATCACCACATTCAAAATTCTCAGGGGAACTGACAGGGTAGACAAGGATGGATTATTTACCGCAGGTGGTACACACACAAGGGGACACAGGTAGAAGCTGAGTACCCAAATGAGCCACAGAGACATTAGAAAGAAGTTTTTCAAATGTCAGAGTAGTTAGTAAATGGAATGCACTAGGAAGTGATGTGGAGGAGGCAGACTCCATACACAGTTTCAAATGTAGATATGATAGAGCCCAGTAGGCTCAGGAATCTGTACACCAGTTGATTGACAGTTGAGAGGCGGGACCAAAGAGCCAAAGATCAACCCCGACACGCACAACTAGGCGAGTACAAACACACACACACGTGTGTGTGTTAGAAAAATGTGTAGTAGACATAATAGAGGAAAAATAAATTGGTTAGAAAGGCGGGGTCCAAGAGCTAATAGCTCGATTCTGCAGATACAAATAGTAAGTACACACATGCATCTAATAACGAATTATTACGAGTGTACAATCAATGAAATAAGAAAGATGATGACTGAGAAAACAATAAGGTCATATGACAAGACTGAGTTCGGTGCTGTGAAAATGTGCGTTGGAGTTATTCTTTTCCTCGGAGGAGGAGGAAGGGAATACTCATGAAATGTGGAAGAGGGTCAACATCGCACCTATATATTTAAAGAAGCAATTACGCTTTATCGACATTCAGATTCAGATTCAGATTCAGATGTTTATTCAGGTAAGGTATATACATACAAGTGATGTTACATTAATGGATTGATATATAGATAGAGCTAGTACATACAATGCCTAAAGCCACTATTACGCAATGCGTTTCGGGCAAGAAAAACATTAATATCTAGAACTTAATACTAATTGAGCATAAAGAATAAAAAGTGTTGAGAACAAATACAAATAAAGATAAAAAAAAAAAAGGGGGAACATGACTGAAAAAGCAGCACAAATACAATAGGTTGACAGTGTTGATTAAAAAAAAAGAAAATAACAGACATGGGTTGACAATAGAGGAGTGAGGTAGGTTACAGGGAATTTATTAGGTAGTGTTTAGTTTTTATCTTAAACTGGTTGAGAGAGGTACAGTCTTTAACATGGTTGGGAAGGCCATTCCACATTCTGGGCCCTTTGATTTGCAGAGCATTTCTAGTTTGATTAAGTCGTACTCTAGGAATATCAAAACTGTATTTATTTCTGGTGTGGTGCTCATGGGTTCTGTTACAACCTTCTATGAAGCTTTTGAGATCAGGATTGGCATTATAGTTTAGCGTTTTATATATGTATAATACACATGAGAGAATGTGCAGTGACTTAATATCTAACATATTCAGAGATTTGAGTAGGGGTACCGAGTGATGTCTGGGGCCAGAGTTGGATATTGTTCTAATAGCAGCTTTGTGTTGGGTAATTAGAGGACGTAAGTGATTTTGGGTAGTAGAACCCCAAGCACAAATACCATAGTTATTTATTTATTTTATAAATAGTTTATAATAAAGATATATATATATATCTTATATATAAGATATAATATAAAAAAATTTTTATAATAAAGTTTATTTTAACAGAAACTTGGCTAAATAAAGACTATACCCAACTCTACAACTTAGCTGGTTATAAAGCCATTCATAACTGTAGGCCTAATAAAAAAGGTGGTGGCACAGCTATATATTACCGAGATACATTTATCTGCAACAGTGTTATTAGTGACAGAGATGACTACTGTGAATATACTTTTGCTCAGTTTACAATTAAATCCCTTAAATCCTCTTTGACTATTGGAGCCATCTATAGATTTCCTAATACTAACATAGCTTCTTTCTCAGACAACCTAAGGAATCTTATTATAAACAACAATCTCAACAAAAACCACATCATTCTGGGAGGAGACTTTAATATTGACCTGGGTCAACAAAACTGCTCTCAAGTTGACTATTTCCTTAACAGCATGAACTCCTGTATGCTAATCCCCACTATCACCAAACCTACCCGAGTCACTCAAACATCAGCCACTACCTTGGACCACATATGGACAAACATAACAGCTCCCCTTGTATCTGGTATAATCTACGACAGAACAACTGACCACTATCCTACCTTTCTCATAGCGAACATGGACATAACACCACCAAAAAGCAAGAAATTTTCATTTAGGCTACACAGTGAATCAGCTTTAGACAATCTTACAGAGGCACTTCACAATATTAACTGGGATTCTGAATTCAATAATACCCATGATATAAATTCATTAGCTAACCTCTTCCTCTCCAAAACTCTAAGCCTCTACAACCTTCATTGTCCCCT
This sequence comes from Procambarus clarkii, assembly GCF_040958095.1. Taxonomy (NCBI): domain Eukaryota; kingdom Metazoa; phylum Arthropoda; class Malacostraca; order Decapoda; family Cambaridae; genus Procambarus; species Procambarus clarkii. The sequence continues at coordinate 27,627,575 of NC_091176.1, forward strand.
TCTTACAAAGCAAGTAACTGACAAAAGATTAAACAATCCATGGCTCACAAATGGCATTCTCAACTCAATCAACAAGAAACATGAATATGAAAAGAAAGTTAGGATTGGCCTAGTTTCAAAGGAAGTAGCTAAAAGGTACTCATCAATGCTTACCAGTATCATAAGAAAGGCAAAACTTGCATATTATGTGAATAGATTCAATGAAGCAAAAGGCAACATGAAAAACACTTGGAAAACTATCTCTAGTATCCTAGGAACTAAACAACACTCACATAACCAAATAAAACTCTACAAGGATGGGGATATACCGTCAACTGATTTAGAAATGGCAAATGAATTTAATAGTTTCTTTTCATCGGTTGGTGCTAATCTTGCCAGTAAAATCCCACAGACTCAGACACATATTAACACATATCTCTCAGGCAGCTATCCAAACTCTCTTCTCCTTTCACCAATCAGCCCGGCAGATGTTGTGTCCATCATACACTCTCTAAAAACCAAGGCAGGGAACACCAGTGAAATTCCGTCCATTGTGTACAAGAGAGCCTCCCATGCCCTTGCCCCACCCATAGCACTACTGTTCAACAAATCTATAGAGTGTCACACCTTCCCTGATATCCTCAAAAAAGCAAGAGTAACGCCAGTCCATAAAGGAGGCAATCCGGCGGACATAAACAATTATAGACCAATATCAAATCTACCCATTCTATCAAAAATATTTGAAAAAATTATTTACAAACAGCTCTATTCCTACCTCGTAAAATTCGACATACTCAGCCCCTGCCAGTTTGGCTTCCGGTCCCAAAAGAGTACCAATGATGCAATCATTAGTCTCCTTGACATTATCTACTCAGCCCTTGACAAAAATGAGTTTCCGATTGGACTCTTCATTGACCTAAGAAAAGCCTTTGATACTGTTAATCACAACTACCTCTTACTTAAACTCCAGCATTATGGAATCCGAGGCCTTGCCCTTGACTACATCCGATCCTATCTTAGTGACAGACACCAATATGTAACCATCAATGATACAACTTCTTCCACTCTACCAATTACCGTTGGAGTGCCACAGGGCAGCATCTTAGGACCTCTTCTATTTCTTATATATATAAACGATCTGCCTAATGTCTCTAATATTCTCAAACCTATATTGTTTGCTGACGATACTACCCTTATCTACTCAAACCTCAACCCACATACACTAAATAATGTTGTGAATAATGAATTAAAAAAAGTCCACTTATGGATGTCAACGAACAAACTAACATTAAACATCGAAAAGACTTACTACATCTTATTTGGAAGCAAATCATCAAATGCAATTCAGCTACAGATAGACAACATTAACATCAGTAATAAAAATGATGGCAAGTTTCTTGGCCTATTCCTAGACAAGAGACTCAACTTCAGTACCCACATTCAACACATAACTAAGAAAGTCTCTAAGACAGTTGGTATACTCTCCAAAATCAGATATTATGTTCCTAACTCTGCTCTCCTCTCACTATATTATGCACTAATCTACCCCTATCTTAATTATGGTATCTGTGCATGGGGGTCTACCACTGCAAACCACCTTAAGCCCATCATCACACAGCAAAAATCTGCTATCAGAATAATAACTAACTCTGCTTTCAGACAACACTCAGCTCCCTTGTTTAAATCTCTAAACTTGCTAAATATTAACTCCCTCCACACATTCTCTTGTGTCAACTACATTTACAAAACCCTGTTCTTAAATGCAAACCATGCTCTGAAACTCTCCCTGGACAGATGTAATAGGACCCATTATCACCACACCAGAAATAAATATCTCTTTGATATCCCCAGGGTCAAACTTAATCTGTGTAAACACTCTATGCAAATTAAGGGACCTAGTCTATGGAACTCACTCCCTAGTGAATTGAAAAACTGTAAAACTTTTGCCTTATTTAAAAGCAAAACCAAAAAGTACCTAACTTCATCTATTTAGTTTCCTACACTGAGCTTTAAATTTGCTCTGTACCTATTGGTACCCAATCTCCTAATTTTTATGTAATATCAAACAACCTTATCATTGTGTTCATTGCTGTCTTCTTTTATGTGCTAGCCATATGCTGTATTGTGACTACCAATTTTTGTCAACTACCATTCAAGCTGTCATTGCAATCAATCTTATATTGTTTCTGCTGTATTGTGCCTACCAATTTGTTGTCAACTACCATTTTAAGCTGTCATTGCAATCAATCATAGCTACCTATGTGCTTTAATATACTGTACCTATAATTTTCTCTCATCTTTTTTTTTTCATTCCATGTAATCTGTTATCATTTTTTTTGTCTATAAATTTTGCAAGTATTTACCTCCTTAAAATTTTCTTAGATTAAGGACCTGCCCGAAACGCTGCGCGTGCTAGTGGCTTTACAAGACTGTAATTACCATAATTGTATCCTCACATTCCTTATGTACATTCTTGTATATGCATAAATAAATAAATAAATAAATAAATAAATAAATAAATAGTTGAGATAAGGATAGATAAGGGAGTAATAGAGAGTCACCAGGGCAGGGCGTGGTACATAATATCTGATCTTAGAAAGAATGCCCACAGTTTTTGAGACTTTTTTGATATATTTAGAATGTGTCCCTGGAAATTCAGCTTGTGGTCAATGAGAATGCCAAGGAATTTGCCATCTAATTTGTTACAAATTTGGGTATTGTTTATTTTGAGATTTATTTGACTAGAGGATTTATTGCCAAACAGAATATAGAAAGTTTTGTCAATGTTAAGGGTGAGTTTGTTGGCAGTTAGCCAAAGATGGACTTTATTTAGCTCAGTATTTACTGTGGCATTTAGAGCAAGAGGGTCAGGACTGGAGTAAATGAAGGTTGTGTCGTCAGCAAATAGTATGCGTTATATAGTATGACATGAAAGTATGCGTCAAATAGTATGACATGAAAGTATGCGTTAGTTTACATGGCGCTGTGATTACCTGAGCACTGAAGGTTTGCAGTATATTTACAAGATAAAATTACATTATTGAAACATTAGGCATATACAAAAATCTATAAACTTTCGACATTTCCTAAGCTCCGTTACGATTAATATCACTGTGTTAATATCGCTGGGTAATATCTCTGGGTAATATTACTAAATGATATCGCTGGGTAATATCACTAGATAATATCGCCGGATAATATCGCAAGGTATTAAATTACCTTGCGATATTATCGCAACTAATATATTATATTATCATTAATATATTAGTTGCGATATTATCGCAACTAATATATTATCGCATTGGGTAATATCGCTCTGAACAAACAACTTTTCACTAGAAACACAAATTAAGTTTTTTTAACAAAGTTGTTTAGTTATTAATAGCAAATCTGAGATTCGTTAGGTTATAGATCAAAAATTACTAATTTGTTTTTGAGGGTAAGACCCGTAAGAACGAACTGGATTTTGAATGTAAATTCTCATCTTATTTTTCACTTGAGGTTTTAATGTTGGGCCCAGCTGAGTTCATGTAAACAACTCAGCGAGTTTACTTAATTTAAAGAGGTATTAAACATGCCGCTATGACAGGCTGTCAACTCCCAGAATAAATGACGCTGCCCAATAAACTCACTCCTCATAAATAAATGAATTAAAACGCCAAAAAATCACTTTTTAGGGTGATAGTGCCTTCGCTTGACTTACTTTGACTAGGCAGGAGCTTGTGTAGGCAAGATCCTTGTGAGTGTGTAACTGTGAACTTGTTCGCCCCGCGCACCACATTTATGTAGAAAACACCCGGGATGTGACGCCCATTGTGACTGGCCACTGAGTCCTAGGCTGTTTTTCACCCTTATTTCTAAACACGAGGCATCATCGATCATGTTGTTGCTTAGTGGATTCATTACACCTGAAGTGGTAAGATGTAAATAATATATTTATGTATATGGGCATTAGAGTTTTGTTAATTAATAAATTGTTATGTAGAAGTGATGTCTGTTGTATTTGGCAGTCACTGAGCAGCCTATCAGCGTCGAGCAGAGAGTGTGTCATACCCAGGCTGATATGCCCTGTGGGCATGATGCCACAGGGATAAACAAGGTCGAGGGAGAGAGGTGGACAACTACTTCCTGGTGTAGTCTACGAAATGGGAAAGTACTTCAGCACTTTGGACGAGTTATGGCGATGGGGAGGCAAGGCATTTTTTAATTTTGTTTTTAATTTTGCCCCGAGGAGCGAGTTTATTGGGCAGCGCCACTCATCTTGTGAGTGGACATACCGCCATAGCAGCATATACAACACTCCCCAATAGGAAGAAAACTCGCTGGGTTGTTCATCCTGTCACTTGTACCCAGACACAGCTGGGACTTGCTTAACTATCCCAAGTGAACAGTTCCCCAGACAAGAAGATTAGCATCTGTCAACCCATAAAATCTTACATTATCTTGCGGGTGCAAAATGGGTGAATTTTTTAAGAATAAACATTATCTATATTTGACAAATAACAATGTGGGGTTTATTATTCTACAAATATTTCTAATGTTTCTCAGGTGTTCACATTCACGTAGATAGTGGTCAAGGCGGATATTTGTATCCAAGACGGATTCTTGCTATTACTGATTCTCTCCCGCGGCCTCCTCTTCGTCCATAATGATTGGGATTGCCAGCTGCAACCATGTTGTACCATCGTACAGATTCACGGAGAGGAAATCCATTGTACAGATTCTACAAGAGGTGTTGTAGTGATGTGGTGAGTGTTGTAGTATTCGCCTAATTGTGCTTGCGGGGGTCGAGCTTCGGCTCTTTGGTCTCGCCTCTCAGTTGTCAATCAACTAGTGTAAAGGTTCCAGAGACTATAGGCCACTACCGTATCTACAGTTGAATCTGTGTATGGAGTCTGCCTTCACCACATCACAACCTAATACATTCCATTTATTGACCATGGCACAAACAAATTCCTCCTAATTTCTCAATGGCTCATTTGAGTGCTCAATTCCACCTGTGTCCTCTTTGTGCGTGTACCATCGGTGTTAAATAATCTGTTCTTATCTACCCTATCAATTCCCCGAGAATTTTGGATATGGCAATAATGTGTCCCCTAACTCTTCTGTCTTCCAGTTACGTGAGATGCAATTCACGCAGCCTTTCATCGTAACTCATACCTCGTAGTTCTGGTACTAGTCTAGTGGCAAACCTTAGAACCTTCTTCAACTTCGTCTTATGCTTGACAAGGTATGGACTCCGTACTGGAGTGATGTCTTGTTGTAGCGATGGAAGGCAGGTGTTGTAGTGATGGGGGAGGTTGTAATGATGGGGGGAGGACTTGTAGTGATGGGGTGGATGTTGTAGTGATGGGGAGGTGTTGTAGTGACGTGGTGGGTGTTGTAGTGATGAGTGGATGTTTTAGCGTGAGACGCCGCACACGGATGGCCTCTGTTGGCAATTATTTATATTAGTAATACGTGGGAGAAACATTTAGCGAAATGCTATTCGAACAGAGGACGTGAGGGAGACACTATTCGAAAAAATGCTCAGGGCGTCTTCAGTTGAGAATGTGAGCTTCGTGTAGCGTCTATCTTTCCCAAGACGGGGGTTTGGCAGCTGGATTAACGAGCATTTAGTAATAGTTTGTTTCTATGCGCTCCTGTTTCAAGTATGGTTGCCCATAACAGTCCAGACTGGTACTAGCAACAAACCTATCCTCCAGTACTGCCTATAAGTCAAATGCTGACTTATAAAACTTATTTATTTGGCATATGCAGCAGACAGCCAGCTGTCAGGATAAAACTTTCACAAGGTACCATAATAAACTATTTTCTCGGCTATAAATTGCTATTATACATTGTGGGTTCATGCATAGCTGGGTCTAGGCGAGGTGTTCTTCAAACACACTCCCCTAAAATATAAGGAAAGTTACAGATCAGGAAGTAAGGTTACAATAAGGAAAGAACAGATCCCTAGTTGTGATGAAGAGTGAACATAAGCACCTGCAGTGTGACCCTCTGGTCAGTTGCGCCGTGCAGTCTACGTCGGAGGAAGTTGCTCTTACTCCGGTCTCTAATACCATCAGAACAATTGACAAGTTGGCCCTTTGAGGGTATATTTTTAGTACAGAGGTCTGCGTCCGCGTCAGGGTTTTTTTCGTTCACTTGCCACACTATGGTGTCGGGCACCTCACCCGCTAACCAGCGGTTCAACCTGTTCACAAATATGGTTTTCCCGGCAGTGATTTGTCTGGCGGGAATCGGAGAAAGGTTCGCCTCCAGTAGCGGGACCCGGCGTTCCGGATCCAGGATCTTCTGTAGGTCCGCATTTGTTGCCACGATTGCCGTGGCCTCATTACCATGTATATGGACGTCAAGTGGTCCCACTGATGTTGCCTTGTCAATGGCTGCTGCAATTTCGCGCTTGTAGACTCCGAGGAGATGCACATTTACATTGTGTGTCATGTTCACTAGCAATGGCTCGGATTGTCTGGAGAACCTGGAGTGTAGAGTGGTTTGCCGGCAGCTGTGTAGGAACACAGCTCGCCAGAAAGGGAGGTGTGATGGCATAAAGGGACTTCGATAAGCTTAAGTACAAACATTTTGTCCCAGGCAACGAAAAATACCTGAATTCCAAGTGAGACGGAGTGAGGTGCTGCTGAGGTGGGGATGGGGAGGGGAAGAGACAGGGAGGTGGAGAGGGAGGGAAGAGGTGAAAGGATGAAGGTCCTGACTAGGAGGGTCAGGTCAGATCTTCACTTTCATCTCCACCAGCCCGTCGCTTACATCCAGGTCACAAAGGCGGGTTATATAGAGGAATCCATATAATGTCTGGGGCAGCAGTTTACATTAACAACCATGAAGCTTACTGGAGCATGAATAGTGGATGCTCAACATTGCAAACAGAATTATATGCCCTGAAGAAGATCATTAACTATACAACAGAATAATTTACATGTCATCATTCATACCGACTCTAAATCTTCGCTCCAGGCATTGTTATCCAGTCAGCACAGAGATAATATACAACTCCTCACAGAAATCCAAAATATAGAAAAAGAAGCCCATAATCTAGGGTTGTCGATCACCCTAAATTGGATACCAAGTCACAATGGCATAGATGGTAATGAAAAGGCAGACTCACTAGCAAAAACTGCCACTGCTCTACCTGTTGTACAGGTTCAAATATCTCCAAGTTTTTCACAGATTAAGGAGCAAATCAAGAAGATATACTCCAACTATCAAAAGTCGCCACAGAGCCAAAGTAGCGGAAGGAAGATCCACTGCGATATGGTACGAACAAGCCACTGGGTACTACTCTTTCAAGCCTGACAAAAAGATATCCAGAGACATTGCAGTAGCCATACACAGACTCAGACTTGGTTACAAGTGCTGGTGGGAGGTAATAAACCCAATGGTTAAAGAGTGTCACATCTGTGGAACAGAAGCAGAGGCGTCACTATTGCACTACTTACTGGAATGTGAAGCTACTGAAGCCCGGCGCATCAAACTCAACATTAATCCAACGACAGCAGCTGCATTAGATAGACATTCCACAGCCACTACAATGATTAGAAAAGCCGTTGAGGAATGGGACTCACTAGTGAGCATTCTGCATCTACATCCGCCAACAAGATGTTATTAAAACCAGTGCGCTAAAACAGAAGCGAAAAAGGAACAGAGGAAAAAAGAGGAATCCCCATCTCCATTTAAAACTTTGACCCGAACATCACAGCAAAGTTATCGCGAATAACCGAACTCAATTACGGGCTCACCATAGCCCGTGCTACATGGACATTTTGTTCTGAGTAGCTAAATCTAAAACAACAACAACATGTAATGTATCATTGTTGGTTGTTAGTTTTACTGCTAGTCTTACGTGGCCAGTGAGACGGTTGGCGATTCTTGTTTCTCAAGTGTGACGCTGCTACTTGAACTCTGGGAACTGTAAAGTGCTGCAGAAAGACTTTAATGAATTATAGCAACGGCAGCCAAGTTTAACCTCCAGCAAGTGTTCAGTAATGAAGATGGGAAGAGAAAAAAATGACTGGTTGAAACTACATCAGAATTTAAGAGGAAATCAACTACAGAAATTAGAAACAGAAAGACTAGTGAATGGACATAATACAAACACTAACACCGAACGCACACATGTATATAGAGTAACATCAGCAACATACATAGTAAACTAGTAAATATAATAACGGCATTTAACAAGCTATAAAACCAGGACCTATTCAAACTATTCAAGCCAATTAACACAGCCTAAGTCAGAGCTATAGAAGAAAACTCAGTGAATAGGAACAATGCCCGAAACGCTTTGTGTAATAGTGACTTTAGGCATTGTATGTACTTGCTCTATCTATAAATCTATCAATTTTTGTATAACCTCTTGTATGTATGTACTTTACCTGAGTAAACATTTAATTATTTATTTATTTATCTCTTCCAACTGAGATAAAATTAGACAAGTTTAATGGTGCAGGCGATGAGTCACAATAACGTGGCTAAAGTTGACCAGACCACACACTAGAAGGTGAAGGGACGACAACCTTCTCGGCATATACTCTCGGAGTTTATACACCGAGAAGCAGAATATATCTCTCGGTGTATAGCTTGGTGTAAACACTTGGTTTGGTTTGGTGAGGGCTTGAAGCCTGTCAGCCAGCCGTGAGAGGGTTATTAATTAAGGCCACTACAAGAACTTACTGACCATCCAGGAAGCATAGGGTCACATATTCATTAACAGTCCGGATTGATATGACGTCTGACGCATGCATCGCCTGGGGTTCATAGGGAAGTGATAGATTCTTAGTTTTTTTTCGGTTAGATCTTATGACGGAGAATGAAGGTTCAGTGGTATCTTAGCCGAGAGATACTGGGGAAGGGTGTGTACTGGAGGGCTCCTAGTTTGCCCTCATTCCTTTATGGGAACCTGAAGTCTTCCTCAGCGAGAAGTCACTGGAAGACGTTCCTGAATTTCTACCCCCTCTTAACTACGAACTTTGTTGGACTTCCCAGAGGTCAAATGTGGTCCGACACTCGTCTTTCCTGGGGATGCCAAGGATCGTCAAGCATCTGCCCAACAGTGGGTTTACCTACTGCAAAATAAAATAGTTTTCCTTCAACAGGTAATATCTGACCGCAAGGTGGAGTATTTCTCCTTGACCAGGAAACGGCGAGTTACATAACTCCAAGAAACGACAATGAAGTCTTGCCTAACAAACACTACTAGTTCAGTCCATTCACCTTGGCTCAGGGAGACTCGAACCGTGGACCCCAGGTGTGTGAGGCCGAAGCCCTAACGACCAAGCGATTGAGTAGTCTTAATATTCATTAATATTTACACTACTAGTTCAGTAATCAGGAAGATAAAACCTTTACCCAAGCTGCAGATATCAACAAAGAAGTTTGCTTCGATCCATCCCACCACCACCACTGTCGTAAATTTAGTTGCATAGATGTTGATCGCAGGGACGTGACGTCGTGTAAATAATGGTTGTTGGTTATTATTATTATTAACATCTTTATTGACAAAATTGAATTTAAATTTTGCCTAATCTGAGGAATTCAATTAGGTCTTATTAGAGTGAGGATAATGCTGGTATTCACTGTCACACAGGACAGAGGGTCATACACAAGACAATAGGTCTGAAAGGTACATATATATGTACTGAAGTACATATATATTTATATATATATATATATATATATATATATATATATATAGTTTTCCTATATATATATATATATATATATATATATATATATATATATATATATATATATATATATATATATATATATATATATATATATATATATATATATATATATATATATATATATATATATATATATATATATATATATATGTCGTACCTAATAGCCAGAACGCACTTCTCTGCCTACTATGCAAGGCCCGATTTGCCTAATAAGCCAAGTTTTCATGAATTAATTGTTTTTCGACTACCTAACCTACCTAACCTAACCTAACCTAACCTTTTGGGCTACCTAACCTAACCTATAAAGATAGGTTAGGTTAGGTTAGGTAGGGTTGGTTAGGTTCGGTCATATATCTACGTTAATTTTAACTCAAATAACAAAAAATTGACCTCATACATAATGAAATTGGTAGCTTTATCATTTCATAAGAAAGAAATTAGAGAAAATATATTATTTCAGGAAAACTTGGCTTATTAGGCAAATCGGGCCTTGCATAGTAGGCCCAGAAGTGCGTTCTGGCTACTAGGTACGACATATATATATATATATATATATATATATATATATATATATATATATATATATATATGTCGTACCTAATAGCCAGAACGCACTTCTCAGCCTACTACACAAGGCCCGATTTGCCTAATAAGCCAAGTTTTCATGAACTAATGTTTTTTCGACTACCTAAACTACCTAACCTAACCTAACCTAACTTTTTCTGCTACCTAACCTAACCTAACCTATAAAGATAGGTTAGGTTAGGTTAGGTAGGGTTGGTTAGGTTCAGTCATATATCTACATTAATTTTAACTCCAATGAAAAAAAAATTGACCTCATACATAATGAAATGGGTAGCTTTATCATTTCATAAGAAAAAAATTGGAGAAAATATATTAATTCAGGAAAACTTGGCTTATTAGGCAAATCGGGCCTTGCATAGTTGGCTGAGAAGTGCGTTCTGGCTACTAGGTACGACATATATATATATATATATAATATAATGGTTACAATCAATGTTTCAATTTACCAATATATAAATACAACTTTCTATTGTGCACTGCCACACAAGGGCAGGGATGGGTACGTAAGAGATGGAGCTTAACAATAATATAAATAATAAAATTATTCTTCATTCTTTAAAATGGACAAGTAAATTTAGGACAAATTGTTAGGATGTCGTCCAGAACACCTGAGTCAATGAAACAGTTACACAGTTGGTGGTATGATAGGCTAGGAGGTCTAAAATCTTTTACGGTTTCACATTCAACAATATAGTGTTCTAGTGAATGTATTAAAGACAGTCTATTCCATCTTCAGAGGAGCAGATATTTTAAGCCTGACAAAGATTTGATGAATATTTTCATACGGCTTCAATAGCCTCGTTGTTAAGAGCGTCAGAGAGGCTATCAATTTAGAGAAGAGTTTTTCCCTTGGTTGACTGGAAGCGAGGGAGGAGGCAGAGGAAACGTGGCAGGTGAGAGCTGGTAGCTGAGGGGTGTCTTAGCGGGGACGGACGTGTTAGTGGGACTTTTATTCCGGATTTTACTGACATCCATGTATAGGAGACGGTATATATGCACGGCTTCACCTGTGCGTCTATGTCTGTCTGCTGGTTTTACTTTTTCTCTTCTCTCTCTGTCCCTGCCATTCCCTCCCTCCCTGTCTCTACTCTCCTTTGCCTCCCTCACACAGCTTCTCACCGTCTGCTTGCACCAGCTGCTACAATAAGCCCTCCGAGGGGCACTGCCTCAAGCTGCATACTTTTATATTTTTACTCTGCTTCCTTTGAGATATATTCTTCCTCTAACTGCATTAATTATCATGCATAAATTAATTTATTGACATTAAAAGTTACATTGCTTGAGCACATGTTATTAGGTTACCACGATCGTTGATCTCGCAGCTTCCTATGACTTATTGGTGCAAGATACCCGGGCTGAATGATGGCATGATTAATTAGCTGGGAGTGAGTGGGCGAGCGAGGGAGAGAGCGAGATAGAGAGAAAAGAGAGAAGAGATGAGAGCTTTGGGGAGGAGAGAATATAGAAACAGAAATAGAACATACTGTATATAAAGATTACTTCACATGTAATTCTTTCATTGTGAGATACGTTGGCCAAGACGACCGGTGAGGTGGGGATAATCCCTAACAGATTAACATCACTGTACCTCATTAGGTTATGGGACTAATTATACCTTAATTTTTGCTGTCCCTGATCAGTGGAACACGAGCAGGGAGGCAAGATGATCATTGCAAGATAAAATGAGGCTTCGTAATGACGACGCCCTGTTGGCCTCCTCAAACGCTACGACGTTTTATAAATCACTAGGCACAGAATTCAACATACAATAATGAATGGCACATATAAGAGACATAATGTTCTCGGGATCACAATCACTCAACATTTGAATTGGTTAAAGACACTAGCAAACGCAGCGTATTGATACCATATTTGGTGCAATCATTTAAAGCGTTTTATATCCCTCTCTTGTGGCAGTAATTGCAGCGGTCATACAGTAATCATCATATGTAAATTAAAATTCTCGATTATTTAAGTTACTCTGAGTCACTTATATTCCCCGCTTAATTAAGCAAGATCAAAATACATCGTGGCCGCGAATGTACCGCGGGCAGGTCGGGGTCGTATACGAGCCGGCCAGTGGCTTACCAGCTGTCATAAACCAAGCAACGCGGCGACAATAGTCTTGAATTTGGTGTGCTCGTATCCGCGCGGAGAACTGTAGTGTGGAAGTGGTTTTCTACGCCAGCCTGTCGGCTCTACAAGCTGATATTTGAGGGTTGGTGAAAGTGTCATATGGTGGACGTAGACTTCACAAGGGCGAATATCAAGTCACTGGAGCAACAGTTGGAATCCCAGAGCCAACTAGTGGTCTCAGGTAGGTCGTTTACAGTAGGCTCTTACGACATTGCCTAATTACTGGTCGATATTGGGTGCAATTTCTGGGATAACTTAGTTCTCAGAACTTGTAGCGGATTGTATTATAGCAATTGTCATGTTGGATTGTGATGTTATCCACGTTGAGACGTCAGCCTTGCAGTCTGAGGTTCTCCAGCAGCGGGACACATAATTAGCTAATTGTGTCAATATATACTTTAAATTGGAACCCGCATTTTCAGAACATTGTTTGTCTTACATTTCTTATAATGGAAATTCCGTAGTAACCATCGCTATAAAATTTTGGTCCTCTTTAAACTGAATGCCGAATTTTAAACTTGACTGACTAAGGAAGTGCCGGGGGCCAGTCAAGGTGTGGATTTTTTGAACTTGTGAGCTGCTGCAACCAACAGCCTGACGGAACAAGTTATCACCAAACAAGCCTAACTCCGGTAAGATTGTATTTTAGCTGTCATATCATACGGAATAAATGACATTAAACAATAAAATATTGTTGATTGTTTGTCCGAGAAAAGAAAAGCAACTTTTATAAAAGAAACTATAAAATAAACTTTTATTATTTATCAAAAATACTTGAGTTCTCATTTGGTGTTGATTAACAAACTCGTTTATTGTCTCAACACTGGGAAAGGCTTATTTAAGAGTTGTATTTTGTTATCAACCTGCATATTTACCAGTTTAATAGTTATCCTGCTGGACAAGATTAGTTATTTATAGGTTGAACATCTTGACTGTTTTAGTTCCTTCTTTAAATATTGTAATTTTTATTTTCTCAATGTTTCCTCTTTTTTTTTAATTAATTGAAAGTATTGAGTTTATTGCTTTCAGTTTCGTCATTGTTATATACATCTATAATATATCTAATATGTTATCACAATTATTGGGCACATAATCTGTCAAGCTTCACATTCTATAGCCTTAGTTTTGTGTCCTACACCACAGCTACGTATCCTACGCAGCCTGTGGCTCCAGAAGCCTGTGACTCCAGAAGCAAATATTGTACCACGGAAAATGTTTTACTGGGCTCTCTGTAATCGTTGCAGGATATTTGTTTGAAACTGGTTGTATTTAATTTAATTTTATATGTGCACCAAGTTGCAAGCTGTTTATATATTTTATGAGTCACCAAGCTGCAAGATGCCTATAACTGCCCAGCTGGTGTTGTAGTTCTGATGGTAGACCTGTTGCAAGGGGGTCTAATGAATTTTGCTTCTACTCTTAATTCTAGCCGCGTTCTAGTTTATTTTTAGAGGTTGTTGACTGTATTTAGCTTTCACTCGGCTCTTCAAGTTAGCCTTACCTAACTATGAATGTTGTTGTTAAAGATTCGCTACCTGGAACAAAGTTACAAGTAGCACGAGCTATGGTGAGCCTGTAGTGCCTTCCGAAAACTATGAATGAGCTGTGTTGTCGCTTTATATTCAGCTACTCGGAACAAACAGTTTCAAGTAGCACGGGCTATATGATGAGCTCGTGTTCTTAGCTGTTTTCACTATTTAATGAGTCTACAGTTTCCATTGCTTTGTATTGCTTGCAGAGCAAGAGGGGGTGGGCGTATACGCTTCCGAGTGAATGAGAAAATAAAAATTAATGAAAGCATATTAGGGTTAATGAAGCAATACCAGCTGACAACCTCTCAAAGAAAACGAAGCAAAGTTAGGCTCTCGCGGTAACTATGATAAAGCTCAGAGGCAGCACCAAGTGGGATTCCATGTATTTGGTGGCAGGGGGAGAGCTGGTAGCTGACTGTCTTAGTGGTGACGGACGTGTTAGTGGGACTTTTATTACGGATTTTACTGACATCTAGGTAGAGACTATATATTTACGACTTCATATGTGCTTCTCTGTCTGCCGATCTTATTTTCATTCCTCTCTACTGTCCCAGCTGTCTCCTCTCCCTCACCTCTCACACAGCTTCTCACCGTATACTCGCATCAGCTGCTACAATGACCCCTCTAAAAGACACTGCCTCAAGCTGCATAGTGTTGTATTTTCACACATCTATTATGTATTCTCCATATAAGACGACTGTCTCCGCTCTTATTATTAAGGACTGAACCCCACAATTCATTTAGCTAAGCAAGTTGCAATCTTGATGAGCTAGTTACAAAATTCAATACACATCGTCACATCACCAACGAGTTCGAGATCGACCACATGTATAGTTTCTAAATTAAGCAACTGACATATGTGGAGAGCTAGTTAGTTCATCTATTATGCCCCTCATACATATCCATCTTGTGAGCGGTAGTGGAAAGGGTTACAGAGGCACTGAATTAATGGGCTCCCAGTTTACTAACTGTAGGTAGTAACTGAGTGATTGTAACCTATCCACCGCTGCCCACTGGATGGGGGGCGGTGTGCAGGACAAACACATCAATTGTGACACTAGCTCTCCACACATGTCAGTTGCTTAATTTAGAAACTGTACTTGTGGTCGATCTCGAACCCATTGTTGATGTGACGACTTATATTGAATTTTGTAACTAGCTCATCAAGATTGTAACTTGCTTAGCTAAATGAATTGTGGGGTTCAGTCCCTGAGCCCATTATGTGCCTCTGTAACCCTTTCCATTACCGCCCACAAGATGGGTATGGGGTGCATAATAAATGAACTAAACTCTAATTATTACTCATAGAGTAATTACTCGACATTAAATGCGGCTTTGCTTGAGTTCAAGTTATTAACAAATACCACGGCTGTTGTCACAATTACTTGACCTTGGCCTGAGTTACTCTCGCAAGATGCCCGTGCTGAGTGACGGCAAGATTGTTTAATTGAGTGTGTGACGGAGATTGAGTGTGTGTGACGGCGTTTGAGTGTGTGTGAGACGGCGATTGAGTGTGTGTGACGGCGATTGAGTGTGTGTGACGGCGATTGAGTGTGTGTGACGGCGATTGAGTGTGTGTGACGGCGATTGAGTGTGTGTGACGGCGATTGAGTGTGTGTGACGGCGATTGAGTGTGTGTGACGGCGATTGAGTGTGTGTGACGGCGATTGAGTGTGTGTGACGGCGATTGAGTGTGTGTGACGGCGATTGAGTGTGTGTGACGGCGATTGAGTGTGTGTGACGGCGATTGAGTGTGTGTGACGGCGTTTGAGTGTGTGTGACGGCGATTGAGTGTGTGTGTGACGGCGATTGAGTGTGTGTGTGTGACGGCGATTGAGTGTGTGTGTGACGGCGATTGAGTGTGTGTGTGTGACGGCGATTGAGTGAGTGTGTGTGACGGCGATTGAGTGTGTGTGACGGAGATTGAGTGTGTGTGACGGCGATTGAGTGTGTGTGACGGCGATTGAGTGTGTGTGACGGCGATTGAGTGTGTGTGACGGCGATTGAGTGTGTGAGACAGATTGAAATTGAAATCAGCTTATTGAGGTATAAATACACACACAAAGGGATGGTGTTTCTCAAGCTATTCTCACACAGAGAGTGAGACAGAGGCAGAGTGTGAGAGGAGCAAAGAGAGAAATATATGTAGTAGATGTGATGGAGGTAGATAGGTTGGGAGTCAGTACATTAGACAACCGACGGTTAGAAAGGCGGGGGCCAAGAGCTAACAGCATGATCCTACAGGCATAAAACGTAAACAAATAGTAAATGAACACACACACACACAAACACCCTCCTCTTTCGGGACCTCGCGGCTGAGTGGACAGCGCTCTGGGGTCGTAGTCCTAAGGGCCCCAGTTCGATCCCCGGCAGAGGTAGAATCAAATGGGCAGAGCTTCTTTCACCCTGATGACCCTGTTCACCTAGCAGTAAATAGGTACCTGGGAATTAGACAGCTGCTTCCTGGGGATGTGTGTGTGTGAAGAGCTAATAGCTCGATTTTGCAGATACAAATAGTAAATGCAAATAGTAAATACACAAACACACACACACACACTCTCTCTCTCACACTTCCCCTTACCTCAGACAACAAGGTGCGTCTTATCTCTAATAGTTTTTACATTCCCTAGTTTTATCTAGTCTCCCCCTGTCCTTTCTCTCTACCCCCATTTTTTGTTTTCCCGCAAGTGGGTACAGGAGCAGCCGCCTTCTGACTCCTGTTAGCAGGCTCAACGCTTTTCCTTTCCATAGTTCATGGTAAGCCTTACTCTGCAACTTTGTTTTCCTGGAACACTACCTGCCAATTAGTTTACAACCTCGTCTCCAAATACTGCTAGGTGAACAGAGGCAAATAATTGGCAGTTTGATAATGACATTACTGAAAAAGCTAAGGAACAACCAAAGGTTTTTCTATAGCCATATAAGGAGAAAAACGACAGTGAGAGATCATGTACTCAGATTAAGGAAAGGAGGATGGGGGGGGGGGAGCCATCACAGAAAATGAAAAGAAGGTATGTGAGGAACTCGACAAAAGATTTCAGGAAGTCTTTACATTAGAACCAGCCTGGAGACCAAGGTGTAGGAGGAAATGCTGGATAACATTGTAGTCGCTGTAGAAGAGGTGAGGAAAATCCTGGAGGAACTAGATGTGACAAAATCAATGGGACCAGACCTAATCTCACCATGGCTGCTGATGGCGGCTGCAGAAGCACTCCGTCACCCATTTTCTAAAATATTAATAAAACCCTTAACGGGAAATCTTTCAGAAGTCTGGAAAAAGGCTAATGTAGTCTCGTTTGTCTTTTTAGAGAGGGAATAAGGAGTATAAGGAAGGCTGGAGTAATCAGGTAGAGAATGGTGGAGCAGCTGGAGAGGACCAACAATATGACAAAAATCGGCATGGATTTAGAAATGGAAAGTTGTGCCTGACAAACTTAATTGCGTTTTATGACAAGGTTACAACAAATAAGTCTGGAAAAGGAAGGCTGGGTAGACTGTGTTTTCCTAGACTGTCGAAAAGCATTTGACACTCGCCCTTTCTTCACTGTCTGCCCCCTGTGGACCAAATGAGCATTGGGAAGCTGGCTGGAAAACGATGAATAATCTGACGAGTTCTAGTACCCGGTCCAAGTCTTCAGTCCCAAGCAAAAGTAAAGGACACGTGAGCCACACATTTGAGTATACAGTCCTCAGGGTGCGACCGCCACTTTAAAAGCACAAAAGTAAACTATGAAAGGGTCCCTCTTACATGCGATCAAGATTACTTTTGAGGGACCCCGACCTCGCAGCACTGGATAAGAGAAGCGGTGGAGACAATGTGAGGAACACTAGAACAAGGAAACATGAATGGAGACTAAGGCACAAATGAGTCGCCAAGATGATTAATAACATGTGAAGCATAAAGAGAGAAGGGTCTGTGCGTGGACATAAAACTTGCTTAATAGCAAGAGGTGCGTAGAATTGTTCAGCAGCAGGTGCGATGCTGGTAAACTCGGTACACTATATACAACCTATGTTAGACCAGATCCGGAGTAAGCAAAACCAGGATAGAAACTACATTTGAAACAAAAAGAAGATCAAGGAAGTCCAGAGATTTGCGACGAGGTTGGTAACAGATAAAGGAGCCGACAGTTGAAGACAGTTTTAGGGAACTTGGTCTTAACGATAGAAGAAAGGACGATAGAAGACGCGATCACAAGAGACTGAAGAATAGACGAGGTGAGACAGTCTTCAGACGAGAGCAAAATAGAACAAGGGAACACAAAGGAGAACATGCCTGTGTGCCTTTCAGCGCTCGTGATAAGCGAGTGGACTGTGAGCAACACTGGTGGAAGCCGCCACCGATCACAGTTTCAAGTTAAATAAGACAATATTAGAGATTTCGAATGATTCTTGGAATTGGGACCCAAGAACCAGGGCTCATTTAAGACGATTTACAAACACCTTAGATCAATACTGGACTGTCGCACCTGCATGGAACCCCACATCGTGAAACACAAATAGAAACTTGTAAAAATAAAGGATTGCAACTAGGCTAGTGCCTGAAATAAGTGGACTGAAACAAGTTATGATAACTCAATCTAGCAACCTTACAGGAAAGAGAGAGAGCAGAAGAAATATGATCACAACGTACAAGATATTAAGGGAGAAATGCACGGTGGACAAGGGCAACATTTTTGAAGTTAAAGAAAATAGAACCAGAGGACATCGGTGAAAGACTGAAAACCAAGTGAGCTGTAGACACCCATTCAGCGTGGGTGGCCAAGGGGCTGTAGACACCCATTCAGCGTGGGTGGCCAAGGGGCTGAATACTTTGATGGAAGATGGCATGAATGTCCTCCTTAGAGACATTGATGGTGTGTTGTGTGGTAGGCGTGTTGTAGCTTGTATGACTGTGTTGTATATCCCGCAGTAGTATTGTCTACTATAGTATTGTCCCTCTAACATGCCTATCACGCACAACACTATTACAGCTTGGCGAGCACGCATACTACATATGAGTAACACATATAATAATGCAATAATATCCATGTCAACTGGTAAATATTAGACGTATATATGGGAGGGGGAAGTAGGTCATGTTTCAGGGCCGATGTTTGAGGACGTGCACCCACACACGACACGCAGACGCTGAAGCAATGAGTTCACAATGTCTTTAGAAAATAAATAGTATAATGAGTAATGTGGGAGAGATCCCGGGACACTGCGGATACAAGTTAGTCACAATATTGTGAACTCTGATAACTTCCAGGAAGATCGCGCAACACTAAAACTGGATTTTGAACTCGACTTACTAAAAATGAATGAGCAAAGACTCATTGGGATGTATTTCCCAAGCTTATTTCCCCTTTGTTTCAGCCTGATATAGCAAGAATTGAGCTCAGTTGGGGATCAGGGTCAACTGAACAAAGGGCGTCCAGGCACCGCCTTGCGTCTTTCCTCTTGGCTGTAGAAATGAAAAAGATCAGAAACTGATTAATATCTGGTTCGTAGATGACACAAGCAGGCACAGAAGGGCTCCTGCCAGCAGGTCTCCAGCAGGTAGAATCTTACGCAGTGCTTACCTAGTTGTGCCTGCGGGGGTTGAGCTCTGGCTCTTTGGTCCTGCCTCTCAACTGTCAATCAACTGATGTACAGGTTTCTAAGCCTATTGGGCTCTATCATTTCTACATTTGAAACTGTGTATGGAGTCAGACTCCACCACATCACTTCCTAATGCATTCCATTTGTTAACTACTCTGACACTGAACAAATTCTTTCTAATGTCTCTGTGGCTCACTTGGGCACTAAGTTTCCACCTGTGTCCCTTTGTTCGTGTCCCGCCTATGCTAAAGAGTTTGCCTTTGTCCATCCTGTCAATTTCCCTGATAATTTTGTAGGTGGTAATCATGTCTCCCCTTAGTCCTCTGTTTTCCAGGGACGTGAGGTTCAGCTCCTTTAGCCTTTCCTCGTAGCTCATACCTCTCAGTTCCGGGACAAGTCTGGTGGCATACCGCTGAATCTTCTCTAACTTTGTCTTGTGTTTAGCTAGGTATGGAGTCCATAGTCCAGGCTGGAGTCATGGAGTGTGAACTTATTAGGGGCGTCCAACACGCCTCAACTTTTGAGAAGATGGAAGGGAAAATTGGTGATTAAGACGAGCATTAGACACAAATCCCACCTATGATTAACAGGATAATAACTTCTCACATTTTTTATTAGGCTAAATATAATAATAATAAAATAACTAAAATTCTTGCAGGATGCGAATTCAGCTTTATTGACATATTTATTATTTTCTACTTCGTAGTTTGTGTTCTTGTCAACAAGAGATCACCTCATGCTTGGCCGAGCGTACTTCTCAATACACATGTTTGTATCTGTATTGTTTGTATCTAAAGTTCGGGGAATAATCCTCCCTGACGAGCTAATCTGGCCTTCTTTTGTCAGTTCATTAAAAACGTATTTCCAGCGGGGCGACACCTTTCCCCCAGTCTCTGGCATTGTGACCAGTTGGCCTTGAGTATTTTCACCTCGGCTCCTAGATGGCGCAGTGGTCCAACCTCCTGGGTGCAGCAAGACCGCAATTGGACGATACAACTCACCGTAAAATAATCAAAATAGAATAAATATCTCTGAGTAATTACAGATCTTAACCGCTCATCCATTCGTCCGTCTCGTTGAAGCATCTCTTCGTCCACCTCTGATGGAGGAATATTGGAGGAGCCCGTTGTGACGAGCTTCGTGCTGTAGCCTTGCGTTGTCCTGTGGATGTCTTCCATTGTTTTACTTATCACAGTTGATCCTCAAGTGTATAAAGGCCTTAGGTGACGTTGTCGCATGTGTGGGGAGGTGCTCCGGTGAGTGAGCACCCAGAAGCCTGCCCTCACGTAGAGCTCTGCCTCAACACTGTAAATCACTGAGGCCAGAGGTGTTAGCGAGTCAGAGAGTGGTCGGCACGGAGGCCTCAGAAGCCTAACAAAACTCGCATTTCCTCATCTATTTGTTTATTTTCCCCATTGTTCTTATCTCTGGGTTTATATATATAGTTTTTTTTTGTATCTCCCCCCAAAAGAAAACTTATGCTCAGGGTTAAGTAATGTTGGCGGAGCTGTGTCTTGCCTTACGACTCGTATCTTGTAGCTCCGGCTGTAATGTTTCTCCACATATTATCTTTAACGGCTGCGACAGACGGGTCTTGCGCGGCCTTTATGGTAGTATGCGGCGAGCATCGTGGGAAGCGGCCATGATACGCGCTGGGGGAGACCAACAATGGTGTCTGATTTGCATATGAAGATGGAGAGCAGTGATGAGGGAAGCGAGCTTTTAACTTAGGCAAAGAGGTGAGGGAGGGGAGGGGAGTGGGGGTGAGAAGAGTTAGAGAGGGAAGGGGTGGCTAGTAGATGGAGGGAAGGGGAGAGTGGGTGAGGGGGAAGGGGGGGGGGGGGGGTTGAGGAATGAAGGGAATATGAGGGAGAGAAAAGTGGGCGGTGGGAGATGGAGGGAAGCTGAGGGGTCCAGTTATCTTGAGATGATTTCGGGGCTTAGCGTCCCCGCGGCCCGGTCCTCGACCAGGCCTCCACTCCCAGGAAGCAGCCCGTAGCAGCTGTCTAACTCCCAGCTATCTATTTACTGCTAGGTAACAGGGGCATCAGAGTGAAAGAAACATTTTGCCCATTTGTCTCCGCCTTTACAAATTCGAACATCTTTACACAAGGAGCGTTACCAATTCATTTTGAGGCTGGTTACTGAATGGTATAACATCGTCTCCATCGCCGGCTTGGCATAAGAACACATTTGGCTGACAAACAAATGTGAACCAAGGATGAGGGAGATAAACCTTGCTCGCTCACACAAAATGCGACCGAGTACAGGCCAATTAATAGGCTGACTCGTAAATACTAGTGGTGGGGTGCACACAGGGGGCAGTGTTCCCCCTGCTGGGGGCCGGCTGGGGGTCGTGTGCAGCAACAGTGTGGGTGTAAGGGGGGGGGGGGAAGTGACAGATGTTAAAATAAGCAGCATTGCGTCTTGGGTTGTGGGAGGAGTGTGGTGAACGTGGAGTGAACAAAGAAAGCCTTTTATCAGTGTCAAGTTCAAGTGGATGAACTCAACACTTAAGAGAACTAGCTGCACTAAAACTACTAACCAATATACTA
>NC_091176.1:27654651-27672151 GCF_040958095.1 Procambarus clarkii
CCAGTGGCGCGGGTCTGTGGCCAGTGGCGCGGGTCCGTGGCCAGTGGCGCGGGTCCGTGGCCAGTGGCGCGGGTCCGTGGCCAGTGGCGCGGGTCCGTGGCCAGTGGCGCGGGTCCGTGGCCAGTGGCGCGGGTCCGTGGCCAGTGGCGCGGGTCCGTGGCCAGTGGCGCGGGTCCGTGGCCAGTGGCGCGGGTCCGTGACCAGTGGCGCGGGTCCGTGGCCAGTGGCGCGGGTCCGTGGCCAGTGGCGCGGGTCCGTGGCCAGTGGCGCGGGTCCGTGTCCAGTGGCACGGGTCTGTGGCCAGTGGCACGGGTCCGTGGCCAGTGGCGCGGGTCCGTGGCCAGTGGCGCGGGTCCGTGGCCAGTGGCGCGGGTCCGTGGCCAGTGGCGCGGGTCTGTGGCCAGTGGCGCGGATCCCCTCGCGTTAACATTTTTCAGTGTAAGTAATCGGCAGAAAATATACGATATTTTTGTAGTTAAGAGAGCAGCAAAAACAAATATGTGAAATTACGTTAAAATCAATTATAAGTGCAAGACAAGGTAACTTGTTATAATTATATTACTGGAGGTAATATTATTTTGGAACATCTGATGAAAGTCTGACTCTATGAGAGCTTCTAATACGCTGTTGGAGTTAAGTCTCAGGAGGAATATAGAGAAATATTGATCTGGAAATTGGATGGTGGTTGAGTAAGGATGGAATGGGGCTCGGGAGGGTGTTCTACTCCCCCCAAGCCAGGCTTGACTGGTGATCATTTGGGTCCAACAGGCTGTTGGATGAAGCAACCAGAAGGCCCACATATCTACTGCCAACCCAATTGGCCTTTTTTTTTTTGCAGCGAAGGTTCAACATTTGTCCTCGAATACTTGTGCTTCAGTACCTGCAATATTGCTTATATATGCTGGAGGCTGCTTGCTAGATTTACTAAGACAGTTCAACGAGTTTCAAAAATAGATTTGATTGGTATTTAGGTGAAGGGAATTATCAGGAGAAAGCGTTAAGCCATTAGGACTATATAGCACTGGGAAGAGGTCAGGATTAGGAATTGGGATGGGACGGGGGGAAGGAATGGTGGGGTTCAGTCCCTGAGCCCCATGATGTGCCCCTGTAACCCTCTCCACTACCGCCCACAAGATGGGTATGGGGTGCATAATAAGTGAACTAAACGAATTAGATCGTTGCTCTACCGTCCAGCCCCAAGTGGTTGTTAGTAACCCCTCTGGAGCCAAGCTCCTCTCCAGGGGTTATACTTTATAGTTCATGGCCGGAGGAGGTGGCCTCCTGGCCTCTCCCATGTCTAGGACAGTGACACACTCTCCCTCCTACTCCTCCTCTCCCATGTGGAGGGCCAGTGACACACTTAAAGTGCAGATCAATTGTTAAAAAGCTGATGTCAAACAATCTCCGATGGCTGATGATGTTGCCCGTGACGGGACCACTGTGACGGGTGTTGCCCGTGACAGTACAACTGTGACGGGTGTTGCCCCGTGACGGGACCACTGTGACGGGTGTTGCCCCGTGACGGGACCACTGTGACGGGTGTTGCCCCGTGACTGGACCACTGTGACGGGTGTTGCGCTAGTATGTGCTAATGTCTTCAGGGTTTCTATGAGTAATCTTAGACGATTTCTCAATGCCATAAACAAGTCCAGTTGAACTATGTAGGTGAACAACATGGTTTTCCCCGCCAAGGTAAGCGAAAATAATATTTTATCTATACCAATGTATTTCAAATTAACTGGAAAATACTGTTTTTAAATGTAACGTGTCTAGACTCGTTATGTAATTTAGTGACTGTCAAAACTACCCAGTCAACGTGATTTTGATATATTGTGAATCAAATTTTATAGACATAAATCCTATTGACAGCGATGGGCATCATGTACAGATTTAATGCAACATATCGGTATGATTTTAGTGTTATTTTTTTGCTTATCTTTTAAATTGTCTAAAGGTTGGATCAGCTTTTTATTTCATTTTGGAGGCTGGTTCAACCATGGTGTGTGTGTGTGTGTGTGTGTTGGTTGTTTCTGCAGTGTTTGGAGTCTGGGGGAAGGGGGGGTGGGGTGGGGGGGTGAGGGGGGAGCATGAAAGCAATACTAGTTAAGGGTGCGGGGTGGTGGTGGGGGGGGGGCGGTCTGTTGACGGGTTACCACATATTATATGTGTTGACAAATGTGATATGTGGTGGGTCTTGTCAGTGGTAAATGTGTTGGTTGTCAACCACAAATGGACTAGAATGGGGGATATGCGGCGGTGCCCGGGGATAGTATCTCTCTCTCTCTCTCCCACCCTTCTTTCTATACATATTCCCCACTTTTCCGTCCCTTCTCCCCCCCCCCCCCCAGCTTTCTCTCTTCTCTTCCCCCTTCCCTCCCTTACCCCCATCTCCCTACCCTTCCTCTCCCCCTCTTCCCCATCTGGCATCCAGCCTCGAACACACATTTCAGTCTGTCAGATAGACTGACCAAGGCTGGAGGCCAGACACTTGGGGTAAGCCTCACCCAAGTTTGCAGGTGGAATGGTCTGGGGGTACGGGACGACATAGGCTGGTCGGGGTAGGCCTAAGTTAAATACTTTTAAGAATTATTATCAGTTATAAACACCCCATAGGCCATTTTCATGAACTTTCATAGTCAAGTGTGTTTTAGCCTGACGTATCTAGCTTTTTGACACACTGTACTCCCCTTCATATAGTCTAGGGTAGCTGCACAAATGATGATGTACCTAAATGTGTTAATAAAAGAAAAAAATTAGACCTATACAGTTTTTTCAGTGGTTCTTACGAACACATTTCTTGAAAGAAGGGGGAAGAGAGAGAGAATATATATATATATATATATATATATATATATATATATATATATATATATATATATATATATATATATATATATATACATATATATATATATATATATATATATATATATATATATATATATATATATATATATATATATACTCTTGACATACCAGAAAATATTCTGAGGAAACTACTCCAAGCTTGTACTAAAGAGGCACCCTTCTTGAGCCCGGATGGGCACATGTATAAGCAAGTAAATGGGGTCGCCATGGGTTCACCCCTAGGTGTCCTGTTTGCAAACTTCTATATGGGTACCATCGAGCAAAAAGTCTTAGTCGACATGAACTTGAAACCGGCCATATACTGCAGGTATGATGACGACATTTTTACACAGGTACCTGATGTCAGACATCTGCAGGAGCTGAAGGAGGCATTTGAGCAGAGTTCCGTGCTGCGTTTCACTTACGAGATGGAAAAGGATGGGAAGCTGCCCTTTCTAGATGTAACAGTCATGGAAAAGAGCGGAGGTTTCCACACTGCAGTCTACACTAAGGAAACGAGCATAGGAATGTGCCTAAATGCCAACAGCGACTGCCCAGACAGGTACAAGAGGAGTGTAGTTAACGCATATGTCGACCGTGCTCTCAGCCACAGCTCAGAATGGAAGCAAGTCGACGAAGAACTCTGTAGGGTAAGGCAGGTCCTAGTCAACAACGGCTTCTCCAATGGTTTCGTCGAAGACATCATAAGAAGGAAAGTGAAACGCCATGCAACCTCTGAAGAGACAACTAACACAACACCTATACCCCCTATTAGACTATTTTACAGGAACTTCTTTTCCACAGCTCATAAAACGGAGGAAAGGGTCCTGAAAGATATTGTTAATAGAAACGTTATCCCTACAGACAAAAATCAGAGGATACAACTGACGATTTACTATAAAACCAGAAAAACGGCCAGCCTACTCATGAGAAACTCTCCAGACACAAAACAGAACGCTTTAAAAGAGACTAACGTCGTCTATGCCTTCAAATGCCCTCTTGGGGACTGTAAGCTCCAAAAAAACCAGTATATAGGCAAGACAACAACATCTCTTTCTAGGCGTTTAACGATGCATAAGCAACAGGGCTCCATTAAGGAACATATAATCTCTTCCCACAACCAAACCATCGCCAGAGAAATCCTAGTAAACAACACAGAAATCATCGATAGATACAGCGATAGCAGGCGGTTTGACGTTTGCGAGGCACTACACATCAAGAAGTCAACACCAGCAATCAACAGCCAATTAATGCACAACTATATTCTACCCACCTCAAGACTCCGCTCCAATATAGAAGCATCAAGAAATATGGACCAATAGGCTTTCTACATACACTTCTATTCAATACCCATTGTTTCGTGTTCTGTCTTGTGTTGATGAAATTAATACCCTATTAATGCCACCTCACCCCATCCACCTCACTAAAATGTACATATAAAATCGGAGATGCGTAAGTTCTATTCAGTTGTGTATTTGTAAACTAAAGTCTTTGAAAATGTAATAAGTTTTACGAAACGCGCTCGTGTCGCGTCTGACTAGAAATAAAAATGAATTTTGGAGAATTGATTTTTGATTTACCTCCAACAGTGAAAAGAAATGTACGAAAGATTGAGAAAATTCGTGTTAGAATTATTAATCTTACTTTTTCGGTCATATTTAATAATATATGTCTACAGGAAAGACTGCTACCAAAATATACTAATATATTTTATATATATTATATATATATATATATATATATATTTATATATATATATATATATATATATATATATATATATATATATATATATATATATATATATATATGCGAACAAGCCTGAATTGTCCTGGGGACCATTCAGGCTTGTTCGCATTTGTGTTCCTCACGTGTGCCCCAAAGAATGAGGTGATTTGGTAAAATGCTATGCCCAAGATTACTATCCGAGTGCCGGCGGTGGGGTGGTTCAAATAGCCTCGGCTATCACCTCATTATGTCCGGTCGTGATGGTCAAGTGGATTAAGGCGTCTTGTACATACCAGTTGCGTGGCATCTGGGAGTATGGGTTCGAGTCACTTCTGGGGTGTGAGTTTTCAGTTATATATATATATATATATATATATATATATATATATATATATAATATATATATATATATATATAATATATATATAATATATATATAATATATATATAATATATATATAATATATATATAAGATTAATAATTATTATATATAGTAAGATTAATAATTCTAACACGAATTTTCTCAATCTTTCGTACATTTCTTTTCACTGTTGGAGGTAAATCAAAAATCAATTCTCCAAAATTCATTTTTATTTCTAGTCTGACGCGACACTTGAGCGCGTTTCGTAAAACTTATTATATTTTCAAAGACTTTAGTTAACACATACACAACTGAATAGAACTTACACATCTCCGATTTTGTTTATATCTACATTTGAGTGAGGTGGATGGGGTGAGGTGGTATTTAATAAGGTATTAATTTCATCAACACAAGCCAGAACATGAAACAATGGGTATTGAATAGAAGTGATAGTAGAAAGCCTATTGGTCCATATTTCTTGATGCTTCTATATTGGAGCGGAGTCTTGAGGTGGGTAGAATATAGTTGTGCATTAATTGGCTGTTGATTGCTGGTGTTGACTTCTTGATGTGTAATGCCTCGCAAACGTCAGGCCGCCTGCTATCGCTGTATCTATCGATGATTTCTGTGTTGTTTACTAGGATTTCTCTGGCGATGGTTTGGTTGTGGGAAGAGATTATATGTTCCTTAATGGAGCCCTGTTGCTTATGCATCGTTAAACGCCTAGAAAGAGATGTTGTTGTCTTGCCTATATACTGGGTTTTTTGGAGCTTACAGTCCCCAAGAGGGCATTTGAAGGCATAGACGACGTTAGTCTCTTTTAAAGCGTTCTGTTTTGTGTCTGGAGAGTTTCTCATGAGTAGGCTGGCCGTTTTTCTGGTTTTATAGTAAATCGTCAGTTGTATCCTCTGATTTTTGTCTGTAGGGATAACGTTTCTATTAACAATATCTTTCAGGACCCTTTCCTCCGTTTTATGAGCTGTGGAAAAGAAGTTCCTGTAAAATAGTCTAATAGGGGGTATAGGTGTTGTGTTGGTACAACCAACACAACACCTATACCCCCTATTAGACTATTTTAATATATATATTTATTAGACTATTAGAATATATGTCTACAGGAAAGACTGCTACCAAAATATACTAATATATATATATATATATATATATATATATATATATATATATATATATATATATATATATATATATATATATATATATAATGCAGGAGAGAGGTGAAGTGAGGTACAATGACAAATATATGAATGAGATTGTGTAGATATAAATAGAAGCTGTATCAGGTGAGCCAATAAACCCATGCGTGGATATTAGTACCATAAGATAATGGATATTAACACGGTATTAGTGAGACAAATGTGTATCAATGATCCTACTCAAATCGGCCAAATCAATCAAAAATGGATCTAAATTATACAAACCACTGCTAATGTTCAAATTACTTGATTTTGTAATCTGTATTAAAGCAGATTTATTTATGTTCCTATTGAAAGTGATTTTACAATTCGTTATTGAAGAAGCCATCTCCCAATCAATTTGGTGATTATTTTCTGACAAATGAACAAACGGAGCATTAGACAATTGCCCATGGTTTACAGAGTATCTATGTTGCGAAATTCTACATTTCAAATCTTTAGATGTTTGCCCAACATATTAACCTATTACAGTCTTTACAAGGTATTTTATAAATGACAATTATCACTACGAGGACTGTTTCTAATAGTTTATCAACAGTATTTTCGTAACGAAACAATATATGTTTATCAAAATGTTTCAAGGTCTTGACAATATTTTCAAACAAAGAAAAATATGGTAAACATAACACATTCTTTGGGCGAATTTTCTCACTGCATATATTATTATAATATGTACGACGTGCTTTGCTACGGCAAACTTCCAAAAAACTCAGTGGGTAACAAAGCTTGAAACCAATAGAATCAATATTCTTAAACTCTTCATCTAAGAGTTCTGGACTAACAACCCGAAGAGCTCTTAGAAACATAGAGGAATAAATAGTTTCACATTGTATCTATGCCCTGAGAAATAATTGACATAAGATAAATTATTCGTAGGCTTTCTGTAAACACTAAACTTTAGTGAAAATTCTTTCCTATGAATAAGTATATCTAAGAATAGCAAAGTTTTATCAATTTCAGTCTCCATAGTAAATTTTATAGAGGTGACTTGATCTTGTTTAGCTACAAATTCGTCTGTAATTACATGTGTAGGCTATATACACAAAATATCAACATATCTAAACCATGGAATGATTGCAGGGGCAATTTTTTAAACAAATTTGTTTTCGAAGAATTCCATGCACAAGTTTGAAAGCAATGGCGATAAAGGATTCCCCATTACCATTGCAAGTCCGTAAATAATACTCATTATTAAAAGTAAATTTACATTCTTTTGTGCACAGCTTAACGAGATTGACAACAATATCAGCAGAAAGAGGTTAAACATGATTCATTAATTCATGAGTAAGGTAATCAAGAATATCATCAACCGGCACCTTTGTAAACAAAAAATAAACGTCAAAACTGATTAACTTTACATCAGGAGTGACAGGAACACTATTTAATTTATTAACTAATTCAATAGAATTGGTCAAATGAGAAAAGGAAATAGTTCCTAACACTAGGGACAAGATTTTGATAAGCCATTTAGAGAGCTTGTAAGAACTGGATCCCACAGAACTGATGATTGGCCTCATGGGATTGTTAGGCTATTGCGTCTTGACAATTCCATAGAGATATGGTAATGAAGGTGATGAGGTACTAAATTGATTAATAAGATCTTTATGATTACTTAACTTCCTCAAGCTGCTATTGAAGAACTTGATGATGTCAATCAAGAGGATTTTTCCTGAGTTTGGTGTATGTTGAAGAATCTTGAAGGAGATCATTCATTTTGGAAATATATTCCTCCTTGTTCAGAATAACAACAGTGCTGGATTTATCAGCCTTTGTTATATGAATGTTTTATTCATGGTTGACTATTTGCAATCGACATAAACAATAAACAAAAACAAAGTTTTGCCTCTGTCGTTTGATCAAAATATTGAGCAGGTGCGCGCATCATTGTCAAAACAAATAAGTTATGGCTTTGTTTACTTTTGTATACAAAATGTTGTTTCGTCGGTTAAGTGTTTTCACGGCATTATTTGTTCACATAATATGTAAGCATTACTCTGGCCGTCCAATTAACCATGTAATTTATATTACCAGGGTTTAATAATTGACGGTTATGTAGGTGTCAGCGTAGGGGTGTCAGCGTAGGGGGTGTCAGTGTAAGGGGCGTCAGCTCAGGGGCGTCAACGTAGGGGCGTCAGCTCAGGGACGTCAGCGTAGGGACGTCAGCATAAGTGCAGCAGGGTGAAAGAAACTGCCTATTTGTTTCCTCCTCGGCAGGGAATCGAACCCGAGTGCTTAGGACTACGACCTCCAAGCGTTGTTCACTGAGCCGCGAGGCACCAGACGCTGGTGCTTGCGTGCACGTCTTACAGTCAGCGAGGACCTGTAGCGCTCCGCCCCGACCTGAAGCACGAGCCTCCTGGTATAGGGCGCGTCGTGCGCTGCGCTGGTCACAAAGTACTTGATTGACTGATGAAGATTAAGCCACCCAAAAGGTGGCACGGGCATGAATAGCCCGTAAGTGGTGGGCCTTTTGAGCCATTACCAGTATCGTTAGCTGATACTGGAGATCTATGGAGGTGCGACTGCACCCTGCGTGACGGGAGATGTCTCCCGTGTCACAAAGTTCAGCAGAATGCACATTAAATATACGGCAATAACTGGCTTATTAAAAAGCACGTTAACTGGCTTATTGAAAGCTTATTAACGCCCTTGTGCAGTAATACGTGGTCATATTGGGCAGGAGCGCGCATGGGGATGCTCGGACCTCCAACACTGAGGAGGAGAGACAGTGGGGAAGGATAGGCTCGGCGATGATCCTGTAATTGCAAAAGGCATGATCTTTCCGCTCTCAATTCGTGTTTTCATCGGGAGACATCTCCCGTCACGCAGGGTGCAGTCGCATCTCCACAGATCTCCAATATCAGCTCTTGATACTAGTAATGGCTCAAAAGGGCCACCACTTACAGGCTATTCATGCCCGTGCCACCTTTTGGGTGGCTTAATCTTTATCATCAATCGCTCTCAATCCATGCTGACCTGGATTGAGATCATGTTGTTATATTGACATAGTTTTTATATATATAGTTTTTTTTAAGGTGTCCAGATCTACCCCTGTAGCCTCATACTAACCTACTACTGTTAGGATTCCTGTAAGTTCTTTGCCTGTGTATGAACATTCACTTGTAAGTGAACGTCCAATACTGGTGGAGGCTTTTATTTTGATTTCGCGTATGTGAAAAATATATTTTCGATTTTTTTTTATCTTTATGGTTTTCAGCTTCATTTCTTCAGTCTGGTCTGATTGCTTCAGCTTCTACATTTCTTCAATCTTCCTGTTTAAATTCTTTTTTCTTTGATGGGATATTCGTGTCTGCTTAAGCATTTCCATTATTTCCCCCCCCCCCCTTCTTCAGTAGGGTGGTGGTCTGTGTGCCCTAAGCTGCTCCTCTTCCTGACCTTCCTCAAAGGATCAAGTTTTGAGTAGACTTTTCATGCTTTGGCAGTTAGTTGTCCTACTCCTTGTGTGAGAGTTCTGTTAATATAGTTTCCCATTGAATATTTGCAAATTCTGTTTACATTGTCCAGTCAATACTAGTGTTATTAAATTTAATTTGTTGAATAACCCTTCTCGCGTGATAACTTTTTGGACATATTAGGAGTTTGCACCTACATCTGAGATTGTAATGCGATTACTTCTTCATTGTTTGTGAAAATTGGAGGTAGAATATTTTCGTTCCTATTTGGCACTTAGCTGTTGGTTCAGGGAAAATTTGTCACAAAATCTATGTACTGTAGTTCTTTGACCTATGGTTGGTCATCTCCAGTTTGATTTCGTGTTATAACATTATTGCTTGCTATTTTCCATCTTAGAGCAGACTGAAGTCTCTAAAGAAGATAATGCCTAATAGAGAGTTTGATAGATTATCGGGGCTCTATTTTGATTATCTTATATGTGAATTACTTAACCGTTGCATTTGCCAGTTTGTATATTAGAATAACAATTAGGTTTATTTCATCTACTTCTACTCCAAGTATTTCTACCATTCATTTGTAGCGTTAAGAAGCGCTCAGCATACAAAGTACATTTTTAATATATAAACCAACTCCTCCGAGTGACCTATTTACTCTAATCATCCATCAGTCTCAGGAGACTATGGAGTTGCGCTCTGGTGTCGTCCTGGTCTGGAGTGGCCTCACCAGGACGCAAAGCCAGGGTAGATTGACTCGGGGGAGAAGCTGTTACCCAGGCAGCAGGTCCCCAACTATATCAATTAGTCTGGTATCCAGATCTCACTGCCCCTTTATTCCCCTCTATGAGGAGGCCATTTATGAACGGAATTTTGTTCTCCGCCTTTGTTTTAGTCCCCCGTATGTTGGCAATGACTAATGAGGCTACTCTATTTGATGTATTTGAACTGGCAGGGTTTTCAGGGAGTTTCCCTATGCGAGGGTTTATCAGATTTGTCGACCTGTGCTGGTTGTTGTAGTGTTGTCATCTGTCGTAGTTGTAAGTTGTAGATCTGTTGTAGAGTGTAGTAGTTGTGATTGACGTACATGTGTGTGTTAGGGGAAGGGGGTGCAGGGTTTGCCAGTTCTAGTACCATGCATTCACCTCTGATCCATCTTTTGAAACGTCACTGTTCTGGCTGTACAAAAAAATAGATGCCTTTTTGTGCCCAATTGTATTCCTTTTTTGCGCTAGCGCTCACATGATGAGTATGGGGTGCACAATAAACTATCCACGTCTACCAGCAACAATAATAACTACAGGACTGTTCCAACTTAATTACAGTGTGTCTACTGCTGTTTGTGATTGTTTGTTGACTGAGTGTAACAGGGGCATAACTGGCCGACCCCTCACAGTGTTCGAGAGAGAACTTGACAAACACCTCCAAAGGATATTTGATCAACCAGGCTGTGACTCATACGTCAGGCTGCGAGCAGCCGCGTCCAATAGCCTGGTTAACCAGTCCAGCAACGAGTAGGGCTGGTCGACGACCGGGCCGCGTGGTCGCTAAGCCCCCGAAATCACCTCAAGGTAACCTCACCTCAAGGTAGCAATGGTTACTGCAACCACCACACAGGGCGGGTGTGGCGCCCGTCAACCACCACACAGGGCGGGTGTGGCGCCCGTCAACCACCACACAGGGCGGGTGTGGCTGGCGTCAACCACCACACAGGGCGGGTGTGGCTGGCGTCAACCACCACACAGGGCGGGTGTGGCTGGCGTCAACCACCACACAGGGCGGGTGTGGCGCCCGTCAGCCTGGTTGTAAGGCGCCAGAGGCACGATCTGACGCACGAGGACGGGGTCGTGCAGGGCCCTGAGCGAGGCCACGAGCCTGCTGCAGGAGTAGCACCAGGGGGCGGCCCTCCAGGTCCTCGTGCCTCTGGCGCCTTACACCAGCTGCTCCGGGTAGATGGGACTCGACAGCCTGGGAAATATCTCATCTAGGGGATGGAAAATCCTGATTTTAAACCTCCGCTGCCTCGCGGCCTTACCCACTTTATTTTTTTTTTAGGGGGGGGGGGGGGGCGGGGGCTTCAGGAGCCAACTTCGAGGAAAATTCCGGAGCTGGAACACCTAAGGCAGTTCGTTGTTGACTTCAACCTCGTTCTGGCAGCTCCTGCGACGGCGCTGGAACCAAGTGTATTGGTGTTTGCTTTTCCATTGGAACATTTCAGGCAACGTGGAGAGTGGAGACCTGCTGCATGGGTAACAGCTTCTCCTCCATATCGACATACCCTGGCTTTGCGCCCTGGAGAGGACACTCCAGCCTTGACAACCAGAGCGCAACTCCATAGTCTCCCAAGACTACAGGATGCCTACTACTATGACAAAATCACAGAAGCATTAGAAGAAAAAATGCAGATGTGGTATACACGGACTTTGCAAATGCATTTCATAAATGTGACCATGGAGTGATAAACAACTTTGTAACAACTGACCAGTTATGTCTATTTTAGCTAAATCATACATGATCAAGATCAAGATCAGGATCTTGTATGTGGGCCTTCTGTCACCATGTATATATGCTGCTTTGGACAGTACTGTCACATGTGTTTGATAGTCATGTGCTGAGCAGGAACAGGTGCGTGTAAGTTGGAAACAGGTGGGTATGTATTTACAATTTGTATCTGCACAATCGAGCTATTAGCTCTTGGACCCCGCCTTTCTGACCAATTTATTTTTCCTCTATGTCTACTACATATATGTCTGTTACACACACACACACACACACACACACACACACACACACACACACACACACACACACACACACACACACACGAGGCGGGACCAAAGAGCCAAAGCTCAACCCCCGCAAGCACAATTAGGTGAGTACACACACACACATCCCCCAGGATGTGTGTGTAGCAGCCCGTAGCAGCTGTCTAATTCCCAGATACCTATTTACTGCTAGGTGAATAGGTGCATCAGGGTGAAAGAAACTCTGCCCATTTGTTTTCGCCTCTAACGCGGATCGAACCCGGGCCCTTAGGACTACAACCCCAGAGTGCTCTCCACTCAGCCGCGACGTCCCTGTGTGTGTGTGTGTGTACTCACCTAGTTGTACTCATCTAGTTGTGCTTGCGGGGGTTGAGCTCTGGCTCTTTGGTCCCGCCTCTCAACCGTCAATCAACAGGTGTACAGGTTCCTGAGCCTACTGGGCTCTATCATATCTACACTAGAAACTGTGTATGGAGTCAGCCTCCACCACATCACTGCCTAATGCATTACATTTGTCAACCACTTTGACACTAAAAAAGTTCTTTCTAATATCTCTGTGATTCATTTGGGCACTCAGTTTCCACCTGTGTGTGTGTGTGTGTGTGTGTGTGTGTGTGTGTGTGTGTGTGTGTGTGTGTGTTTAAGGCTGGAACAGTTGTGTATAGGGCAGGAACAAGTATTTATAATATAGGAACAGGTGTATATAATAGAGAAATAAGTGTATTACAGTTTATTTCTCATTCCATCTGCCAACCAGCGTCGACCACCCCTGCAATCAGTCCCCATCACCCCCCCCCCCCGCCCCACCAGGGACAGATATCCCCCTGCCGTGCCTGCCTCGCCTCACCGCTGGTGTCCCTTCCTCTCTCTCTCATTATCCACCTCATAAATGATTACCACGAAAATAACACCTCTGAAATTATATAATTAAATATTTTTTGGTTATGAGAAGCGTTTACGAGCAATTTCCTGCAGTTGCCTGCTAATGGAGCTGTCATTTGTGATTGTTTTTTTGGGGCAGAGCGTTGTGCACAGGGGGGAGGGGGAGGGGGTTGTTTGCCGGGTGTGTTTGTTGCAATGGTTAGGTGGTGGTTGCAATGGTTAGGTGGTGGTTGCAATGGTTAGGTGGTGGTTGTTGCAATGGTTAGGTGGTGGTGGTTGCAATGGAGTAGGGGGGGGTCACTTCCGGTCAAGAGGTTCTCCTGGGCTATACCGCAGCCCGTCCTCCTAAGGGGTTCCCAATGTCAAGAAACTGACGTACTAAAGTGCCCTTATCCTAACCTGACTATCGGACCAAACACAGAAAACGGGGGACACTGTGTCAATTTCGCGAGTCGCTACCATTTTTTTTTAGAACAATTTTTGGCCTTAGGTAAAGTATACGTCAGAATGCGACGTTCTTTTAAGAGGACAGGTTGTATAATGACGCATTTTTAGCGAAATCGACCAGACCGTTTAAAAAAAAAATGCGATGTATTAGCACCAATTTAAGCAACCAAATTATTAACGTATTACATCCACCTGCACTCTGAACGCACTACATTTCCAGACAATGGATCCCGCCGTCAACATTGCGGTAGTTTAAGGGGAATTAAAAACACCTCAATATTGAGGCGTCCAGGAAATGTTTAGCATCGGCTCTGATAGGTTGGGCGGATACCTTATTTTCTGATACTTTTTGGTCATGGGAAACCATTATATTTTTTTTACCCGGTGGCAAATCACAGGTAAACGCGCAGGTGGGCGAGTGCGCCAGACGCCCAGATATCGACGAGGTGTGTCCAGCACTCAACAAGGTAATTGTTGAGGTAGGCAGTTATATTAGACGTGCGGGTGAGGGGGGGCCCAGACAGCTGTAATGTCTGGCATTTGGTATATGAAGGTTGGAGGGGGGAGGGTGTGGGCTGGTGGTGTACTGGGGTTGGGGGGGTGGTTAAGTTGCTGGGGTGGAGCAGGGATAGAGGACTGGTGGTTGGAAGGGGGGAAGGGTGGATACCTTAGGTGGAGCGAGAGGTTGAGGGAGATTATCTTGAGATGATTACAAGTCCAGCGTGCTGTCCACTCGGCTGACCGGCTCCGGGAGGTGCCTGGTATGGTAGGATGCCTGTGTCGGTGGTGGTGAGTGACTGTGTCGGTGGTGGTGAGTGACTGACTGTGTCGGTGGTGGTGAGTGACTGTGTCGGTGGTGGTGAGTGACTGACTGTGTCGGTGGTGGTGAGTGAGTGACTGTGTCGGTGGTGGTGAGTGACTGACTGTGTCGGTGGTGGTGAGTGAGTGACTGTGTCGGTGGTGGTGAGTGACTGACTGTGGCGGTGGTGGTGAGTGACTGACTGTGGCGGTGGAGAGTCAATCTTGTGTGTGTGGGGGGGGGGGGAGTTGAGTGGCTATTTCTGCCTGTAGGATTGAGCTCTTGGACCCAGTCTTTCTAACTGTCGGTTGTCTGATGAACTGACGGCAGACCCATTTTTCTTTCATCATATATACTACATATTTATCTCTCACACATCTGCGGGATATGCGAGGCTGGCTAACATCAGAACAGCCTTCAGGAACCTGTGTAAGGAATCATTCAGAACCTTGTATACCACATATGTAAGACCAATCCTGGAGTATGCGGCCTCAGCATGGAGTTCGTACCTTGTCAAGCACAAGACGAAGCTGGAAAACGTTCAGAGGTATGCCACTAGACTAGTCCCAGAACTAAGAGGCATGAGTTATGAGGAAAGGCTGCGTGAGATGCACCTCACGACACTGAAAAACAAGAAGAGTAAGGGGAGATATGATCACTACCTACAAAATTATCAGAGGAATTGACAGGGTAGATAAGGATAAACTTTTTACACGGGTGGGACGCGAACAAAGGGACACAGGTGGAGACTGAGTACCCAAATGAGCCACAGAGACGTTAGAAAGAACTTTTTCAGTGTCAGAGTAGTTAACAGGTGGAATGCGTTAGGCAGTGATGTGGTGGAGGCTGACTCCATACACAGTTTCAAATGTAGATATGATAGAGCCCAGTAGGCTCAGGAACCTGTACACTAGTTGACAGTTGAGAGGCGGGACTAAAGAGCCAAAGCTCAACCCCCGCAAGCACAATTAGGCGAGTACAATTAGGTGAGTAGACACACACACACTCTTACTCATCCCCAGGAAGCAGCCCTTAGCAGCTGTCTAATTCCCAGTTACCTACTTGCTACTAGGCAAACAGGTGCATCAAATAACAGAAACTGCCCGTTTGTTCCTGCCTCGACACGGAATCGAACCCGGGCCCTTAGGAAAGTGAACAAATTGTTCCCAGATCAATACTTTCCAACAGAGTATTGTTGTTTGGCTGTCCTTGAGACGATCGTCAACGCCAGGTGTAAGTGATAACATTTATATAATCAACGTCCATGAATACCTGTGACTCACAACACACAATCACATGCTTCAATAAGCTTTCCTGGAAAACTAGATTAAATCTATATTCGAAGACATTGGTCTTTGTATTGGCGGCGGCCAGGTGGGTGAGAGGGCAGATTAGCCCAGGACACACACAAGGTAACTATTATATATATATATATATATATATATATATATATATATATATATATATATATATATATATATATATATATATATATAATAGTTAAGGTGATCTGCATGATAAAATAGAACAAGTGGCCCGCATATAAAGCAGGGAGACCACCAGTTGGAGAGTTAGCATCATGAAGTAATACTGTCACAGAAGATGGATTACTGGCCGGCATTTTGAGTCCGTTTGTAGTAAGGTCGATGGTGTATGAACTGCGTGTTTGGAGTGATGTTGAGCCGGGATAGTCCCAGAATATGTTGGTGTATACAATGTTGAGGCTCTCGGTATATCTACAAACATTATGGTATGATTATTGTTGACCAGACCACACACTAGAAGGTGAAGGGACGACGACGTTTCGGTCCGTCCTGGACCATTCTCAAGTCGATTGTGAGAATGACAATTGTGAATGTCGATTGTGTGAGACAATCGACTTGAGACTGGTTCAGGACGGACCGAAACGTCGTCGTCCCTTCACCTTCTAGCGTGTGGTCTGGTCAACATACTTCAGCCACGTTATTGTGACTCATCGCCTGCACATGGTATGATTAGTTTATAGTACTTCTTATCATCCTAATATTGTTATATAAATTGTGACAATATAAGTCTTGCCTCTCTAATGAGCACACCTCACTTGTGTTGACAGTATACCACCTTGGTATACCAGTATACTATGTTTGATTTTGTTTACTATATACCGTTTTTGTCCAGTCGGTATTGTGATGATTTGTGAGTTGTTACGAATTGCCTATTACTGATTCTGACTGCTCCTGTGGCGTGCGTGTTCCTGTATTCATTACTTTACACTTTTCTAAGTTGTTTTCAAGTAACCACTAACCAGACCATATGTAAATTGTGTCGAGATGTTCTTCCATTCTTTCACAGGCTTCCGTTGTCTTAACTCTTCTCTTCACATATACATCGTCGGAAAACATGTATGTGTAAGAGTCATATTCCCATTGTTAGGTTGTTAACGGGAGCCTCTGTTGCCAATCTGTGATGCACTCCCTCATCCGCCAGAGTGCTTTCACAGTCTCTCCAGCTCAGCTCTCGAGTGCTTATAACGGCCTCGAGTGCGAGGCTGTATATAATATCTTGGGGCAGTTCAGGTCGTCGCCGCATATGTGTGTGTGTGTGTGTGTGTGTGTGTGTGTGTGTGTGTGTGTGTGTGTGTGTGTGTGTGTGTGTGTGTGTGTGTGTGTGTGTTTGTGTGTGAGAGCGCAAAGCAAGCAAGCGAACGCATGATTGTGCATGTATTTGCGCATGTGCACACACACACACACACACACACACACACACACACACACACACACACACACACACACACACACACACACACACACACACTCACACTCTCACTCGAGCTATCAATATGGGTGAAGCCACGTGTAGGAGCCAGCCAAGCAGCCGTTGAAGCACATGGCTCCTCCCACCACTCGCAGCCCTGCAACGTTTGTATTTGTGTTTGCAACGTTTGCATGACACCTTCCATTGCATGGCAGCATCCGGTCTATTCAGTTCTCAACCTGTCATCCGCGCTGCATCTATTCATAGACGCTGTGAGGGCAATAGAAGATAAGAGTTTGATATTAAACATCGACGT